>NC_041390.1:426269262-426333844 GCF_002162155.2 Triticum dicoccoides
GGGGACATGCAGGCAGGGAGGGAGGAGGTGGCGCGGTGCGGCGGTGCACGCAGCACGCAGCTGCTTGGCGAGGGGGAGAAGACGACACAGGAGGAGGCGGCTGGGCCGGCCTGCTAGGCCGCTGGGCTGCACAGGAGCTAGGCGCCAGGTAGTCCAAGTAGGGTTTTCCCCTTTTTGTTTTCTTTTCTAATTTGTCTGACATTTGTTAATACTAAATCAATTTATTTGCTTATGCCAATCTTTATGGAAGCTAGTTATATTAATCCAGAGCTCCTTTATAAATGGCATAATTTTTGGACCATATTATATATATATAACAATATATATACAAAGCAAATAATTATCGGATTAATCCAAATGGCCAAAATTAAATATCCATGAGCTCCTAAAATATTTGTTTGATTTTTACCTCTGACCAATATTTTCAGAGAGCAACATGAACATTTCCTTGGACCTTTTTGGAGAAATTTTTATTTGGGTCATTTCCAAAAATGATTCTGAGGGTTCCACCAATCCTCATTTCAAATTTAAATGGAATATAAACATGATGCAATGACTAGCTAGTCTAGGTCATACCAGACTAGGGATGTGACACCTCTCCAAAGAATCGGTGCCGCATTCATGCCCGGGAAGAGCGGACGCGACCTCTCACTGGCGCAAGAGTGATGGTTGCTTCGTCTGTCCAACTTACTGCTGGGTCTACGTGATTTGGCAGCTCATTGGTCTTTATTACTGAGGTCGTAGGACTGCTGGATGTCCCACGCTTTCGGTGAAAGGAGGTATACCTACTAGATTACAATTTTCTACATTCCTACAGCGAAGGCGTGCAAGAGCAGTGAAAACACGCAGGCTCAGTGATCTGCATGTGGTTCATGGTGAAATATCTACAAAGACTTATATTTAGGAACGGAGGAAGTACTAGTATAGTACGTACTGTAATTTGTCAGCGCGATAAATTTGTACAATGCTATGAAGCTTCCAACTTCTGTTACATGTATCTTGCGTCCAAGGTTCCTCGTTGCAACATTTCATCAAATACAAAGGAGACTAACATGCATGCTATTGCATCTCAATTTTTGACAGATCATAGCAAATATGTACTCCCTCTGTTCCAAAATAAGTTCCTCAACTTTGTGCAAACTTTGGTACAAAGTTGTACTACTACTAAAGTTGACACTTATTTTGGAACAGAGGCAACTAAAGAAAAAAATGATCCATGCAGTCCCTAGCCCTTGAACCATGAACCCTGACCAGGCTTCAATTTGCTGGCAACGTTCGAGCTTCCTAATAAATGAAGTTTGCAACCTTTTTACCATCGGATCATTTTGTGCAGTTTCACCAAAATCGAGATGAGCATCCCTGTGGCAAAGAAATTTAACAAGCGTGATTAGAATAAGATTACTGGGACTAGTTGATGAGACATAAACTCATCACAAATACAGTACATAGAAGCCAGTAGAGGTATGTGCGGGGCAAAGAAGTAGAGTAATATCCACAGGGAGTGATGTGGGTAGCTGGAGCAGTGGTGCAAGCCGGCTGTAAAGGGAGTTGTACCTGAGGGACATAGCTCAACCTTGAGGAGGGCGGCGGGAGGCGGCAACTGCCCACGTCACGGCAGTGAGGAAGGGACGAAGGCAACCTCACCGGCTTTGTGAGAGAGAACGGCGGGGACCCCTGATCGGGACGTGCCGACACTGGTTTCTCGCCGTCGGCGACGGCCACCGCATATACACTAAGCATCCACCCCTTCCCCAAGTGGACGTGATCCGCCGGGATGTTAGAGATGTGGCCACAGTCGTTTTGTGTGAGAGAGTGTGAAGAGAGCAACCCCAGCAAGCAACCGTGTAGGCTGGCCCGTCCTGACTATGTATATAGTGGAGCGGTTTCCTTTTCTCTCCATATGAACCTATCATATTGCGTACATTCCACTGAAGAAAAAAACTTTATTTATAAATGACGCGGCACCTACTACTCGTTCTCCTATAACCTTGTGATTGGCATCTCCAAGATATTAACCTTGCGATTGGCTCTTCGCCTCTTCGGGAAGTCGAGCAATAATGGTAGTGCAGTATATATCGTTCTGGCTATATGAGACCGAATGAATTGCTGCACGTCCACCACGTGGGCGAGGGTCGGGGGCGAGGGAGGGTTCTACATCCGGAGCAAAATGAGTGAATCTACACTCTAAAATACGTCTATATACATCAGTGTTTGGAGTATGTACTAGTAGTTCATATTGAAATCTACTAAAGGACATATATATTCCAAACAATATGATAGTATAATCGCTATAACCAAGGTAGTAGGGACGAGGAGTAAAAGGAGGGAGTAGTAAAATTTTCTCCTCGGGCTGCGAGCCACCGCGCGCGTGGGCGAGGGAGCGGGCGTAAGGCATGGTAAGCAAGCTTCACTTCATCCTGCGAGCCACCGCGCCCGTGGGCGGGGGAGACGGCATACTAAGCAAGCTTCTCCTCGTTCTATGAGTTGACGGGACACATCAAAAGTACTCCAGTGTATAGAGCCTTGCCTCTAAGGTAGGCCACACATGGTTTGCCTCTTTTTTTAACATAACACGTCAAGTCGCAATTTGTTTGTTCACCCGTGGTAGACGATCCTCCCTCCACCAAGTGGATAACCAGTACACGTGCCAAATTACCATGTGGGCTGCCTTTTTTGTACAGAAATGAGCTCCACCGTGTACCCGCCCGGGTGTGGTTGGAAAGAGACAGGAGTACGTGCGTCGTGCATGCACCTCTTCTCTTCGTGCACGTCCCCCACCTACGTGGGGTGTGTGTGAGAGATATAAACCGCGTTCGTGAATGTTTTTTGTTTTGGGGTGGGGGCTGATTTCGTGAATTATTTGTGGGAATATGTGTCGATGACATCTCAAACAAAATTTTGCATGCAATGTGTGTGAAATGGAGGCCTATCCATATCATACATAGAGGGTCGGGCAATCCACGAGAAGAGAGGGAGGGGTCATAGCTATCGATAGAGTCAAAGAGAGGATCAAGTGGGTGGGTGCGAGATCGATGAAGAGAGCCATCAAAATTGTTTGTGTGTACAAGTCAAAGATATAGGGCGACTAGCCTACCGGAACGTTAGAGGGCACACGTCAAGTTTGTGTGTGGCAGGGAGACATGACTAGAGCGCTCGATGTATCGGTGTGTGTGGGGGAGTGGTGGGAGGGGTAGGCAGAGGCCTAACTATAGAGGTAGAACGACTCGTATATGTGTTGAGAAGGAGAGACCCGGCTATGTCTTGAGGGAGATAGGTCGACATCCATACATAACTGAAGGACGGGAAATATGATGGGACAGAGAGAGAGAGAGGAGGGAGAGAGGGAGGGAGAGGGGTAGAGTGCTGGATGGGTGATGGAGTTGCTTCTCGAAGATGGTGGGAGATGCCTACTAGACAAACTGAGGGTGGAACTGCAATGTTATCAATAAGAGTGGGGATGTGTTTCTGTGTGTGCCTGTGCGTGATAGATCTATCAGGACGCATCCATGGGTGATGAAGGGGAACCATGTGTTTGGTAAGCAAACCTAACTAGATCGGTAGATCAATTGTTGTTTGTCGGAGGAAGGGAGAGACACAACTAATGAGGTAGATCGATTGACGTGTGGGTAAAAACGAGTTATAAGGACCTAGCAAGCTATATGTATAGCGAGAGATCGGTCGGTGTACATCCATTTGTTAGAGGCAAATAAGGCCCAGCGAAATGGATAGACAGAGAGAATGGAGCTAGGAGGTGGTGCCAGAGGCCCAACTACTAGCTAGATAGGGGGAGGAGTGTGCGATTGTGAGAGCGATGAAAAGAGGGGCGAGAGTTTACACGTGTGTCTGACCGTATGAGAGACACGAGGCAAGGACACATAAAGGAGGATATTGAAGGTGTGTTTGTATGTTGTAGGCAGGCACCGCTGGAGAGGTTTATCGATCGGTGTGTGTCAGAAAGGAGTTGTGGAGACTCTGGGAGAACGACCTAAAGAAAAAAAATGAATGTGCCAGGTGGATAGAATGCCGAGGGAGGGGGAGGGCGAGGAGGGCATGTGCATGCACAAGAGAAAGTTAGTGGTAGCTACAAAGGTTAGAGGGTTGTGTGGGTGTAAGAGACTAACAAAGATCATAATTTGATATGAAAGCGGATTCATATATTTGAATAGGAGATGATAGTGTTTTAAACATTGCATGCATGAATATAGAGGTGATACACGTGATGTGCACATGTTATACCATAATGTGATAATGCATGGCGTTTGCAACTCACAGCTAAATGCCAAACAATCTAAACCATACTATACATCAAACAATCTCACATTTTATTTGAATTTGTGATAATGTGTGGCGTTCGCAGCTTACAACTAAATATCAAACAATCTAAAAAATACTATATATCGAACATTCTCACATTTTATTTGAATTTGTGGTAATGTGTGGTGTTTGCAACTCACATCTAAATACTTGTAGGCGTAGGGGGCGGGGCACCATACATAATGTCATAAACACATTATACATATGAGACATGGTTTAGATTATGAAGATCTAGCTAGAGCTAGAAATGTAATGTGATTTGAAATCAAAATAAAGTGGATTCAAAAAATCTAGTTGGAGTTCATATAGGAGTACACATAGTTCATATGTAACTCAAGACTAATCATATGGTGTGCTGTGAAGATAATACACAAATGGTGGTTTTGTTGGCGTTCTGGGAACGGGGGTCCCCAGACTTGCCTGCCTACGGCCTGCGGTGTGGCTCAAAAGGGGGCCCAGCGCGGCCCATCTTCACCAACACAAACCCAAGACCCTCGCGAGGGGCCAAGCCTCGCGGGCGGACGATGCGGAGCTTCCTCAGGCACGGCCTCATCAGGCTGGCTCACAAGGAGGCGGAGAGATCAAGGTGGGGTACCTCACGAGGTGCCCGTGACGCAAGCCATGACGATCGGGGGCGCCAGGCGGGTGCCAGCCCGCGCAGTATCCTCCCTTCCTCTTTGGTGCAAAGGGGGCAAGTGCAGCCGCGGAGTACCGAGGCATCAGGCAAAGGTTGCCATTTTGGTGCAATGAGACCAAGACCATGAGGACTACGAGGCGGAGGTCACCGTGGGGCCCAAGACGGTGTCATCACCAGAGCTTTGCGCAGGCGAAGACTACTTTTGTCAGGATAGTTGATACTAGCTGTACCCCTTCAAATTAGCCCACCATTGTTGGCTCCCTTCCCGCTCGATATTTGGGAAGAGGACCAGGGCCTCTATAAATAGGACCAGCCACCCACAGAGCCAAGAGAGCTGGGCCGGAGGGTTGGAAGGATAGAGAAGATCGGAAAGAGAGAGAGAGAGAGAGAGAGAGAGAGAGAGAGAGAGAGAGAGAGAGAAAGGTGACTGAGCTCCTCCTACTAGTTCATCGCCCCAGCCAAGAACAGACCCTTGCGAGGCTGTTCTTCCTTGTATTGTTCATCATCATCAGCCCAAGAGGCAATCCACCACACCACACACTGGAGTAGGGTATTACACCACAACGGTGGCCTGAACCAGTATAAACCTTGTGTCTCTTGCGTTGTTCTTTCCTTAGTTCAGATCCTAGCAAGGCGGAGGGGTGTAGGAAGGTAGGAGGCGAAATCTCCGCGCGCACCCCAGTGTTCGAACCTCAAGGGTCTGCCGGAACCCGAAATCCGACATTTGGCGCACCAGGTAGGGGTGCGTCGGGATTTGTCTTCCACCACACCGTTCTCCTCCGACCATCACGCCCATGTCTGACACTCGTCGGGCCCGCGCCGAGCGCCGGGCCACGCTCGCTTCCCGCGTCGCCCAGACAGCCCCTGTCAGCGGGCGTCCTCGCCGTTCCCCGTCGCCTGCCGTCAACGCCGCCACCGGCCCGGCGGGGGACGAGCAGCGAGCATCGTCCCAGCATCCGTCCGTGCGGCAAGACGGCCGCGCCGCAACTCCCACGCTCACCCCAGCTGGTTCTTCGTCCCGCGTGCTCCGCGCGCCCATGGAGCCCCACAACCTCTCCCCCGTCCATCGCGCTGCACCAACACCCTCGGTCATCGCGGCCCTCTTGGGTGGCTCGTAGGCACCGCCTACAAGTCACCATGTCAAGTCGTTCATCCGCCGGGTCAGCGCCGCTTCCACGCGGCAGGGGGCTCCCCTGGACCGGGCGGCGCCCGAGACCGGCCTGACCTTCAGCTCGGAGGTCCACCCCTCCAACTCGGCCTGCTCGCGTGCGCTCCCCATGCTGTGCACCCCCACCATCTGCCAGGTGGCCGTCACCAGAATCCTCATTGATGGCGGCGCGGGCCTCAGCATGCTCTCGGTCGAGGCCTTCAACCTCCTTTGCATACCCCTGGAACGGATGCAACCCAGCCGGCCCTTCTCAGGCGTTGGGGGCAAGTCGTCCAGCTCCTTGGGATAGATCCGGCTCCCAATAACCTTCGGCACCTACGACAACTTCCGCACGGAGCTGGTCGACTTCGACATCGCCCCCATCGGCCTCCCCTACAACGCCATCCTCGGCTACCCAGCGCTGGCCCAGTTCATGGCCGCGACGCACCCGGCGTACAACCTCATGAAGATGCCCAGGAGTAGCGGTGTCCTCACTGTGCACGGGGACACCGGGGACGTGCTGCGGGTGCTCAAGCTCTCCTTCAAGACGGCGGCGTCGGCACAGGCCGCCAACTTGGAGACCCCCGGGCCCAAGGGGGCTGCACCCGCCAAGAAGAAACAGTTGTTCACCCAAGACAAGGCAGAAACCAAGCAGATACCCGTCGATGAGGACGGATCCACCAACGCCACTTTCACCATAGGCGCCCACCTCAAACCCGAGCAGGAGAAGGCCCTGGTCGGGTTCCCGCGCGCAAACAAGAAGGTATTCGCTTGGGAGCCTGACCAGTTGGCAGGGATCCCTAGGAGTGTAATCCAGCATCACCTCAACATGTGCCCCAACGTGCGCCCTGTGAAGTAGAAGGCCAGGCGGCAGTCCACAGAAAAGCAGGCCTTCATCGTCGAAGAGACCCGCAAATTAGAAGCCGCTGGGGTCATTTGCGAGGTCCGATACCCGGATTGGTTGGCCAACCCTGTCGTTGTGCCAAAGAAGGGAGGGAAGGAGTGCATGTGTGTCGACTTCACCAACCTCAACAAAGCATGCCCGCAAGATCCGTTCCCGCTCCCCCGCATCGACCATATCGTCGATTCCACTGCGGAATGCGACCTGTTATGCTTCTTGCATGCCTTCTCTGGGTATCACCAGATCAAGATGGCAGTAGAAGACGTCGAGATGACAGCCTTCCTAACCCCGTGTGGGGTGTACTGCTACACATGCATGCCATTCGGGCAGCGTAACGCAGGGGCAACCTTCCAGCGGCTGATGCACATCACCTTGGGCCCGCAGCTCGGGAAGAATGTTGAAGCTTACGTTGATGACATTGTGGTAAAGTCTCGGGAGGCCGGGACCTTGATGCAAGACTTGGAGGAAACCTTCGCGAGCCTCAACGCAGTGAACCTACGGCTCAACCCAGAGAAGTGTGTGTTCGGAGTCCCCTCGGGCAAGCTCTTGGGTTTCCTCGTGTCCCACCGAGGCATCGAGGCTAACCCGGAGAAGGTCAAGGCGGTGGAAGACATGAGCCCGCCAAAGACCCTCAGAGAAATGCAGAAGCTCACGGGGTGCGTGACCGCGCTAGGGCGCTTCATCTCCAAGTTGAGGGAACAAGCATTGCCCTTCTTCCAGCTAATGAAGAAAAAGGGGCCCTTCGAGTGGACTGAAGAGGCCGACAAGGCGTTCCAGGATCTCAAGAGATACCTGACCAGCCCACCGGTCATGGTGGCTCCGCGCCCTCAAGAGCCCCTAGTGCTTTACCTTGCCGCCACTCCCTACTCCGCCAGCGCAGCCTTGGTGGCAGTCAGAGAGGAGCGCCGAACCAAAACCGCGGCAGCAGCCCGGGACAAGGCAGAACAGGGACAAGGAAGGCCTACAGGAACCACCACCGCGGCTGAGGAGGATCAGCCGCCGCAGAGGGGCGCACTAGAGGCGGAAGAGGCCCCTCTTCCAGATGGCCAGTCTCAGGAGGCCTCATTGCCTTAAGAGGTGCCACGGTCTCCGAAGGGAGCCACCAGCACTGACGCACTCCACCTCGTTGAGCACCCAGTGTACTTTGTCAGCACGGTGTTGCGGGATGCAAGGGCACGATACCCCATGCCTCAGAAACTCCTCCTCGCGCTACTGGTGGCCTCGCGCAAGCTGTGGCACTATTTTCAGGGTCACCCCATCAAGGTCGTCTCGTCATACCCCCTGGAGAGAGTACTCGGGAGCCCTAATTCAGCTGGAAGGGTCGCCGAGTGGAACATAGAACTGCAAGCGTTTCAGCTCAAATTCAGCACGACCAGAGTCATCAAGGGAGCAGCGTTGGCGGATTTTTTGGCAGAATGGACGGAGGCGCCAGGCCTCAAGGCCGACGAGGATCGGTCCCTGTCCCCGGTGTCGGCGTTCTGGGAACGGGGTTCCCCAGACTTGCCTGCATGCGGCCTGCGGCGTGGCTCAAAGGGGGGCCCAGTGCGGCCCGTCTTCACCAACACAAACCCAAGACCCTCACGAGGGGCCAAGCCTCACGGGGCGGACGACGTGGAGCTTCCTCAGGCACGGCCTCGTCAGGATGGCTCACAAGGAGGCGGAGAGATCAAGGCGGGGTACCTCACGAGGGGCCCATGACGCAAGCCATGACGACCGGGGGCGCCAGGCGGGTGCCAGCCCGCGTAGTGTCCTCCCTTCCTCTTTGGTGCAAAGGGGGCAAGCGCAGCCGCGGAGTACCGAGGCATCAGGCAAAGGTTGCCATTTCGGTGCAACGAGGCCAAGACCAGGAGGACTACGAGACGGAGGTCACCGTGGAGCCCAAGACGGCATCATCACCAGAGCTTTGCGCAGGCGAAGACTACTTTTGTCAGGATAGTTGATACTAGCTGTCCCCTTCAAATTAGCCCGCCATTGTTGGCTCCCATCCCGCTCGATATTTGGGAAGAGGACCAGGGCCTCTATAAATAGGACCAGCCACCCACAGAGCCAAGGGGGCCGAGCCGGAGGGTTGGAAGGTTAGAGAAGATCAGAAAGAGAGAGAGAAAAAGGTGACTGAGCTCCTCCCAGTAGTTCATCGCCCCAGCCCGAGAACAGACCCTCGCGAGGCTATTCTTCCTTGTATTGTTCGTCATCATCAGCCCAAGAGGCAATCCACCACACCACACACTGGAGTAGGGTATTACACCACAACGGTGGCCCGAACCAGTATAAACCATGTGTCTCTTGCGTTGTTCTTTCCTTAGTTCAGATCCTAGCAAGGCGGAGGGGTGCATGAAGGTAGGAGGCGAAATCTCCGCGCGCACCCCAGTGTTCAAACCTCAAGGGTCTACCGGAACCCGAAATCCGACATTTGGCGCGCCAGGTAGGGGTGCGCCTGGATTCGTCTTCCACCACCCCGTTCTCCTCTGACCATCACGCCCATGTCTGACGCTCGTCGGGCCCGCGCCGAGCGCCGGGCCGCGCTCGCTTCCCGTGTCGCCCAGACGGCCCCTGTCGGCGGGTGTCCTCGCCGTTCCGCGTCACCTGCCGTCAACACCGCCACCGGCCCGGCGGGGCACGAGCAGCAAGCACCGTCCCAGCATCTGTCCGTGCGGCAAGACGGCCGCACCGCAACTCCCTCGCTCACCCCAGCTGGTTCTTCATCCCGCGCGCTCCGCGCCCCCATGGAGGCTCGGGCTGCACTCATCGCGGCGAACGAGCTCCTGCGCTACTGTCCCGTCGACGACGTCTACGAAGAAGTGCTCGACCGCGTCGCCGAGCTCGTCCGTGCCACAGGGGGCTGTCCTGCGCCGTCCGTTCCGCTGCACCGCACCCCGCCCCGCGCGGGCAATGAAGCTCCGGCGGCGCCCCAGCCGCCTCCTCCTCAGGAAGGCGCCATGGCTCCAAGGCGCGTGGCCCCTGGGCGGAACCCACTCCGTCAGGCGCCAGCGCAGCAAGAGTAGAGCTGTCAAGAAGTCCCTCGCCCGCAAGAAGCTGCCTGGGCGCTCCCTGCTCCAGCACGTCGCGACCATGCTCCTGCTCCCGCGCGTCAAGACCCCGCGTTTCTCCCAGCTGCAGCGCGTGGGTACATGCAAGACCTAGTTCCCCGTCATCCAAGGCCTCCCGTGGCCACAGCAGGCTGCTGCGCCTTAACCGCCGAGCTACACAACATCGCGTGGCCCGGCAAGTTCAAGCCAGACTTGCCTCCTCACTACGACAGCACGGCTGACCTTGCGGAGTTCCTCTAGCTCTACGAGCTGGGCATCGAAGCTGCCAACGGAGGTGAGAAGGTCATGGCGAACTGGTTCCCCATGGCACTCAAGGACGGGGCCCGCACCTGGCTCCTGAACCTGGCTCCAGGCACAATCTCCTCCTGGGACAAGATGTGCACCCGCTTCATCGCCAACTTCCAAGGCACTCGCGACCGGCCACCCGCCGTGAGCGACATGCGCCGCATCAAGCAACAGCCCGGGGAGACCCTGCAGAAGTACATCCAGTGCTTCAACAACGCGCGCCTCAAGATTCCCAAGGTGACTGAGGAGTCCATCATCTCGGCCTTCTCCGACGGCGTGCGCGACGTCAAGATGAAGGAGGAGCTGGCGATGCATGAAGACCTGTGCACTTCCTTGGAACTGTTCAACCTGGCAACCAAGTGTGCCAGGGCCGAGGAAGGGCGTCTCTCCCTCCTCGAGCTGCCTGCCGCAGACCCAGAAGAGAAGAATCCCAAGGCCAAGGATGTGAAGCGCAAGGGGGCTGCCGTGCTCGCGGCAGAACCAGACACCAAGCGGGGCAGAGATTAGCCCGAACCTTCCAAGGGCAGCCGATACTGTGTGTACCACGACCTCCACACCCACAACACCAACGAATGTCAAGAGCTCCGAGCCGTGCAAGAAGGAAGGATCGGCCGTCGCCCTGACCGCAGTGACCGGGGCTACGGCCGAGGAGGAGGAAGGAACGCAGGACGCTGGGAAGACTGTGGCCCGCGCCAAGGGTGGCGCGATCAACCTCGCGAGGATCGCTTGCAAGACCCGCCTCGCGAGGGAGGCTGGAGGGATCAGCCTCACGAGGGAGACTGGAGGGATCAGCCTCGCGAGGATCGCCCGCAAGGCAACGCAGGCCTCCCACCGTTGCCGCCGCAGCCAAGGAGAAACGAGGACCGCCACCAGGACGAGGGGGCTGGGGGCTTCCAGGAGCCGCGCGCGATTGCCTGCATCCTGGGCGGGGCCCAAGCCCCAGCCTCTCAGCGCATCTTCAAGCAGTTCGCCCGCGAAGTGAACACAGTCCTCCCCAGGCTCGAAGCCACGCGCCCTCTCAGGTGGTCGGCATGCGCCATCACGTTCAGCTCAGCAGATCAGCTCAAGTGTGCGGCTACAGCCGGAGTTCTCCCGATGCTTTGTTCCCCAATCATCAGCAATGTGGTGGTCACCAAGACCCTCATCGATGGTGGTGTAGGGCTCAACGTCCTGTTTGTGGAAACATTCAACAACCTCCAAGTGCCCTACAGCCAGCTTCAGGCAACCAAGCCTTTCTCCAATATCACTGACGGCTCCACGGTCCCGATTGGGCAGGTCCGCCTCCCTGTCACCTTCGAGGCACGCGACAACTACCGCACCGAGCTCATTGACTTCAACGTCGCTCACATTCGCCTGCCGTACAACGCCATCCTTGGGTACCCAGTGCTGGCCAAGTTCATGGCCGTAACTCACCACGGCTACAATGTCCTCAAGATGCCAGGAAGTGGCGGAGTCATCACGGTGCCATGTGAAGAGAAGGACGCAGTGTGTTCCCTGGAACGAGCCTTTCAAGCCGCGTCACTAGAAGACCCGGATCGTGGAAGCAAGAGGCCTCCCGAGACCGCCCCTAAGAAGAAGAAGACATCGTCCGGCCTGACCACTCAGGAGGCAGGCCCCTCTGGGCCCGCGCCTGCCTAGGGGGAACCTCCTTCCATCGCATAGGAAAGCGCACCCGGTGCCCTCCTCAGGCAGGGCTTGGGGGCTCTCCCCTGGAGGGCCATCGACATAGCTAGGGTCACGAGGGAGGTGCTTGGGCACCACATGGAGGCGTGTTTCAAAGCACGTTTCCCTCAAGAAGGAGCAAGGCAAGGAGACCCAGACCCTCAGGAGTTTTTCAACAAGGCCATTCAGGAGCTACAGGAGTCAAGAGTCATGAAAGGCGGCCGCCGCCTACCAGCAGTGGCTCCCCATCCAAGCGAGGATGGTGGGCTGCGCGTCTGCGTCGACATACCAGGGCTCAACCGAGTCGCCTCTCTAGAGCGCCTCTGGCCCTCGCGAGTGGGGCGCTGCGGAGGCCCACCCCACAGCTGTCAGGACCCCGACTCGATGTCACATCGATCTAGCCGGTAACACCTCATATCACTTTGCGGCCTCACGCACGGTGTTCCCACGGGTGTCGCCTTACCTTTGCCCGGGACCGTTTGCGCCTTTTGGCTCACGTATATGATAGTGTCGCTAGCATCCATATGATAAAGAGCCCGGGCTGACATGACTAGTCGTAAACCCGAAGTGGCACAGACTTACAGGGACAGGCATCCATGACCCAGCTTCGAACGTGTCGGTCATCAGCAAGTGGGTCCGGGCTGTAGCACTGGGCTAGCAGGACTCCGGTAAACCGGGCTGTAGCGGGCTAACAGGACTCCGGTACTCAAAGCGTGACATTTCCCCGAAGGGACAGACACAGGAATGAAGAAGGACACATGCCGGCCAGCCTAAGTGTTCCAGAGCAGTAGCAAGCTACCATGGCTCAGCGGTAACACTAGGAGACATTTCCCGGTAAGAGAGGCTACTAAAGATAAACAACTAGATAGTCAGATCCCACACATACCAAGCATTTCAATCATACACACAATATGCTCGATATGTGCAAATACAACGAAGCATCACAACATGACTCTACGACACAAGTACTTTATTTAAGGCTCAGGGAGCCATACATAACATACACCAAGGTACGGGTCTCACGACCCAACATACAAGTCATACAGTCATACAAACCAGCAGCGGAAGTACATTGTCTGAGTACAGACAACTAGTAAAATAAAAGAGGCTTGGAAAGCCTAGCTATACTACGTGGTCCTTCACAAGCTCAGGGTCACCACCTGGGTCTTTAGCCTACTCATTGATGTCAACGTCTACATAGAACCCATCAGAAGGGGTTGCAGCGTCTTCTGTAAAAATGTAAATTATAGCAACATGAGTACAAAGGTACTCAGCAAGACTTACATCAGATCCTACATACATGCATAGTATCAAGAAGGGTTGGTGGAGTTATTGCAGCAAGCCAGCTTTGACTCTTGGCTAGGCTAACCTACGATACTCCAACTTGAAATGGTTTTGCGCACACGAGTCCACTACGCACCACTCCAATACACTACCGAGGATCCACCTCCGTCTTCCTACGGAAGAGCCATCCTCGGCACTCACACTTATCTTGAGGCTTTTAACAGTTTCCATTTACTTGTCTATGAACTGTATAGGCAACCAAGTAGTCCTTTACCGCGGACGCGGCTATTCGAATAGATCATGTTAACCCTGCAGGGGTGTACTCCTTCATACACGCTCTCACCACTTACCGTCGTTTACACGACATGTACTCGGCAACCTTCAAGCGGAGGCCCAACGTGGGTGTCGGCCACGACCTACCTAATCACCTAAGCCTCCAGTCCAGGTTTATCGCCTATTCAGGTTCCATCCGCAGGGAGTCCGGCCGAGGTTTCCCATACGGCCCCGAACGATGTGAACAGGGTTCCCGAGATACCTAACGGGTATTCGGTACACCCGGCCACGTACCTACCGCATCACAGCCCACCCCTACGGTCAGCGCTGTCCACGGCTTCCAGTAGGCTACAAACACCAGAAACTACTTGCAACTCCTGGACGGAGAACTAGGGTGAATAAGAAGCCGAGAGGGTCCATTGGTTTCGGGCCCAATGCATGGTAGTAGCTGATTCTTAAATCACACATACAGATCTCAGTGCTTAAGGTCGGCTTCAATGAAACAACCCACCATGTACTCCTACATGGCCTCTCATCGATACCTTTACCAAATCGTGTTCACCACACCACTCTCATTACCGACATAATCATTTCACTCTAGCCATCACCCAGATGAACCAGACCTGACACGACTCTAAGCATAGCAGGCATAGCAAGGTAGGAACAACACATACATATGGCTCAATCAACTCCTACACATGCTAGTGGGTTTCATCTAGTTACTATGGCAATGACAGGTCATGCAGAGGAAATGGGTTCAACTACCGTAGCACACAGCAGTTTGAAACGCGTTGTCTTAATGCAGTAAAAGAGAGCAGGAGTGAGAACATGGGATTGTATCGATATGATCAAATGGTTGGTTGCTTGCCTGATGGTTCGATGCACTGATACGGTTCTTCGTTAGGGTAATCACGGTACTCCTCGGAGGCAGAACCTGTCGCAAAGAACACCGATACACAACCATCACCAAACAATGTGCAACAATATGATGCATGCATGAAACATAGCAATATGAGTGTGTTGGGCTAATGCAACTAAGACCAGAAGGGTTTGAGCAAATTTGAATCAAAGATTCCAATTTCAAACTCAAACATGGCCCTTTAAAGTGCTTTTCCTTGTTCTGCTTAAAACATCAATTTAACTTGTTTGATCATGCATGAAAATAGTACAGATGGATAGATTGGATTTTTCTGATCATTTTTCATATATAATTTGTCCAATTTGGAGTTACAGAATAAAAGTTATGAATTTTTGAAGTTTAAATAATATTCTGGAATTTCCTGATTTAATTTAAATCCAGAAATATAAATATTGCGCCAGCATGACGTCAGCCTGACGTCAGTGGTCAACTGCGGCTGGATAAGGTCAAACCTGACGTGTGGGGTCCACACGTCAGTGACAGGGGGGGTTTAACAGGATTAATTTAATCTTAATTAGGGGTTAGTGGCGCTGGGGCCCACTGTCAGTGTCAGGGGGGGTTGACTAACGGTAATTAGCACTAACTGACCACCTGGCCGATGGGGCCCACGCGTCAGTGACCCTGGGGGGGTCAAACCCCAGGTCGGACAAGTCAAACCCGCCGGCGGTTAGTCGCCGGCGAGGTCCGCGGCGTACAGGGGCCTCGGGTTTCCTCTGTGGTGCTCCAAACGGCGTGCGGCTAGGTGCGTTGGACAGCTAGCTCGATGGCGCGTCGGACGGTGGCCGTGGCTGGGCCTGGGGTGGCCGGAGTCGACGGCGGCGAGCTCGGCTGCGGCCGCCGGAGTTCGGTCGTGCGCGGAAACGGGGTTGGAGCTCGAAGGCGAGCTAAGCGAGGCGCTAGGGATGCTCTACGGGGCCTTACGAACTTGTTGGACTCGCCGGGGTGACCAAATGGTCACCGGAGCTGCGTCGACGGCGAGCTCGGCGGCGGCGGAGGTTCGGCCGTGGTGGGGAGGAGGCTACGGTGATGGAACGAGGGGGAAAAGAGGGGGAAACGGTGGCGGAGCTCACCGCGGTGCTGCAGGGATGGTTAGCAGGCTCAGGGGCGGCCGGAGTGCAGCGAATCGACGGCAATGACCTCCGGTGGCCGAGGAGGGGAACGGCAACGTAGGCGGCGATGCAGGGCTTCCGGAGACCCGTGGAGCGGTGGGGAGGAAGAGGGGGTCGAGGCGGAGCTCCTGAGCTAGTCGGGGGAGCGAGGGGTGGCCGGTGACGGCTGCTATGGCGAACGGCGGCGATGGTGGTGTTCGGCCGTGAGAGAGAGAGAGGGAGCAGCACGGGAGAGAGGGGGGGGATAAGGCCAGGGGATCAGGGCGGCACCGAGAAGAAGCGTCGCGGCGTCGCGCTGGCGGGGGAGGCAGGCAGACGAGCTGGTGGCGTGGCGCTCCGGCCGTGCGCGCGCGCCGGCCACACGCCTGGCCGACTGGCGCCAGGAGGACGACGGCGGTGGTGGGCTGGCTGGCTTGCTGGGCCGGCCAGCTGGCTGGGCCGCACAGGGAGGAGCCCAGGTAAGCTCCTCCTGTTATTTATTTTTCTGTTTTCTAATTTCTGACATTTGTTTTGATTTAAATAATATATTAAATCATTTATTTAACTTATGCCAATTTTTGCATGAGCTAGATATATTATTCCAGAGCTCCTTTATAATTGGCATAATATTTGGACATATATTAATATATATAATTAATATATTTCCAATGCAAATATTTATGCATTAATTCCAAATGCCCAAAATAAATACCTATGAGCTCTTAAAAATATTGGTTTGATTTTTATCTCTGTCCAATATTTTCAGAGAGCAACATGAGCATTTTCTTGGACCCTTTTGGAGAAATTTTTATTTGGGTCATTTTCAAAATGATTCTGAGGGTTTCACAGATCCCCATTTCAAGTTTCTGATGAAAGAGTAAACATGATGCAACACTCTAATGCATGACTAGCTAGGGTGTGACAACTCACCCCCACTCAAAAGAATCTCGTCCCGAGATTTGGGTTCCTCCGGGAAGAAGGCGCGATACTCAAGTCGAAGACGATCCTCCCTTTCCCAGGTTGCTTCATCCTCCGAATGGTGCGACCATTGAACTTTGAGAAACTTGATATTATGACGTCGGGTGGTACGTTCGGCCTGATCGAGGATACGAATGGGGTACTCTCGATATGTAAGATTATCTTGGAGATCAAGCGTTTCGTGGTCCACTTCACGGATAGGATCCGAGAAGCAACGCCTGAGTTGAGAAACGTGGAAGACATCGTGGACTCTGGAGAGGTGCGGAGGTAGTTCCAACTGGTAGGCAACTTCTCCTCGTTTGGCGAGAATGCGAAAAGGTCCAATGTAACGAGGAGCCAATTTGCCTTTGATACCGAAACGATGGGTTCCCTTCAGAGGGGTGACCCGAAGATAAGCCTTCTCGTCAACCTCGAAAGTCATAGCCTTATGTTTTCGGTCATATTGACTCTTTTGACGAGATTGGGCTGTTTTCAACTTTTCACGGACGATACGAACTTGTTCTTCTGCTTCCTGAATCATATCCGGGCCAAAGAATTGTCTTTCCCCGGTCTCTGACCAGTTAAGGGGTGTTCGACACCGCCGTCCATAGAGAACTTCAAAAGGGGCTTTACCCAAGCTAGATTGATAGCTGTTGTTGTAAGCGAATTCGGCAAATGGAAGGCACTTCTCCCAGTCCATCCCGAATGAGATAACAGAGGCTCGAAGCATGTCTTCTAGAATCTGGTTGACGCGTTCCACTTGACCACTCGACTGAGGGTGGAAGGCGGTGCTAAAGGAGAGACGGGTTCCCATAGCATTTTGGAAACTTTCCCAAAATCAAGAGGTGAAAAGACTTCCTCGATCCGAGTTAATTTCCAAAGGAAGACCATGGAGAGACACTATTCGGGAGATGTATAAGTCTGCCAGCTGACTAGCGGTTATACTCTCACGAACAGGTAGGAAATGGGCTACTTTGGAAAGACGATCGACAACGACGAAGATAGCATTGTTCCCTCTCTTAGTCCTGGGAAAACCGGTAATGAAATCCATACCAATTTTATCCCATTTCCATTCAGGAATAGCTAGGGGTTGAAGGGTGCCAGCAGGCCGTTGATGCTCTGCTTTTACACGACGACAGACATCGCAATTAGCAATATACTGAGCAATTTCTCTCTTCATCCTAGTCCACCAGAACCTCTGGCGTAGGTCCTGATACATCTTAGTACTACCGGGATGAATAGTGAGAGGAGATTCATGAGCCTCCTTAAGGATCAAACGTCTCAGGTTTCGCACTTTGGGAACCACTAGTCGATCCCCGAAGTATACGACCCCTTGATCATTAATGGAGAAGCAATTCGCAATTCCTTTCTGAATGTTTCTCTTGATGCGGGAGATTCCCGGATCTACCTTCTGTGCTTTGATAATCTGATCCGTAAGGGTAGGTTTTGCCACCAAGGTGGAAAGAAAACCTTGAGGTACAATGTGAAGGTTAAGCTTCCGAAATTCCTCATGGAGAAGCGGTTGACTTTGTTGTAACATCAGGTTGTTACAATAAGATTTACGACTTAGCGCATCAGCCATGACGTTGGCTTTCCCTGGGGTGTAGGTTATTCCTAAGTCGAAGTCTGTGATCAATTCAACCCAACGTCTTTGCCTGAGATTCAGATCCGGTTGGGTGAAAATGTACTTCAGACTTTGGTGATCAGTGAATATTTCGCAACGATTACCGAGGAGGTAATGTCGCCAGGTCTTAAGTGCATAGACTACGGCTGCAAGCTCTAGATCATGAGTAGGATAATTCTCCTCATGTGGGTGCAATTGCCGTGAAGCGTAGGCAATTACATGTCAATCTTGCATAAGGATGCAACCTAGTCCTTGTCGCGAGGCGTCACAGTAGATAACAAAGTCTTTGGAGAAGTCTGGCAGTACCAGTACGGGAGCAGAAGTCAGGCGTCTTTTCAGTTCCTGAAAGCTGTGCTCACATTGTGGAGTCCATTCGAACTTCTTATCTTTCTTGAGGAGTTCGGTTAGAGGTTTGGCAACCTTGGAGAAGTTCTCGACAAAGCGACGACAATAGCTCGCTAAGCCCAGAAAACTCCGAACTTGCTTGACCGATTCAGGTGGAGTCCAATTAAGGACGGCTTGAACTCTCTCAGGGTTAACAGCAATACCTTTACCAGATATTACATGACCCAGATAGGTCACTTCTGATAACCAGAATTCACATTTAGAAAATTTGGCATAAAGGCGATGCTCTCGAAGTTTCTTCAACACTAGCCTTAGATGTTTGGCATGTTCTTCCTCGTTCTTGGAGTAGATGAGTATATCATCGAGGTAAACCACGACGAATTTATCCAAATACTCCATGAAGATTGAGTTCATTAACCGAGAAAAGGTGGCTGGAGCGTTGGTTAAACCGAAGGACATGACGGTGTACTCGTATTGGCCATAACGAGTAACAAAGGCCGTTTTAGGAATGTCCCCGTTTCTGATTTTGATTTGATGGTAGCCCAACCTCAAATCCATCTTGGAGAAGACTGAGGATCCAGCGAGCTGATCATACAGGTCGTTGATCCTGGGAAGCGGATATTTGTTCTTGATTGTGACCAAATTGACAGGTCGGTAATCTACAACCATCCAGTCCGTACCATCCTTTTTCTTGACGAATAGGACGGGGCAAGCCCACGGAGATGAACTAGGTCGGATGAAACCCTTTTTCAAGGACTCATCGAGTTGTTTCTTTAGCTCGGCTAGTTCTAGGGGTGCCATCTTATAAGGTCTTCTAGCAATCGGAACGGTTCCTGGAATGAGGTCTATTACGAACTCAACATCCCTGTCAGGTGGAACACCTGGCAATTCCTCTGGAAAGACATCCGGGAAGTCACGGACTACTCGAATGTCCTCAAGGTCTGGCAAAGGGCTGGCGTTAAGAGAATATAATTGTCGCTTGGCTATTTGGGTCAAGACATTGACTATCTTCCCCGAAGGATGGGTGAGTTGAACAGTCCTAGAGAGGCAATCAATTTTGGCTTGATGAGCTGACATCCAGTCCATACCCAAAATGATATTAATATCTGAAGATTTAAGGGCTATCAAAGACGCGAGGAATACAAGTCTGTCGACTTGGATTTCATTTCCATAACTTACTCTAGAGGTCTGCCATCTAGAACCAGGAGTAGAAATTTCCATAGTGGATGGCATGTCACAGAATGCAACGTTATGCAAACGAGCATAATTTTCGGATATAAAAGAATGAGAGGCTCCTGTATCGAAAAGAACAGATGCCGGGTGGCAATTAACAAGAAGCATACCGAGAACGACGTTGGGATCCTCTTGAGCTTCTTCGGCAGAGATACAGTTGACACGGCCACGTGAAGCGGTGACCGGCTTGGCGTGGAATACTTTTCTTGTCGGCTTGCCACGGCCAACAGCTTTAGCAGATTGATTGGGGTTGGTCTGGGGACACTCACGCATATAGTGACCAGATTCCCCACACTTGAAACAAGTCACGGAACTGGTACGTGGAGGAGCATTGTTGGTTGGACCACCATAGGGCTTGGCCGGTGCAGACTGTTGAACGGGGCGAGGCGCCTGGAAGGATGGCCTCGGTGTGAACCTGGGTGGCAGGGCGGTGTTGGGTACCCACACGCGGCGCTTCTGAGGACCAGCACCGGATGAGGAACCCATATCACGGCCATGCTTGCGTGTTGCGTCATAGTCAGTCTGACCAGTTTCAGCACTGATGGCTTTGTTGACAAGTTTCTGAAAAGATGTGCACTCATGCAGACGGAGGTCACGGCGAAGCTCAGGACTAAGGCCCTTACGGAACCTTGCTTGCTTCTTGGCGTTAGTAGAAACTTCCTCGGTTGCATATCGTGCGAGATTACCGAACTCCCTGCTGTAAACATCCACAGAAAGTCGGCCTTGGGTGAAACTGCAAAATTCTTCACGTTTACGGTCCATGAGACCCTCCGGAATGTGATGTTCACGGAAAGCCTCGCTGAATTCAGCCCAAGTAGTGACATGGCCCGCTGGGCGCATAGCTCCATAATTCTCCCACCATAGACTGGCGGGGCCTTCAAGATGATATGCAGCAAAGGTGACCTTGTTAGCCTCCGCTACCAGCGCGGAACGCAGTTTGTGAGAGATACTGCGAAGCCAGTCATCAGCGTCGAGAGGCTCGACGGAGTGGTGGAACGTGGGTGGATGTAATTTGATAAAATCACTGAGTGACACCACGTTAATCCTCTGATGGTGTGCTGTATTCTGTTCAATACGCTCCAACAAACGGTTGGTCTCCCGCTTGTTTCTCTCAGCTTCCATCATAACCTCGGCTAGGGAAGGAGGATGAGGCAGATTTTCATTCCTGCCTTCACTGCCTTCGGCCTGCTCTTGAGAAGCAGGGTTAGCGCGCGTGTTGACCATCCTAGGTAAACAAGACAATGATTTAGTCAGAATGATAAAATTCCGACATAGGATAAAAATGTAAGGAATAACTCGAAATGCAAGATGATCATCCGTATGACATGGTAGATACAGAAACTGCTTCTTTATTCCATCGTCATACACACCATACAGGGTTTAGTACAAGACCAAACAAAGTACTATTACGGTGAAAAGAGGATTACATCTCATCGGAGGCATCCCAAGCTCCTATACATTATTTTTCTACACCTCCGGAAAGAGTACAAACTAGGTCATATCCCACGAGTCACGCGGGACGATAGACGACACAACTAGTGCGAACTAGTGATACTACCACTAACTCAGACCGATCCGTAGTAGTCCTCATAGAAGTCACCTCCATAGCCTGGAAGCTCAACATGATCATCCGGAAACAGACGATCTCGCGGAGCTTGTGGACCATAGGGGCTAGGATGAGGCCTTGGACCAACAGACGGTGGCCTGCGGGGACCGCGAGGTGGGGTGATGCCTCCTACATCACGCCAAACCATCACGTCTGGCAGAGCAGATCTCACAGGATAGAGATCGCGCATATCTGAATATCCAGCTTGCACCGCCGGTGCGAACCGAGTCAAAGTGGCCCAGTGGTCAGCACGGGTATTGAAGAGCTCTAACCTCAAGGCCCGATTTTCACGGTCCTTATCCTCGAGCATCTCAGCAGTGGTGCGAGTCCGTGAATCCTCCTGAGTGGGGTCAGCATAGATAGCTTGGAGATACCCTTGTGCTCCCGGAAGTGATCCTGGCATATACCGGAAATCAGAGTCCCGAAATAGACCAGATCTGACTCGCATAATGGTCATCATAGAGTAGGCGGCGTCCTGCACAGCCATCTCAATAGTAACCCCGAGTCCATAGGAGCAGTGAAGAGGCTCGGTGGATCCAGGATAAGATGGAAATATCCTGACAGTGCAGAGATACTGGCTTTGATTAAAGTCTCGGAATTGCTCTTCGATCGTGTACTCGGGATACCAGCGGTATCCAGCCTCAGTCATTACCCTGACCAACTTGGCAGTATGGCCGGGTACATCTAGGCATCGAGTCAGGCGAACCACTTGATTGAGGTCGCGAGTGGCCATCTGAAAGCACAATCATAATGCAAAGGCATTAGAATTCCTAGCAAAATTTCGGCAGCATAACAGCTGTAAATGCTCAAGAAGGATTTTGAGACATTTGACAAAGGATTTCGTACACACTCAACATCATCATATCAAAGTTCTGAATCCATTCTAACAACATAATGTGGTAGTAGAACTGAACTAGGCTTGTATCCATCAAACTTATAAGGTACTACTGATTAGTAACACGTGATCCTGATAGAGAGAATAGGTCCTAATTCCTTAACCCCCGGTGGAAGAATGGACTGACTCAGATCAGAATGTCATAAGATAAAGGAGTAAAAAGAGCCTTACGTTCCAACCCACAAACAATTCCCCTACATATAACTAAAGAATTTCTAGACTCAACATCGACCAGTTTGGCTTGGAGAACCTACAGGCAGTCCGGCTCTGATGCCAACGCTGTCAGGACCCTGACTCGATGTCACATCAATCTAGCCGGTAACACCTCATATCACTTTGCGGCCTCACGCACGGTGTTCCCACGGGTGTCGCCTTACCTTTGCCCGGGACCGTTTGCGCCTTTTGGCTCACGTATATGATAGTGTCGCTAGCATCCATATGATAAAGAGCCCGGGCTGACATGACTAGTCATAAACCCAAAGTGGCACAGACTTACAGGGACAGGCATCCATGACCCAGCTTCGAACGTGTCGATCATCAGCAAGTGGGTCCGGGCTGTAGCACTGGGCTAGCAGGACTCCGGTAAACCGGGCTGTAGCGGGCTAACAGGACTCCGGTACTCAAAGCGTGACATTTCCCCAAAGGGACAGACACAGGAACGAAGAAGGACACATGCCGGACAGCCTAAGTGTTCCAGAGCAGTAGCAAGCTACCATGGCTTAGCGGTAACACTAGGAGACATTTCCCGGTAAGAGAGGCTACTAAAGATAAACAACTAGATAGTCAGATCCCACACATACCAAGCATTTCAATCATACACACAATATGCTCAATATGTGCAAATACAACGAAGCATCACAACATGACTCTACGACACAAGTACTTTATTTAAGGCTCAGGGAGCCATACATAACATACACCAAGGTACGGGTCTCACGACCCAACATACAAGTCATACAGTCATACAAACCAGCAGCGGAAGTACATTGTCTGAGTACAGACAACTAGTAAAATAAAAGAGGCTTGGAAAGCCTAGCTATACTACGTGGTCCTTCACAAGCTCAGGGTCACCACCTGGGTCTTTAGCCTACTCGTTGATGTCAACGTCTACATAGAACCCATCAGAAGGGGTTGCAGCGTCTTCTGTAAAAATGTAAATTATAGCAACATGAGTACAAAGGTACTCAGCAAGACTTACATCAGATCCTACATACATGCATAGTATCAAGAAGGGTTGGTGGAGTTATTGCAGCAAGCCAGCTTTGACTCTTGGCTAGGCTAACCTACGATACTCCAACTTGAAATGGTTTTGCGCACACGAGTCCACTACGCACCACTCCAATACACTACCGAGGATCCACCTCCGTCTTCCTACGGAAGAGCCATCCTCGGCACTCACACTTATCTTGAGGCTTTTAACAGTTTCCATTTACTTGTCTATGAACTGTATAGGCAACCAAGTAGTCCTTTACCGCGGACGCGGCTATTCGAATAGATCATGTTAACCCTGCAGGGGTGTACTCCTTCATACACGCTCTCACCACTTACCGTCGTTTACACGACATGTACTCGGCAACCTTCAAGCGGAGGCCCAACGTGGGTGTCGGCCACGACCTACCTAATCACCTAAGCCTCCAGTCCAGGTTTATCGCCTATTCAGGTTCCATCCGCAGGGAGTCCGGCCGAGGTTTCCCATACGGCCCCGAACGATGTGAACAGGGTTCCCGAGATACCTAACGGGTATTCGGTACACCCGGCCACGTACCTACCGCATCACAGCCCACCCCTACGGTCAGCGCTGTCCACGGCCTCCAGTAGGCTACAAACACCAGAAACTACTTGCAACTCCTGGATGGAGAACTAGGGTGAATAAGAAGCCGAGAGGGTCCATTGGTTTCGGGCCCAATGCATGGTAGTAGCTGATTCTTAAATCACACATACAGATCTCAGTGCTTAAGGTCGGCTTCAATGAAACAACCCACCATGTACTCCTACATGGCCTCTCATCGATACCTTTATCAAATCGTGTTCACCACACCACTCTCATTACCGACATAATCATTTCACTCTAGCCCATCACCCAGATGAACCAGACCTGACACGACTCTAAGCATAGCAGGCATAGCAAGGTAGGAACAACACATACATATGGCTCAATCAACTCCTACACATGCTAGTGGGTTTCATCTAGTTACTGTGGCAATGACAGGTCATGCAGAGGAAATGGGTTCAACTACCGTAGCACACAGCAGTTTGAAACGCGTT
Source organism: Triticum dicoccoides (assembly GCF_002162155.2). Classification (NCBI taxonomy): domain Eukaryota; kingdom Viridiplantae; phylum Streptophyta; class Magnoliopsida; order Poales; family Poaceae; genus Triticum; species Triticum dicoccoides. The sequence goes on from NC_041390.1 coordinate 426,293,745, forward strand.
GTCTTAATGCAGTAAAAGAGAGCAGGAGCGAGAACATGGGATTGTATCGATATGATCAAATGGTTGGTTGCTTGCCTGATGGTTCGATGCACTGATACGGTTCTTCGTTAGGGTAATCACGGTACTCCTCGGAGGCAGAACCTGTCGCAAAGAACACCGATACACAACCATCACCAAACAATGTGCAACAATATGATGCATGCATGAAACATAGCAATATGAGTGTGTTGGGCTAATGCAACTAAGACCAGAAGGGTTTGAACAAATTTGAATCAAAGATTCAAATTTCAAACTCAAACATGGCCTTTTAAAGTGCTTTTCCTTGTTCTGCTTAAAACATCAATTTAACTTGTTTGATCATGCATGAAAATAGTACGGATGGATAGATTGGATTTTTCTGATCATTTTTCATATATAATTTGTCTAATTTGGAGTTACAGAATAAAAGTTATGAATTTTTGAAGTTTAAATAATATTCTGGAATTTCCTGATTAAATTTAAATCCAGAAATATAATTATTGCGCCAGCATGACGTCAGCATGACGTCAGTGGTCAACTGCGGCTGGCTGAGGTCAAACCTGACGTGTGGGGGCCACACGTCAGTGACAGGGGGGTTTAACAGAATTAAATTAATCCTAATTAGGGATTAGTGGCGCTGGGGCCCACTGTCAGTGTCAGGGGGGGTTGACTAACAGTAATTAGCACTAACTAACCACCTGGCCGATGGGGCCCACGCGTCAGTGACCCTGGGGGGGTCAAACCCCAGGTCGGACAAGTCAAACCCGCCGGCGGTTAGTCGCCGGCGAGGTCCGCGGCGTACAGGGGCCTCGGGTTTCCTCTGTGGTGCTCCAAACGGCGTGCGGCTAGGTGCGTTGGATAGCTAGCTCGATGGCGCGTCGGACGGTGGCCGTGGCTGGGCCTGGGGTGGCCGGAGTCGACGGCGGCGAGCTCGGCTGCGGCCGCCGGAGTTCGGTCGTGCGCGGAAACGGGGTTGGAGCTCGAAGGCGAGCTAAGCGAGGCGCTAGGGATGCTCTACGGGGCCTTACGAACTTGTTGGACTCGCCGGGGTGACCAAATGGTCACCGGAGCTGCGTCGACGGCGAGCTCGGCGACGGCGGAGGTTCGGCCGTGGTGGGAACGAGGTTACGGCGCGGGAACGAGGGGAAAAAGAGGGGGAAACGGTGGCGGAGCTCACCGCGGTTGCAGTGGGCGTCGAAGCGGGCTCGGGGACGCGCTGGAGACGGCGAATCGACGGCGATGATCTCCGGTGGCCGAGGAGGGGAACGGCGACGTGGGCGGCGATGCAGGGCTTCCGGAGGGCCGTGGAGCGGTGGGGAGGAAGAGGGGGTCGCGGCGGAGCCTCTGGGCTAGTCGGGGGAGCGAGGGGTGGCCGGAGACGACTGCTATGGCGAACGGCGGCGATGGTGGTGTTCGGCCGTGAGAGAGAGAGAGGGAGCAGCACGGGAGAGAGGGGGGATAAGGCCAGGGGATCGGGGCGGCACCGAGAAGAAGCGTCGCGGCGTCGCGCTGGCGGGGGAGGCAGGCAGACGAGCTGGTGGCGTGGCGCTCCGGCCGTGCGCGCGCGCCGGCCACACGCCTGGCCGACTGGCGCCAGGAGGACGACGGCGGTGGTGGGCTGGGCTGGCTTGCTGGGCCAGCCAGCTGGCTGGGCCGCACAGGGAGGAGCCCAGGTAAGCTCCTCCTGTTATTTATTTTTCTGTTTTCTAATTTCTGACATTTGTTTTGATTTAAATAATATATTAAATCATTTATTTAACTTATGCCAATTTTTGCAGGAGCTAGATATATTATTCCAGAGCTCCTTTATAATTGGCATAATATTTGGACATATATTAATATATATAATTAATATATTTCCAATGCAAATATTTATGCATTAATTCCAAATGCCCAAAATAAATACCTATGAGCTCTTAAAAATATTGGTTTGATTTTTATCTCTGTCCAATATTTTCAGAGAGCAACATGAGCATTTTCTTGGACCCTTTTGGAGAAATTTTTATTTGGGTCATTTTCAAAATGATTCTGAGGGTTTCACAGATCCCCATTTCAAGTTTCTGATGAAAGAGTAAACATGATGCAACACTCTAATGCATGACTAGCTAGGGTGTGACAACAGCTACGTTCGCATGCCTTACGTCTTGCCGAATGCGGTTGGCACGTACCAGCGCCTCATGAGGGGCATCACGGGGGCACGAGAGGCCAGGCGTTCCGCAGCCCTGGCGGGGATGGAAATGGCCCGTGAGGAGCCGCCAGCGCCTTCGGAGCCTCCCGAGGCCCCTGGGCCTGGGGGCTCGTGAGGATCGGCTCCTGCAGCCCACCGAGCCTGCTACATCAATGCTCCTTCGTCCTCAACATCATCAGGTGACGTCTTTCGAGTTTTATTTCCAGCTGAGAGCGCCCCCCCCCAGGGCTGCATAATTCCCAGGCCGCGTGGGTCCGTCCCTGCGGCGTGTATCCCTTTTTTATTCCATGTTGTTAGCTTACCTTGTTGGGGGCGCCCCTCGGGCTGCATGACCCCCAAGTCGCTCGGGCCTGACCCAGTGATGTCCGCATTCCCAACATCTATTTGAACGAATCCGCTCGTTCGCAGCTAATGTGTTTTACCTAGTTGCATGCTCAGCTGACGCCAACTAACGGAGCTGCTCCCAGATGGCACGACGCTTGCGCATGGGTCCGTCCCTGCAACGCCGACAAACCTGGATGGCTGAGCTCTGGCCGCGGCAGCCCCGCATAGCGTCACCTCGTCAAGCCTTCAGTGCCTCACTACCCCTCGGAAGCAACCAACGGCTTACTGTCAATTGTCATGGCAACCCCTTGTTTTTTCTGTGATGGACCCGCAGGACCTCTTGAAGGAGCTACGTCAGGTGAGGCCCTTGCGGTGTCTCCTTCGCTCTCGTCTGCGCGAACCGCTTGCACGTTAAAGGGGGGGGGTGCCTGAGCATCGCGACTCAGGGCTCCTACTGGCTCTCCAGCCCTCACCCTCTGGCCTTGACCACAGCATCGTGACCTGGCATACCAGCGACGGTTGAGACTCGCTCGAGGGCCGGGACCCGAGGACATAGAGCAGAAAGGGGAGCAAAGGCAGGAGGGGAGAGACACACGAGGACCTTGCCGAGCAACCTCGCGTGTGCCGATGCACGGATCCGGCGACACACTAGAGAGCGGCCCCTGATCCTCGAGATAAGTCATCACCCGGAAGCGCCAGCTGCCGTGGCACCATCCCCGCACCTAATGCTATCCCGTGTTAGCGACGCCGCTCTCCTTTCTCACCAAACAACGGCTGCTTGGGCGCCAAAGGGGACCTCCTGAGCATCGCAACTCAGGGGCTCTTACCAGACTCCGGGTCGCTCACCTCCTGGCCTTGACCACGGCATCGCGACCTGGCATACCAGTGATGGCTGAAGCCGCCTTGGGACTGGGACCTGTCGGCGCAGAGCACCAAGCCCTCATGAGGTTCGAAAGGGAGGACTGAGCTAACACGGAATGAGCAACTCGCGCAATTCTATGACAAGGGTTATATTAACAAAACAGGATCACAGGCGCCTTACAAGCCCCCACGGGGCACGTTTTTGATTCCTCGCAGGGAACAGATCCTAAAGGGACACAAACTACGCGCGACCCTGCAAAAGACGCCATCATCAACAGTGGGCCGTCAAGCACCGATGCCAACCCCATCCAGATCAGAGTCGGCAGCGGCCTGACGAGCCCGCCCTGCTCCAGGAGCGGTGCCGGCTCGGGGGCTCGTAGCTGTCGTCGCTCGTCTCCGGAGTTGCGAAGAGCTCGCCGGAGTTGCTGGAGCCTCCGATGCCTCCACCGCCTGAGGAGCCGCCAATGGAGCGGTTGGCGGGCCCAGTCCTCGTCGCGGCAGGGTCCGGGCCACCTTCCCCGGGGCAGCACTCCAGCCAGCGCCCGCTCGCATCGAAGACCTTGAAGAGCATCACCGAAGCACCGTCGTAATCCAAGTGGACCGCGAAGATGCCCCTTACCCTGCAAACTCGGGCGATCTCTCTCCAGCCCCGAGTCATGAAGGCCTCGCCCGGGGCAACGACCGCGACCTCTGCCTCGGTCGCGAGGGTGCTGCAGCCAGAGCTCCAGGGGCTCCCCCTGTGGGACGATGGAGGCGAAGAAGGGAGGAAGGCGGATCCAAGACTGAAGAGGAATGGCGACGTGGAGCACGAACTCTTGGGAGGAGCCCTCGGTGTGGACCCTAGGGGGGACGACCCACACCTTCGTGACCCGTCGGCACCGACGGCGGCGCCGCCCATGGCGGTCAGCATCAGCTCCTTCGGGGCCCTCGACATGGGTGTACAAAGGCAGCGGGAACCCCGGCGGCACCCGCTCGCACCAAGGCCTCGACACCACCTGAAGGGCCCCCTCGTCCGGGCCACGGGGGGCAAGCCGTTTCTTCAGCGGGAGTGGGTCTGGTTCCCCTCGGGGAGCCTTTCCCTTCTCTGCCGTCGAGAACCGGCGGATCGGAGCCATCGCAGCAAGACGGAGCAAGGATCGGGAAGAAGGAGAAGCAAGGAGGGATGGACTGGAAGGCCGCGCGCTGTTCCGTACTTATGGCCGGCGAAGGCCAACTGCCTACCTCCACGATTGCAGGTAATCATGACCCACTTTGCATGCAAGGACTTGTCCAATCCGTGCAGTTGCCGGGGCGCCATGGGGATGTGGAGACGCCCACGTCCAACCAACCGCCACGCGGTGCCCAAGGCCGCAGGCTGTTAGGGCCCGCGGCGCTTCGCTCTTGCCCTTCCGCCTCCCTACACGGCCAAGTCCGGGCGTGCCTTGGGCCCGGGGGCTACTGTCGGCGTTCTGGGAACGGGGGTCCCCAGACTTGCCTGCCTGCGGCCTGCGGCGTGGCTCAAAGGGGGGCCCAGTGCGGCCCGTCTTCACCAACACAAACCCAAGACCCTCGCGAGGGGCCAAGCCTCGCGGGGCGGACGACGCGGAGCTTCCTCTGGCACGGCCTCGTCAGGCTGGCTCACGAGGAGGCGGAGAGATCAAGGCGGGGTACCTCACGAGGTGCCAATGACGCAAGCCATGACGACCGGGGGTGCCAGGCGGGTGCCAGCCCGCGCAGTGTCCTCCCTTCCTATTTGGTGCAAAGGGGGCAAGCGCAGCCGCGGAGTACCGAGGCATCAGGCAAAGGTTGCCATTTCGGTGCAACGAGACCAAGACCAGGAGGACTACGAGACGGAGGTCACCGTGGAGCCCAAGACGGCGTCATCACGAGAGCTTTGCGCAGGCGAAGACTACTTTTGTCAGGATAGTTGATACTAGCTGTCCCCCTTCAAATTAGCCCGCCATTGTTGGCTCCCTTCCCGCTCAATATTTGGGAAGAGGACCAGGGCCTCTATAAATAGGACCAGCCACCCACAGAGCCAATGGGGCCGAGCCGGAGGGTAGGAAGGTTAGAGAAGATGGGAAAGAGAGAGAGAGAGAGAGAGAAAGGTGACTGAGCTCCTCCCAGTAGTTCATCGCCCCAGCCAAGAACAGACCATCGTGAGGCTGTTCTTCCTTGTATTGTTCATCATCATCAGCCCAAGAGGCAATCCACCACACCACACACTGGAGTAGGGTATTACACCACAACGGTGGCCCGAACCAGTATAAACCCTGTGTCTCTTGCGTTGTTCTTTCCTTAGATCAGATCCTAGCAAGGCGGAGGAGTGCAGGAAGGTAGGAGGCGAAATCTCCGCGCGCACCCTAGTGTTCGAACCTCAAGGGTCTGCCGGAACCCGAAATCCGACACCCGGGAAGCGAGGCGCCAGAAGGCTGGGTCATGTACTTCGATGGGGCATTCTCCAGGCATGGCGCTGGGGCTGGGGCGGTGCTTATATCGCCCGCTCAGGACAAGCTCTATTACACCGTGCAGCTCTGTTTCCAGCAAGGTGAAAAGGTCTCCAACAACATAGCAGAGTATGAAGGTTTAATAGCGGGCTTGAAGGCCGCGGCTGCCCTGGGGGTGAAATACCTCACCATCAAGGGCGATTCGCAGCTCCTTGTCAATTTCTCCAACAAGGTGTACGAGCCGAAGGATGAGCACATGGAAGCCTACCTAGCGGAGGTCCGCAAGATGGAGAAGCAGTTATGGGGGTTGGAGTTGCAGCATGTGCCCTGTGGCACCAATCAGGAGGCCGACGACATCGCCAAACTGGCATCCAGGCAGTTACCTCCGGAGCCTGGCATTTTTGAGGAACGGCTCTTCAAGCCATCAGCCCTGCCGTCATTATCGAACACAGCTCAGCCCCGGGAGGAGCTCCCCCAGCCACCTGCCTCAGGGGCTCCGGCTTGTGGCCCGGCGTCAAGAGCACGTCTACTCCTGACGATGGAACCTCAGGAGGGATGTTGGATCGCGGAGCTCCGGAGTTACCTAACGCAAGGGACCCTGCCGGAGAAGGAGGAGGAAGCGGAGCGAGTGGCACGCCAGGCCACGGCATACTGCATCAAGGATGGAGAGCTCTACCGGAAGCGGCCAAACGATGTATCCCTGCGCTGCATCTCCAGGGAGCAAGGGAAGGAACTGCTGGAAGATATACACGGCGGAGATTGTGGACATCATTCATCATCACGGACCCTCGTCGGCAAGGTGTTCCGCAGTGGGTTTTATTGGCCCGCAGCGCTCAATGACGCCGTCGAACTAGTAAAAGCTTGTGAGGCCTGCCAGTTCCACGCCAAGCAGATCCATCAGCCAGCAGGAGGCTTGCAGACTATACCCCTTTCGTGGCCATTCGCAGTCTGGGGGCTGGATATCTTGGGCCCGTTTCCTCGGGCGCCTGGGGGCTACCGCTACCTCTACGTCGTCGTGGACAAGTTCACCAAGTGGGCTGAAGTAGAGGCTGTCCGCACCATTCCCGCGGGTTCCATGGTCAAGTTCATCAAGGGCATCGTGAGCCGGTTCGGGGTGCCAAATCGCATCATCACGGACAACGGTTCGCAGTTCACCAGTAACCTCTTCAAAACATATTGTGCTAACCTTGGAACGCAGATATGCTACGCTTCGGTGGCGCACCCCCGAAGCAACGGCCAGCCCGAGCGAGCCAATGCGGAGGTCCTGAGGGGCCTCAAGACCAGGACGTTCAAGAAGAAGCTGGAGGCCTGCGACAGAGGTTGGTACGACGAGCTTCAGCCCGTGTTGTGGTCCATCCGCACAACCGCGACCAAGCCGACTGGAGAGACCCCGTTCTTCCTGGTCTACGGAGCCGAAGCGGTCCTCCCTCACAAGGTCAGACGTCGCTCCGCGCGGGTCCTGGCGTTTGACGAGGCGCAGCAGGACGTCATGCGCGGGATGGACCTCGTGCTGGGGAAGGAACGTCGCCGAGAAGCCGCGCTACGAGCGGCGAGGTACCAACAAGCACTACGGCGATATCACTGTCGCAACATCCGCCCCAGAACTCTCGAGGTAGGAGACCTCGTGCTCAGGCGGGTTCTCTCCAAGGAGGGGCTGCACAAGCTCTCTCCCGTGTGGGAAGGCCCATTCAAAGTTGTTCATGTTTCCAGGCCCGGCTCCGCGCGCTTGGAGACTCAGGAGGGGGTGCCAGTCCAGAATGCATGGAACATCCAGCACCTCCGGAGGTTCTACCCCTAAAAAGGCCCAGAGCCTGTGAAGAAGGCGAATGCCTGTGAAGCTATCGCGTTTTGGAAAAGGCCCAGAGCCTGTGAAGAAGGCGAATGCCTGTGAAGCTATCGCGTTTTGGAAAAGGCCCAGAGCCTGTGAAGAAGGCGAATGCCTGTGAAGCTATCGCGTTTTGGAAAAGGCCCAGAGCCTGTGAAGAAGGCGAATGCCTGTGAAGCTATCGCATTTTGGAAAAGGCCCAGAGCCTGTGAAGAAGGCGAATGCCTGTGAAGCTATCGCATTTTGGAAAAGGGCCAGAGCCTGTGAAGAAGGAGAATGCCTGTGAAGCTATCGCGTTTTGGAAAAGGCCCAGAGCCTGTGAAGAAGGCGAATGCCTGTGAAGCTATCGCGTTTTGGAAAAGGCCCGGAGCCTGTGAAGAAGGCAAACGCCTGTGAAGCTCGCCGCCCGTGACACTCTCACGTAATAATGAGTTGGGGCTGTACACGCCCCAGAGTCTCAGGAGCACCGGCCTCTAGCCTTGGGGCTCCCTCCCACGCCCAGTGGCAGCACTTAGCTCCGTGCTGGTGAGAAGACGTCGAAGACTAGATTAGGTGTCGGACGCGGCTTTTCATTTGCTTTCCGCAGTTGGCTTGTTCCTTCTCATTCGAAGTTTTATTGAAGTTGTTGCCGTCTTTGGCTTGTGGTTCGTCGACTTTTCACTCTCCTGCCTCGACTTCTCTTGTGCAAGGCCTCGCGAGGAGGGCAGCTGAGCGCCCTCGCGAGTGTTCCTATCCTAGTCATTCAAAGAGTTCGCGACCTGGGCCCCTTACAGGAGCACCCCTCCAGTCCGTGCCCCATGGGCACCGCGACACAAACAAAGGGCCTGGGTCGGTCGCCCCCCCACGGCCGGGGCCGGGAACTATCCACGCTCGGGCACGTAGCCGGAAGGTACGGTCACGAAAGCAAAACGATGATTAACAGCAATAACCCAAACACGCCCCCGCGGGGCTCCACACTATTGTCTTTGTTACGCAGGAAAAAGGAAAAGAAAGAACAAATCCGGTGCGGCTCGCCTCACACCGGCCCGCAGGGAAGGCCCGAGCTGCCTCCGGAGCTCGGGCGGACTCCCTCTCGCGCTTCATTAGGGCGCGACGGTGGGCGGACATGTTGCCACCTCCCAAGCAGATATGACGGCGTGGAGGCTGACCGCGGCCACCGCTAGAAGAGTCGCCGCCTGAAGAAGAACCAGAGAAGCTTGAGGAACCCTGAGCGCCGTCGGCCGCGCGAGCGCTGCCCTCTCCATCATCGCCGGAGTTGGGTTCCCAGCCGCGGTCGTCACCCTCTGGGCAACACCCTGCGCGGCGACCATCTTCCCCAAACACCCTCACATAGAGGGTGGCATCACCGTCGAACTTGAAGTGTAGGGTGCACCAACGGCCCAGGCCACGCGCGTGGGCAAACGTCTGCCAACCGTGGTCCAGGAACAGGCTCCCGGCCACGGAGACCTCCAGTGAGACCCATGAGGCCCGCTGCAGCAGCCGTCGGCCTGGAGCTAGAGGCCGCCCGGGGCGCCGGCCAGGAGCTCGCCAAGGAGGAAGCGAGGAAGTGGAAGCTGGGTGCTGGTCGGCGCCGCCGACCACACGACGAACTCCGGCAGCACTTCAGCAACGCGAAAGCGCGGCCTAGGGGGACGCGCAGCCGGAGCACGCCCCCTGGCAGTAGCAATCCGCCCGTCGCTGTGCTGAAGATCGCCTCCACGGCCGCGGGGAGCCACCATGGTGGCCACAGGATGTTTACGAGGGCGCCCTCGGCCGCGCTTGGGTGGGGTAGAGGCGGGCTCAACCTAATGAGCCTTCCCCTTCTCTACGGCCGAGAACCTCCTTGACGGGGCCACGAAGAAAAGGAGAAGCAAGGAGGGATGAGCTGGAAGGGCGCGCGCCAGTCCATACTTATAACTGGCGATGGCCAACCAACGGCCCCCACGATCGCAGGTAATTATGACCCGCTTTTCATGCAGGGACTTGTCCAATCCGTGCAGTTGCCGAGGCGCCATGGGGAAGTGGAGACGCCCACGTCCAATCAACCGCCACGTTGCGCCCAAGGCCGCAGGCTATTAGGGCCCGCGGCGCTTCGCTCTTGCCCTTCCGCCTCCCTGCACGGCCAAGTCCGGGCGCGCCTTGGGCCCGGGGGCTACTGTCGGCGTTCTGGGAACAGGGGTCCCCAGACTTGCCTGCCTGCGGCCTACGGCGTGGCTCAAAGGGGGGCCCAGCGCGGCCCATCTTCACCAACACAAACACAAGACCCTTGCGAGGGGCCAAGCCTCGCGGGGCTGACGACGCGGAGCTTCCTTAGGCACGGCCTCATCAGGCTGGCTCACGAGGAGGCGGAGAGATCAAGGCGGGGTACCTCACGAGGTGCCCATGACACAAGCCATGACGACCGGGGGCGCCAGGCGGGTGCCAGCCCGCGCACTGTCCTCCCTTCCTCTTTGGTGCAAAGGGGGAAAGCGCAACCGCGGAGTACCGAGGCATCAGGCAAAGGTTGCCATTTCGGTGCAACGAGACCAAGACCAGGAGGACTACGAGGCGGAGGTCATCGTGGGGCCCAAGATGGCGTCATCACCAGAGCTTTGCGTAGGCGAAGACTACTTTTGTTAGGATAGTTGATACTAGCTGTCCCCCTTCAAATTGGCCCACCATTGTTGGCTCCCTTCCCGCTCGATATTTGGGAAGAGGACTAGGGTCTCTATAAATAGGACCAGCCACCCACAGAGCCAAGAGAGCTGGGCCGGAGGGTTGGAAGGATAGAGAAGATCGGAAAGAGAGAGAGAAAGGTGACTCAGCTCCTCCTAGTAGTTCATCGCCCCAGCCAAGAACAGACCCTCGCGAGGCTGTTCTTCCTTGTATTGTTCATCATCATCAGCCCAAGAGGCAATCCACCACACCACACACTGGAGTAGGGTATTACACCACAACGGTGGCCTGAACCAGTATAAACCTTGTGTCTCTTGCGTTGTTCTTTCCTTAGTTCAGATCCTAGCAAGGCGGAGGGGTGCAGGAAGGTAGGAGGCGAAATCTCCGCGTGCACCCCAGTGTTCGAACCTCAAGGGTCTGCCGGAAGCCGGAATCCGATAGGTTTAACTTGACAATAATGATGATTGTAGATCTTATTAAAACAGAGAAACGAATTCAAATGCTTTGACTTCACAACAATCATTACTGTAGATCTTATTCAAATAGAGAAACGAATTCAAATTTAGTTCATATTGAAGCGGTAGTATATACGTTTGGAATGCACTAAAACATTCATTTGAGTAGTAGGTTGCACGCATTATACACGTAGCGAAATATTTTAATTGAACATAACATGAATTCAAAGTTTTGAATGACATTTGTAGGGCACATTGATTTAGGACAGTACATGTTAGGCTTGTCCGGAAATTTCAACCCGCGCCTTGTTAGCCCGAAATATTTAAGATATATCTTTGTCTCGTTGTGCTCCGAAAACTCCCTCCATCTCAACCCGCGCCTTGCTATTCCAAAATTACAACGCGCGCGAAAACTCCCACCTCCTGTGAAATCCAGACACGCGAAATGCCCGTGGTACCCCTGAACCGAAAGAACCGCCTCAAATCAGTGGGGGTACTTTCATAACTTACCCCACATTTCAGACAAGCGCGTCTCTAAGCCATGGTTCTCCACTGCCCCACTGCCATCCCAACAGCCCACCCATTTGTACACCGAGGCCGCGAAAACCCGCGACGAAACCCCACACCCTGCTCCGTCCGCCACCCAGCCGGAGCCTCTTCCCCGACGATGTCGTCCACAGCAACACCTCGACGTCCCTCATCCACCGTACCGGATGAGGATCCGTCGTCGATCTCATCGTCCCGCCGATTCAGCCACCCCGTCCTCCACCTCCAAGGAGCTGCCCCGACGTTCCCCTCGTCTTTTGCGCCACCTCCATTCCCACATCGCCATCTTCACCTGCACCACCGAAGAGCATCATCATCACCGTTTCCTTGGATGAAGCTGCGGCCTAATCAGCGCCACCAAAGAGGTTGTACACTAATCGCCGCATTTTCTTCTTGATTCGATCTCACGGCGCTGCCAGCGCTCCATCCTGAGCCGACACGGCGCGGCTCCCTCCACGGCGGTGTCGCCGGCCACTTCCTCCATGGCGTCGCTCCCTCGGCAGCGACGTCCACATCAGTAGGACCTACTGCTGCTTTAGCTCTCGCTCGCGCTGCTGCTCTGCTCTTGCTCTCGGTCCCCTGCCTGGTCTGCTCTTGCTATTGCTCTTGCTCGTGCTGCTGCTCTCGCTCTTGCTCTTACTTGCGATGCTGCTCCAATTTAGCTACACTTCAATCAACTGAATCGACTTTTGGGTCAGTCGATTTTCAGGTGGTGGGGGGCTCGCTGGGGTGAAGGAAGAACCAGCCGCAGCGGGGAGGGGGGCTCGCCGGAGAGATACCCCACTATCTATCTTAGGGTTCAGGATGGGGCAGTGGTCGCCGGCGGTGGCGGGGCGGTGGCGTGGGGATCGCCGGAGAAAAAGTTTGGCACAGGGTGGCCTAGAGGGATGGCCGGGGCGGCGGCGGATCGGCGGTGAGGAGTGTTTTCGGGGCGGGCGGGGCGGCGCACCGCCGGCCGCGGGCGGCGGGGGGCTGCTGTTTGGCTGGCTCAGGGGGGTGGAGGTTGAAGATGAACCGCAGGCCCTTGATTTCGTATCCAACAGCTGCAAAATCGACTGACCAGAAATGAAAAAGTCAGTCAACCGACGTGTAGCCTCACCTTGCTAGTGCGTTCAGTTTTGACAGCAAAATTCAGTTTCGACAGTTAAGTTCAGTTTCGACAGTTAAGTTCAGTTTCGACAGTTAAGTTTAGAGATGAGCGGCTGATGTATTTTACATCTAGCACTTTGTGGTTATGTATTTTACGTCATGTATTGGAGATGCTATTAGAATTCCACTCAGGTTAACGTTGTTCATTGTCTCTCTTGTCCTGCTTCAGCCTCGGCGTCATACAACTCATCGGAGCTGCTCCAACGATAAAACCCTCCATCACAGTGGAGCAGTACCTCGGGCTCCATCTCGAGACGCCTAAGATCTTCTTCCCCTCCTCCGACAGCCAAGTCAGCTGAAGCATCCTCACCGGCCAACCCAATCACGCTGAGATCGACATGGCTTCGGCAAAGAGGTTCTACACTTGTTGCATCTCTTTTTTACTCTACATGATATATATATTGTCCACTGAGCCTTGTTCCTTTAGTGTCTCCTTGAAAGAAAAAACATAGGAATTTTAATTTTCACTTGTCCTCCTTTTCAAATTCCTATTCATGAAGCACAAGACTAAGAGATAGTAGCATAATAGCATTATAACCGTATATTTTCTTGTGGTTTGACTTAATGTCACCATGCTTCTTTGCATCCTGTGATCTTCCAATTGTTGTGAATCAAACACCCAGATTGGCAGAAATCCTGTGTTTTTAAATTCTCTATTTTGCATGTGCATTCCTATCCTATTCCTGTCTATTTCCTATCCCTGCATTGTTGGAATCCTCCAATTCAAACGAGACCTTACAGAATTACTTCTCTTACAGATAGTTGTCAAAGAAAACCTTGCGTCGTTTGTCCCGCTCCTGTTGCGCCGTCGTCCACCCCAGCTCAGCTGCTCCAACGACAGAAGGGTCCAGCACAGCAGGGATCCAGCCTCCAGACTGTCTTTCGCCGCCTCAGATCTTCTTCCCCGCTGCTGGCAGCCATGAAAACTTCACTACCATCATCAACCGAGCAGATGACCTCGAGGACTACATGGGTCCGCAAGAGAGGTCTCACTCTTTCGTGTCTGCTTACGTTATGCATCGCTTAATATTACATGCTACTTTATCGTCCTGTTCACCGATTAGACTCTGAGTCAGCTCCAAACTAATGGTCAAACTTGAGTTTTTAAATGGTTTTGGGGTACATATCAGGGCCGCTATCAATAGTATCTATCTACTATCTAGTTAATCTCCGGTGTCTACTATGAGTTTCATGTTGGGTGGGAAACAAACAGTAAAGAAGCCATTATCTGTATTTTTTAACTGAAGCCATTATCTGCCTGCTATTATTGGTTTTGGGTCTATCCACAGGTTGCTACCATCACTCTGGATTTCTGCATGCTCTCCTTACATAATCTCACTATGTTTTATTCCTATGCATGACAGTTATTGTAAACAATGGAACTGAACATGTAGAGCAAAAGAGACGAGGCTTGCGTGGCAATAAAATTTCATGCAGACGTCGCTCCATGGTAGGCGCAAAGGCAGCCCCCCTCCACGCATTTTGGATTGTAATCGAGAGGAAGATATCCGTTCTGAGGGGGATTCAGAAGGAGAAGACAACTCCTATTTACCCCCTGAGGTCTTCGCTCTAACTTGGCATGCTGATGTTGGTTATATCATGCATATGGTGTCTTGCATTGCTTACTTTATACATCAAATATGTCATCTGCTTAGTTTAGACATCCTTTGGGCGAATGCCATCTGTTTAGTTTATTCATCGTTTATGTGAATTATGCAATGCCATCTTGTTTAGCCAGGCATCATATATGTGAATTTTGCAATGCCATCCTGCTTAGCCAGTCATCTTATATGTAAATTATATCAGGCCATTCTTTTTTTTGTTACATATTACATTTGTCAAAAATGTTATTACATTCAACTGCTCTTCGTGTGCATCAGCCATTTGACACGGTGATGGCAAATTCTGGAGTGAAAACAAGGTCTTCAGAGCAGACTATGCTATCTGACGAAGCGCCTATCTCGCTGGTTACGGATAGCTCCTCAGAGGAGGATTCAGAGACAGATGACCAGTCCTATCCCCCCCCCGAGGTGTATGCTCTAACTTGGCAGGGTTATGTTGCTCATATCGTGCGTATGGTGTCTCGCATTGCTATGTCATTTGATTAGTTTAGACATGCTTTGTGTGAATGCCACCTGTTCAGTGTCTAATTACCATATATGTGAATTATGCATTGCCATCTTGTTGCAAGACATTATATATGTGAGTTATACAATGCTATCTTGTTGCAAAGGCATTATATATGTGAATTATGAAATGCCATGTTGTTTAGCCAATCATCATGTATGTGAATTATATCATGCTATCATTTTTTGTATTACGTGTTCCATTTGTCGACAAAGTTTGTATATTCAACTATTCTTCCTGTGCATCAGCCATTTGAAGTGGTGATGGAAGTATCTGGAGTGAAAACAAGGTATTCAGAGCAGACAATGCTACCTGCTGAAGCAGACATCTTGCTGGTTACAGAGAGCTCCTCAGAGGAGGATTCAGAGACTGATGACCAGTCCTATTTTCCCCCTGAGGTCTATGCTCAAACTTGGCAGGGTTATATTACCCATGTCATGCATGTTGTCTTGCATTGCTTAGTTTTTACATCATATATGGATTGCCATCTGCTTACTTGCTTACTATATAAATCATATATTTGAATTGTATCATTCCATCATGTTTACATAGTACATACACATCATCTATCTGAATTATGGCATGGCAACCCATTTAATAAAGATATCATATAGTTATATCATCTCATCCTGTTTAGTGTTTGCAGTCATCATATTTTGAATTATGGCATTCTATCCGTGAATGTATATGAATTATGGCATGCCAACCTATTTAATAAACACATTATATAGTTATGTCATGTCATCCTGTTTACATAGTCTCATATTTTGAACTATGTATTTCCATCTTTTTTAGTTAGCCATCATAATGTGAAATTGTGTCATGATATCCTGTTTAGTTAGCCATCATATATGTGAAATTGTGTCATGCTATCCTGTTTGGTTAGACAAAATAAATATGAATTATTTCATGCCCTCTTTTATTCCCCACTATCCATTGCACCTATCTATCATACAATGTCTATACTTTCAATTACTTTTCTTGTTTATCAGCCATTTGAATTGGAGAGCGTGATGGCAGTATCTAAGGGAGTAACAACATTGTCTTCAGAAAAGATAGTGCTACCAGTTGATGCATATAGAACCACGGTTGTACTTGCCCAAGGACCAGATCCACCGCACATAACCCAGACTCTCGCAGATTGTACCCCTACCCAGTTGGACAGAGAACCAGCTACACCCCTTCTAACCCCAACCCCGATAGATAGTAACCCAGTTTCAATTGACACAGCACCGTCTCCACCACAGAGCACCCAAACATGAGCAGTTAGTAAGGGAACTGCAGTGCCCAAAGCACGAGGACCAGCACTCCGAATCCCAACTCAATGCTTAAAGGAGAAGAAAATTTGTTCTCAGGTCAGGTTCTGTAGCTATGGTTCATACTCCTTTGCTCTTGCATGACTGTATTTACTCATACCAACTATTTTAAAATTTGAAGGATGGAATTGAAACTCCAATGGTGCAACAGGTATGTTTTAAACTTGTTTCTTTAACTGGTTTGCTGTTGTAACCTGCTCTATGTTGATTTTAGTTTCAATTGAATAAACAGTTACGTTCTCATGTCATGCACATTACAAGTGTTGTTATTGCTCTATAGTTACCCACACTTATATTCTGTCTATTCTGCTTTGTCTTGAACAAATATTATTTGAACTGTGTCTCTATCTTGATTTGGAAACAAAAACTAGAATGATATAGACCCTAAAGTGACCATGGTACATAGACATATGTTTGTTTCATGCTGTTATCCTGTCCACTTTACTACTAAACTCATTTACCAAAATGAGTTTCATATACAACATGGTAAACATGTGATGTGTCTGCTTGTTTCTCTTTTAGAATGCGGACAAAATATTGGAGAACAGTACCGCGTTATCCAATGGTAAAGGAAGTAATGCAGATAAGGTTCAAGATAGTGAGACATCCCTGTTGGTCTCCAAGAAAGCTGATAAAAACTATCTTGACGACAGTGAGGGAACCCAAAAGTCCTGTCTTGATGTAGTGTTCGAGTTACTGGCCACTACTGCTGGCACAAGCTCTTCGAACTCGCTGCCTGAATCAGTTCGCCTTCTTGAGTCTCAACTTCAAGTGGAAAGACATCGATTAGATGTGCTGTCACAGGAACCTAAAGGACTGAGGAAGTCCCTGCAGAATTCAGATGCATATTTTCTGGGGCAACAGCAAGCGCTGGAGGATTTAAGCGCCAAACAAGAGAAAGTTAATAAGCTTGCTAAGCATCTTGCCAGCATTATGGGTACCCAGGATATTGTTTCTTGAGATCTTCTGAAGTGGTTTCAGTTCTGGATTTGTTTTGCTGCGGCGTTTATTTGCGCTGGTCGCCAACTTTGACAACCAGTGTATATGATATGCTGCTTTGTTCCCTATATTTGCACTGGTGGCGAACTTTGATGCCCAGTGGATGTAATATGTGTAATAGCCGTGATAGCCAAGCGTTAGTTGCTTGCGTATTTATTTCCTTGTTGTCTTGTTTATTTGTTTGCTTGTAGTCATTGCAGTTCTTTTTCCGCGGTTAGCTAGTGGCTGCAATAACCTATTTTTTAAAACTAGGCCACAATAACCACGGGCTAATATTTACTGTAGTAACACTGGGCCTCCTACTGGCCGTAGAAACAGTGGGCCTTCTACGGGCCGTAGAAACAATGGGCCTTCTACGGGCCGTAGAAACGGCCTTTTGCGGGCCGTATTATCAATGGGCCTTATACAGGTCGTTTAATCGATTGGCCAAACACGGGCCAAACAGACCGCATTATGGCCATAAACGGGCTAGAGTTGGAATCGTCCATTCATGGGCCGACCATAATGGGCCATCGTTAATAGGCTGTATTTGATGACGCTATGAAATCGGCCCAACGTATTAACGGACCACAAACGGGCCGACTATAACCACGGGCTGAATTTGGCCCACAAGCAGAAAATGACAGTAACAGGCCGTAAGTAAACGAATGCTGGAAATGAGCCCAAGAATAAATGGGCTCTGAGAAGGCCGAAAGATAACATGGGCTATAAACGGCCCAACGGAATAACGAGCCGTTAATGGGTATAAAGTGATACACTGTTCATTATGGGCCAGTTTCACCACGGGCCATTAATGGGTGTAAAGTGATACACTGTTCATTACGGGCCAGTTTCACCACGGGCCGTTAGTAGGCCAAGAGTTACATAGGGCCTCATATGGGCCGAAAGACGTCATGGGCCATACATGGGCCAGAAGTGAAAACAGGCTGGAATCATATTGGATGGCCAGGATGATGCTACTGGGCCTAATTCGGATAGGGCGTAACGGGCCTTGGGTTAGCGGGCTGTAAATTGGGCTATATTTGAACAGGCCGTTAACAGGCATTCCATGGGCCGGCCCGCCAGCTTTTGACCAAGTCAAATGGGCCAGCCTTTTCACAGGAATGGGCCTCTGTTGGGCCGTGCCACCTGTCGACGTATCATAGGCGCCTATCTGACCGACTGACAAGCTGACACGTGTTTCGTTCGGCCAATAAGAATTTTACACGTGGAAATTTCCCATTGGTCGGGGCTGTTAACGGGTTATCGGATCCAAAACCCGACCCGATAGCTTAACGGCGTTCCGTTACGATGGATGCCACGTGTCGGTTACCCTTGACGAAAGCACTTCTGTGACGCACGATTTATCGTCACGGAAGTGGACACTTCCATGATGATAATTTTGGTAATGTCATGGAACACTTCTACGACAGCACAGGTATGACTATCTTGATTCTGTCATAAATTTGTCATGGATGTACATGCATGACAAAAAAAGCGACCTACTGTGACAAACATGTATCATCATGGAAGTATATTTTTTGTAGTGATATCTACACATCTGTGACTGGATCATCTCTCAAGCTCTATCTTACAGCCCTCACCCTTGCCAAAAAGCTCAATCGGACAATATCTCTCCAGAGCATATATATTTGTTCAATGAATGTCAGACCACACTCACGTTGTCTCTCTATCTATATGTCTCTCGATTGACCTCGCTTTCTCACACCGTATCTTCCACGCGTTGAAGCTACTACCTCACCATCCCTCGCAAAGCCGGAGCTATTTACATTGCAAGGGGAACTCCAACCTTGGATTAATTTGTGTAGGCATTTATTCCGGTCGGTTTATATTATATTTCCGTAGCATTCGGCCCACAACTACTCCAATCACCATAGCAGGTAATTAAGCTATGGGGAGCACCTAATATGAGCACCGAGGAGTGTCGGATTTCGGGTTTCGGCATACCCTTAAGGTTCGAACACTGGGGTGCGCGCGAAGATTACGCCTTCTACCTCTCCGTCTCGCAAAGATCTAGACTACTGAAAGAACTGCACAAGAGACACAAGGTTTATACTGGTTCGGGCCACCATTATGGTGTAATACCCTACTCCAGTGTGTGGTGGTTGGATTGCCTCTTGGGGCTAATGATGATGAACAATACAAGGAAGAGCAGCCTCGCGAGGGTCTGCTCTTGGCTGGGGCGATGAACTGCTGGGAGGAGTTCAGCCACCTTTCTCTCTCTCTCTCTCTTTTCAACCGGTCGACCCTTTGCTCTGTGGGCGGCTAGTCCTATTTATAGAGGCCCTGGTCCTCTTCCCAAATATTTGAGCGGGAAGGGAGCCAACAGTGGCGGGCTAATTTGAAGGGGGATAGCAAGTATCAACTATCCTGACAAAAGCAGTCTTCTCCTGCGCAAAGCTCTGGTGATGACGCCATCTTGGGCTCCACGGTGACCTCCGTCTCGTAGTCCTCCTGGTCTTGGTCTCGTTGCACCAAAATGGCAACCTTTGCCTGACGCCTCGGTACTCCGCGGCTGCACTTGCTCCCTTTGCACCAAAGAGGAAAGGAGGAAGCTGCGCGGGCTGGCACCCGCCTGGCGCCCTAAGTCGTCATGGCTCGCGTCACGGGCACCTCGCGAGGTACCCCGCCTTGATTTCTCCGCCTCCTCATGAGCCAGCCTGACGAGGCCGCGCCTGAGGAAGCTCCACGTCGTCCTCCCCGCGAGGCTTGGCCCCTCGCGAGGGTCTTGAGTCTTGCGTTGATGAAGATGGGCCGTGCCGGGCCTCCTTTGAGCCACGCCGCAGGCCGCAGGCAGGCAAGTCTGGGGACCCCCGTTCCCAGAATACCGACAGTAGCCCCCGGGCCCAAGGCGCGTCCGGACTTGGCCGTGCTGAGAGGCGAAAGGGCAAGGGCGAAGCGCCGCGGGCCCTAACAGCCTGCAGCCTTGGGCGCCGCGTGGCGGTTGATGGGACGCAAGTGCTCCTGCAACCGCGCAGGTTGATAAAGGAACGACATCTGCCCAGACTTTGCCTTTTGCTTTCTCCGGTTGCTGCTCAGATCCCCTTTCTTGCGCCTCCCCTTTCTTCCTCCAAATTTCCAGATCTACTTCAGCTGCGTGACCTAGGAAGCCATGGCGCCTCGTCAGTCTCTGGCCGAAGCTTGGTACTCACCTGCTCTGGACTTGCCGAACATGTCCAAGGCGGGCCTTGCCAGGCTGCGCCAGATGGCGGCGGCGCAAGGCATCAATGGGGCGCAGGTGTTCAAGGCCGACTCCGCCACTCCTGAGGGCCATGGGAGCACCTTCTACCCTCTCTTTGTAAGCTCCATTGCTGCGGGCCTGGTGCCTCCCTTCTCCGAGTTTTTCTTCTCTGTCCTCCGCCATTACAACTTGCAGGCTCTGCATCTCCACCCCAACTTCGTCCTTCTCCTGGCGATCTTCGCTTACTACTGCGAGGCTCACGTAGGGGTGCAGCCCTCAGTGGCCTTGCTGCGCCACTACTTCTCCCTCCGGGTCTCTCGCGGTTCTCCTTCCGCGTGCGCAAGCTTCATCGCGTATGGCGGCACCATTGCCATCTCGAATCCCGGGAAGAGGATTGAGGGCTTCAGGAGCAAGTTGGTCTTGGTAGATGCCGGGCACATCCACCCTCGGCTGATCTTGCCCGTGGAGCAGCCCGCAAGCTCCAGCGACTGGTGTCGGGCGGAGCTCACGGACCCCCGCGCGAAACTAGTGTTGGAGAAGATGGACGCAGACCTGAGGCCGGTCAGCACGGCGGCGGCGAAGTTGTCCGGTGCGTTGCTGCTGAGGGAGTTCCTGGAGCACCAGCAGGCTCCACTCTGGCAGTACTCACCTCTGATGTGGAGGCCTCATCCGAGCCCCGCGGCCTTGGGCGACGAAGGTTTGGCCGCGGTCCTCCAATCCCTGGTCGGGGGCGAGGTGGCAAGGTTGGAGGGCGCTCCCAAGCCCTTGTTCCTTTGCAACGACTAGGAGCAGGTGGTGGAGTCCATGCCCGTTTTTAATGGGGACAGGCTCGTGCCCGTGGCGGCTTCCGAAGGACTGGTGGACGTGCCCTCTGGCGACTCCAGCAAAGAGGACGACAAAGAGGAGCGGGAAAATGGGCCTGACTCCGAGGCGACCAACAGAGAGTCGAGGGCTCCCCTCCCCCGGCGCAGGCCCTGCGATCTCCGCCTTTCTTCGAGCGATGATGACGAGGATGCAGACGAGCAGGTCGGCGGGAGCCTGCCCCTGATCCCGAAGAAGGACAGGACCGGGCTGATCTCCCGCGGGTCTGCCCCTGCCCCGAGGCAGTCTGCAAACGCGCCTTCTGCTTCCGAGGTTGACCCTTCCAGCCGGCTGTCAGGCTTCAAGTTTGGCCGGAGGCTGCCCGAGCTCACCAGCGATGACCCGTAAGTGCTTGACCCTTGTCTTTATTTCTTGTTCCGCTGCCGAGGCTTGACGTTCGCGTCTCTTGAATAGGCTGGTGCCCGCGGCGAAGAAGCCGAAGGGGGCTCCTGAGGCTCCATCCGCGGCAGCGCCTCCACCTGTGGAGGGGGTGACCGTGGCGCGCGGGCTTCTCCTGTCCGGTCGTCCTCGCGAGGCCTGGCCGAGCTGGCTAGGGCGAGCTCAGCCCCCATGGCCCAAGTGACTCCTGTGGTGCCTTTGCCGACTGCCGCCACCACAGCCGCTGGGGCGCAGCAGGCTCCACCTCAGGATGTTGTGGTCTTGCCGTTGCCGCCTTCTTCCCCCGTTCCGCCGACTGTTGTTTCTCCAACTCCTCCTGCCGTCCTGGAGTGTGCTGTTGCTGGACTGGACCGGCTGCGGCAGGATCTTCTCGCCGACCCTTGCCTGGTGGCCGGGCGCTTGGAGCTAGCTTCAGGATGGATTCGCTCGACGCCTCGATCCGGGCGGCGCTGGTTCAAGCCTCGACGGCCTGCGACGAGGAGAGGCAGGCCGTCCTCGAGACGAAGGCTGCTCGTGACGCAGCCCTGGGGGAGGTGGTTGAAGTCCGCGATCGCTGCAAGGTGCTGGAGGACGAGCTGCAAGGCCTGCGGGACCAACTCGCGAAAGAGGTTCATCTTCGCCAGGAGCAAGAAGAAGGCATGAAGACTCGCAAGGTGGCCATCGAGGGCCGGGAGGCCAAGCTCAAGAAGCGCCGTGACCGCCTGGGTGCGCTGGGGAAGGAGTTGGAGGCGACGAAGGTCGAGCTGGACAAGAAGGCCCAGGTTCTTGCTGAGGATCGGGTGGCCTTCACAGACATGGAGGAGAAGGCTCGTGCTTCGCTGAAGATGCTCTACGCCAGTGGCCTGGAGAGCCCGCTGGCCGGCGCCGAGGACGGCCCCGCCAAGCTGCTTCCCTTCCTAGTTCGTGCTCTTGAGGATGTCACCCTTGGCCTTGGCCCCACGGCCGAGGCCGAGGCGCATGTCCTGTCTTCTGCTGTGCTGACGCGGGTCTTCACCCACATCTACCTTCGCGGCCCCAGTGCCGACCTCGACAGCCTGTTGGAGCCAGTAAGCGGCGAGGGTGCTGCCGCCGCTGCCGAGGCCATGAAGGGTCGCGTGGAGGCTCTGCTGCGGAGGTTCCGGGCCTTCAGTACCAAGTCGAAGCAGGATGTTGCCGGTCCTGCTGCTCCATGAGACGGGGCCACCCGCGCTGCTCTACCGCCGCTGAGTGACTCCTCTACTGCTCCTGTCCCGCTTTTAATTCCTGCACATGCATCATGCCTCGGGGAGGCGTTTAAACTCGCGTTTGGTATTGAGACGATAGTATGGACTGTAATATTTGCTTTTATATTCCTTGGATTTTATGCTTTTCTTCCCTACTTGCTTGTGTTCTACGCCGGCAAAGCCCGGCCCCGCGCGTACCTCACCCAGCATTAGCCCCGACCAGAAACCAGGACGGGACCAAAGGAGTGAGGGGCTACGGAGACAGTTAGGCTCCTGGGTCGCGATGCCCATGAGTCCCCCTTGGCGCACGAACAACAAGTAGGGAGGTGTGATGTAGGTGGATCTTCCGTTTTACGTCTGCAGAGCCCGACTCCGCGCGTACCTCACCCAGCATTAGCCCCGACCGGAAACCAGGACGGGACCAAAGGAGTGAGGGGCTACGGAGCCAGTTAGGCTCCTGAGTCGTGATGCTCAGGAGTCCCCCTTGACGCCCAAACAGCAAGTGATTAGGTGAGATGCAAGTGTGACCATCGTTCTACGTCTGCAGAGCCCGGCCCCGCGCGTGCCCCACCCAGCACTAGCCTTTCGGAACTAGGGAGTGAGGGGCTACGGGACCAGTTAGGCCCCTGAGTCGCGATGCTCAGGGGTCCCCCTTGACACTCAAACGGCCTTCATACCTTGGCTCCGCTCGGGGAGAGACGCGTGGCGAACCAGGCCCGAGGGGCCTGGCTGGGTGGCATACGTCTGGGCGTGACCCAGGCACAGCCCCCGTGCCCAGCCCCCTCGCGCGGCGCTCCCGAGGGGAGGCGTTGCAATGAGGCTAGACACTGAGCTCTGGGCTCCCTGAGGTTGATGCGGCCCGGGGGCCGCCCTCAGTTGTTTATCACCAGCGTGGAGCATAGCGCTTCCGCATGTGTACGGGCATAGTCGCTCCTCGGCAGTGTCGTCAGCCAGCACGGAGCATGGTGCTTCCACTGGTACGTGGGAGGGGGCTCCCCTCCGGGAGGAGCCCCCGGGGCGTGTACAGCCCCGCCCTGACACGTGGCCGGCACGGTAGGGCTAGGTGAGGTGTATCTGGGCACCCGTGAGCCAGCGCGGGACTCACGGGGCCCTACCTCTAGGCGGGTTGCGCCTGGCACTGGGCCTTATCTTGTGCTATGTTCCTGCAAATTTGGTTAGATGCCGGCACTCTACGTCCTCGGGTCCCGGCCCTCGAGCTTGTCTCAGCCGTCGCTGGTATGCCAGGTCGCGATGTCGTGGACATGGCCAGAGGGTGAGGGCTGGAGAGCCAGTAAGAGCCCTGAGTCGCGATGCTCAGGTCCCCCCCCCCCTTTAACGTGCAAGTGGTTGACATGGAGAAGAAGAGGTGCCATGGACAGGCATCAAGTAATCAAGCATGATGGGCGAATGCATAGCCGGAAATAAACGCAAGGGAGATACATGCCGCTGGGCCTGGCCCGAGCGGCTTGGGGATGATGCAGCCCGAGGGGCGCCCCCAACAAAGCAAGCTAACGACATGAAATAAAACGGATACATACCGCAGGGACGGACCCACGCGGCCTGGGAACGATGCAGCCCTGGGAGGGTGCTCCCAGCTGGAAATGAAACTTGTAAGATGTCACCTGAGGGTGTCGAGGGCGAAGGGGTGTTGGTGCAGCAGACTCGGCGGGCTGCAGAAGCCGATCCTCACGAGCCCCCAGGCCCCGAGGCCTCGGGAGGCTCCGGAGGCACTGGTAGCTCTTCGCGAATCATCTCCATCTCCGCCAAGGCTGCGGAACGCCTGTCTTTTTGAGCCTCCGTGATGCCCCTCATGAGGCGCTGGCATGTTGCAACCGCGCTCGGCAAGCCGTAAGGCATGCGAACATAGCTGTGGGGCGGACCCCCGCAGCGCCCCACTCGCGAGGGCCGGAGGCGCCCCATCGTGGCGGCTTGGTTGAGCCCTGGTACGTCGATGCAGACACACAGCCCACCATCCTCGCCCGGATGGGGAGCCACAGCCGGTAGACGGCGGCAACCTCTCATGATTCTTGATTCCTATAGTTCTTGAATGGCCTTGTCGACGAACCCCTGCGGGTCTGACCTTCCTTGCCTTGCTCCTTCTTGAGGGAAACGTGCTTCATAACACTCCTCCATGTGGTGCCCAAGCGCCTCCCTCATGACCTTGGTCAGGTCGGTGGCCCTCCAGGGGAGAGCCCCCGAGCCCTGCCTGAGGAGGGTGCCAGGCGCACTTTCCTATGCGATGGAAGGAGGTTCCCCCTGGCAGATGCGGGCCTTGAGGGGCCCGCCTCCCGAGGGGCCGGTCCGGACGATGTCTTCTTCTTCTTGGGGGTGGTCTCGGGAAGCCTCCTGCTTCAGCAATCCGGGTCTTCCAGTGTCGCGGCCTGAAAGGCTCGCTCCAGGGAACACACTGCATCCTTCTCTTCACAGGGTACCGTGATGACTCCGCCACTTCCTGGCATCTTGAGGATGTTGTAGCCATGGTGAGTCACGGCCATGAACTTGGCCAGCGCTGGGTACCCGAGGATGGCATTGTACGGCAGGCGGATGTAGGCGACATCGAAGTTGATGAGCTCGGTGCGGTAGTTCTCGCGTGCCCCGAAGGTGACAGGGAGGCGGACCTGCCCAATCGGGACCGTGGAGCCGTCGGTGACTCCGGAGAAGGGCTTGGTTGGCTGAAGCTGGTCGTAAGGCCCTTGGAGATTGTTGAATGTTTCCACGGACAGGACGTTGAGCCCTGCCCCACCATCGATGAGGGTCCTGGTGACCAGTACATTGTTGATGACTGGGGAGCAAAGCATCGGGAGGACTCCGGCTGTGGCCGCACACTTGAGTTGATCCGCTGAGCTGAATGTGATGGAGCAGGCCGACCACCTGAGAGGGCGCGTTGCTTCAAGCCTGGGGAGGACTGCATTCACTTCGCAAGCAAACTGCTTGAAGATGCATTGTGAGGCTGGGGCTTGAGCTCCGCCCAGGATGCAGGCGATTGCGCGTGGCTCCTGGAAGCCCCCAGCCCCTTCGTCTCGATGGCGGTCCTCGTTTCTCCTTGGCTGAGGCGGCAGTGGAGGGAGGCCTGCGTTGCCCTATGGGCGATCCTCACGAGGCTGATCCCTCCAGTCCCCCTCACGGGGCAGGTCTCGCCAGCGATCCTCGCGAGGTTGATCGCGCCACCCTTGGCGCGGGCCGCGGTCTTCCCAGCGTCCTGCGTTTCTTCCTCCTCCTCGGCCGTAGCCCCGATCAACGCGTTCGGGACGACGGCCGACCCTTCCTTCTTGCACGGCGCGAAGTTCTTGGCATTCGTTGGTGTTGTGGGTGTGGAGGTCGTGGTACACACAGTACCGGCCGCCCCTGGAGGACTCGGGCAGATCTTTGCCCCGCTTGGTGTCTGGTTCTGCGGCGAGCACGGAAGCCCCCTTGAGCTTCACGTCCTTGGCCTTGGGCTTCTTCTCTTCTGGGTCTGCGGCAGGCAGCTCGAGGAGGGAGAGGCGTCCCTCCTCAGCCCTGGCGCACTTGGTCGCCAAGTTGAACAGCTCCAGGGAGGTGCACAGGTCTTCATGCATCGCCAGCTCCTCCTTCATCTTGACGTCGCGCACACCATCAGAGAAGGCCGAGATGATGGCCTCCTCGGACACCTTGGGGATCTTGAGGCGCGTGCTATTGAAGCGCTGGATGTACTTTTGCAGGGTCTCTCCGGGTTGTTGCTTGATGCGGCGCATGTCGCTCACGGCGGGTGGCCGGTCGTGAGTACCTTGGAAGTTGGCGATGAAGCGGGTGCGCATCTGGTCCCGGGAAGAGATCGTGCCTGGAGCCAGATTCAGGAGCCAGGTGCGAGCTCCTTCCTTGAGCGCCATGGGAAACCAGTTCGCCATGACCTTCTCGTCCCCGCTGGCAGCTTCGATGCCTAGCTCATAGAGCTGGAGGAACTCTGCAGGGTCAGTCGTGCCGTCGTAACGAGGAGGCAGGTCTGGCTTGAACTTGCCGGGCCACGCGACGCTACGCAGCTCGGTGGTGTAGGCACGGCAGCCTGCGGTGGTCATGAAAGGCTTCGGCTGGTGGAGAGCTCGGTCTTGAGGGTCCCCACGCGCTGCAGCTAGGAGCAGCGCGGGGTCTTCGCGTGTCGGAGCCGGAGCAGGGTCGTGGCGTGCCGGAGCAGGGAGCGCCCGGGCAGCTCCTTGCGGGCGAGGGACTTCTTGCAGCTCTGTTCTTGCTGCGCTGGCACCTGACGGAGCGGGTTCCGCCCAGGGCCACGCGCCTTGGAGCCATGGCGTCTTCTTGGAGAGGAGGTGGCTGGTACGCCCCCGAAGCTTCGTTGCCCGCGTGGGACGAGGTGCGGCGCAGCGGAACGGACGGCGCGGGAGAGCCCCCCGCGGCGCGGACGAGCTCGGCGACGCGGTCGAGCCACTCTTCGTAGACATCGTCGACGGGACGGTAGCGCAGGAGCTCGTTTGCCGCGATGAGCGCAGCTCGAGCCTCCAAGGGTGCGCGGAGCGCGCGGGACGAAGAACCAGCTGGTGCGAGCGATGGAGTAGCGGTGCGGCCGTCTTGCCGCACGGATGGATGCTGAGACGACGCATGCTGCTTGCCCCCCGCCGGGCCGGTGGCGGCGTTGATGGCGGGCGACGGGGAACGACAAGGACGTCCGCCGACGGGCGCCGTCTGGGTGACGCGGGAAGCGATGGCGGCCCGGCACTCGGCACGGGCCCGATGAGCGTCGGACATGGATGCGACGGTAGGAGGAGAACGGGGCGGTGGAAGACGAATTCCGATGCACCCCTGCCTGGCGCGCCAAATGTCGGATTTTGGGTTCCGGCAGACCCTTAAGGTTCGAACACTGGGGTGTGCGCGGAGATTACGCCTTCTACCTCTCCGTCTCGCAAAGATCTAGACTACTGAAAGAACTGCACAAGAGACACAAGGTTTATACTGGTTCGAGCCACCATTGTTGTGTAATACCCTACTCCAGTGTGTGGTGGGTGGATTGCCTCTTGGGGCTAATGATGATGAACAATACAAGGAAGAGCAGCCTCGCGAGGGTCTGCTCTTGGCTGGGGCGATGAACTGCTGGGAGGGTTCAGCCAGCTTTCTCTCTCTCTCTCTTTTCAACCGGTCGACCCTTTGCTCTGTGGGCGGCTGGTCCTATTTATAGAGGCCCTGGTCCTCTTCCCGAATATTTGAGCGGGAAGGGAGCCAACAATGGCGGGCTAATTTGAAGGGGGACAGCAAGTATCAACTATCCTGACAAAAGCAGTCTTCGCCTGCGCAAAGCTCTGGTGATGACGCCGTCTTGGGCTCCACGGTGACCTCCGTCTCGTAGTCCTCCTGGTCTTGGTCTCGTTGCACCAAAATGGCAACCTTTTCCTGACGCCTCAGTACTCCGCGGCTGCGCTTGCTCCCTTTGCACCAAAGAGGAAAGGAGGACGCTGCGCGGGCTGGCACCCGCCTGGCGCCCTGAGTCGTCATGGCTTGCGTCACGGGCACCTCGCGAGGTACCCCGCCTTGATTTTTCCGCCTCCTCGTGAGCCAGCCTGACGAGGCCGCGCTTGAGGAAGCTCCACGTCGTCTGCCCCGCGAGGCTTGGCCCCTCGCGAGGGTCTTGAGTCTTGCGTTGATGAAGATGGGTCATGCCGGGCCTCCTTTGAGCCACGCCGCAGGCCGCAGGAAGGCAAGTCTGGGGACCCCCGTTCCCATAACGCCGATAGGGAGCCGTTGGATTAAAGATGCAGTGGCACACACGAGGCCTGAATGTTTTATATGCAAAAAAACCTTTGGAGAGTTTGGAAATTGCGCATAATTACAAAGACTACTCCCAAGCCATTGGATCTCACTTCCAACGGTGTAAAAACTCGTATCACCATAGTATCTAAGCTGCGGGGTGGATGTGATATTCTATGCCGCTGTCATTTTTGTTCGTAAACTTGCAAAAAACGTGTAACTCGTGTCGTTACTTGTCTAACCGCGCAGAGTGTTTGTTCAAAAAAACCATCCTACACTGAAATATCGGAACAACACACGGGGGTCCCACTTGTCATTAATCAAATTTGGACCTAAAACTAACAAATCTGAAAGATGAGATTCGAACTGGTGACCTGGACTACAAAGCGTAAGTCGATAGCCTGAAAAAATGAACGGTTGTTGGCTTTGTCCCATAACTTGATTTTATACAGTGCTTGCGTTGAGTAGAGTAGAGGGAGTGCCTCGTCAACACGTGCATGACCGTTATCTCACTTACTGGTGGGTCCCAGGTCTGCGATCTCAATCTCTCTTCTCTCCATCGTCTAACCTTTGCACGGGCACACACGAAGAGCGGCGCTATCTTGCCGTGGTGTTATTACAACTAAAAAACTTGGAAAATAGAAGAAACGCCTAGAACAAGAGACGTTGTGGCTGGTCGAGACGGAGCTAACCACATCTATCCTTCATGCCATGTTTGCATGATGAAGCTGTGTGGC
The DNA here is from genome assembly GCF_002162155.2 of Triticum dicoccoides. Taxonomy (NCBI): domain Eukaryota; kingdom Viridiplantae; phylum Streptophyta; class Magnoliopsida; order Poales; family Poaceae; genus Triticum; species Triticum dicoccoides. The sequence continues at coordinate 426,322,702 of NC_041390.1, forward strand.
TAGTGGGGTGTTTTCAACCGACTGGATGGGTCCCGAGGTCGAACCATAGGTACTCTACTACCTCTGACATAGTACTCCCTCTGGTCCTTTTTACTCTGCACATTAGCTTTGTTTGAAGTCAAAGTTTGCTAAGTTTGACCAAATTTATATTAGAAAATATTAACATCTATAACATCTAATAAATATAATATGAAAATATATTCCGAGATGGATCTAATAATAAATGTGTTGTTATGTGATTGTTAATAATTTTTTGTATAAACTTGGTCAAAGTTGGATGAGATTGACTTCAGACAAACCTAATATGCAGAGTACAAAGGACCGGAGGGAGTATATTTTTACACGCACATTTTTCCTCCGTGCAGAGATGTGGCACACCCTACCGCGCGGTTTTAGGGTCCTCCCGGGTGGTGCACGCATATATTCTTCCTGACGTGGGACGCCCTACCGCGCGTTTTCTGGGTCCTCCTCGGTCGTAGCACCGAAGAAAGTAAATGAGTCGTCAAATCACGAAAGACCACCTTTCCCGCCGAGTACATCAGTGAAGCACGGTGGCTAGCTAGTTGGGCTAGTTCGACCGATTAGCTAGGCCGCCAACACATTTTTTTTCACCCCTTTTTTATTTACTTGCCGGCAGGTAAATTTAAATATCCACCGCGGCGTTGCTCTGGTGTTTGGGTGCGGCAGGATTTTTAATTTTTTTTTTATTGACAGGAGCAGGCGCGGCAGGATTTTTTATTTTTTGATTGACGGCAGGAGGCGCGGCAGCAATTAGTCACGATGACTCCGCCTATACCCACTGCTCGCTGATGTGAGAAGTCGTCGACTGGTGTTTTACCATGGTGAAAACCAAAAGATTCCCCGCTCCCTCCGCCTTCCCGTAGATTGCATTGCCTTTCAGCCGTTTTGCCCCCTTTGCTTCCTCTCCCCATTGCTTCTACCTGGTGCCATGGCGGCGCAGCAGATCACGGAGTCCGAGGTGAGGCTCCTGACACAGGGGCTCCATGCCAAGGATGTGGAGCTTAGGTCCAAGGACATGGAGCTCCGTGAGCTCAAGGAGGAGAGGAGGGCCATGCTCCTCCGTTATGTGCGGGAGTTCACGGAGCTTCAAAAGCGGCAGGCGTCCACCACAAAGATGCTCGAGGCATCGGCAGCGTTGCTGCAGAAAGCGGGAGATACGATAGGCGGTCAGGGGAGCCGGCTGGAGCACGAGCGGGCCGATCGTGACGAGGTCCAGGGTTGCCTCAGCCACTTGGTGAACCAAGTTGCCACGCATGTGTTGCGGATGCGCGATGCCTACCGTCGTGCCAGCACGACGATGCCGGCCGTCGGGCTAAACCCTCTGCATGGGCTTGTCCATGTCTCGGCGCAATATGACCGTTGGATCAAACTCAGACAGTGCAGATCAGTCACTGTAGCACAAAGCGTGTGGGTGTGTTTGGATGCATTCTCATCTCAATATAGTTGTTTCCTCTTCGTGTATTTTTGTCAACCTACTAGTGTGGACTCAAGCAACGTTCATGCACTCTGCCAAACAACCAAAAGTGGGTCGAGAAGGGAACTTTTGCTCCCATCCCGTGCACCCTTCATACACCCTGCCTAACACTATTCGTGCTTCATGTGGTTCATGTTTTGTGGAGTACTGTAGCACCATACTCTCCGTGCATTGTGGACCTAGTTCTATTAACATCGATCTCACCGTCCATTCTCGACCGGACAGTCGGAAAAGCGGTACTATGTTACATATAGGAGTAGTTGACATGCGCACAACATCATTTGTTATCTTCATATCTTGCTACACTAGCAACAAGATTGTGTAGTACTGACGTATGAACCACTGCACATGCCTAGTAGTAGGAGCACTGTGTAAGTTCAAGTGGCTGCCGTGTTTCGCACTCCTCCGTCGTAAGAGTGGAAACGCTTGCTGTGATCATTTTTTTCTTCTGAAAAACAGTGGACACGCTCTACCGTGCGGATCCTCCTCCAGCCATGCACTAAAGTACTCACTTTCACCGACGTGTGGGACAGTCAGCATCGGGGTCCACCAGCCATGCACTAAATTACTCCGTAGTAGAGTGACGGTAGACTACCCCGATCGAAGCGCCGCAGTAATGCCCAATGAGCCGTCAAATCACAAAACCCCCTCCTTTCCAGCAGTAAGTTGGACGGACGAAGCAACCATCATTTCACTCTTCTCTCTCAGCTTCGAGTCTACCCAACCCTCGCTTCTGCCTCATCTTTTTCCTCATTTCTTCAAGAAAACCCCAAGATGCTTCTGCCATTGTTCTTCTCTCCCAAAGAAGGAAAGGTGAGCGCATCAATGGTGTTGATTCTGGCCAAGGCCCGGTCTTGCAACCCCGAGACTGATCCTATAACTCCCTCTCTTTTCTTCTTTTGGGTTTGTGATTATGGTTTCTTTTCTTTTATTTCTATTTGTCAGTTTCTTGATGGACGCTGGAGCACCGGCCGAAGTGATGTCTATCGCTCCGGCCAAAACCGTCGAGGCTCATGGTACGAAGAAGCGCAAGCACCCCGCCGAGACTACCGCAGACAAGCTCAAAGCCATCGCCCTGTCCAAGCCCCCCCCCCCCTCCGGGATCCCTCATTAAGCAAGTCCAGGTAATATCTCTTCTTGGTGATCTTTTTCTCGATCTTGATCGTGTTTTTTCATCTAACATGCAGTACTAGTACTAGTAGTACAACTTTCTGGGTGATCTTGCATGTGATTTTTGTGTGCCAAATGACGGTTCTAAATTCCTCTTTTGACCAAAACATGCGAGAGGTTGACACTGATTTCTTATAGATTACATTCAAATACTCCCTCTGTCCCAAATTTCTTGTCTTAGATTTGTCTAGATACGGATGTATGTAATACTAAAATGTGACTTGATACATCCGTATCTAGACAAATCTAAGACAAGAATTTTGGGACGGAGGGAGTACTTTATGAACATCAATGCTACCTTTTAAGAGGGTATATTTGCCTCAGTAACTTATGTTATGGATATTGCATGTAATCCCTCTGCTCTCATGCCTTTGAAGACATGTTCTAGTATCTCTGTTCACTCATTTCTGTGCGTATATGTAGTCATATATGGAGTATAATATCGAAAATCATCTTATATTTCTGAACGGAGGTAGTAATAAAATATGGTTTCTGTTTGAATTAGAACCAGGTCCGCGGTGGAGATGAAGTTCTCAAAGTCATGTCGTGTGAACTGGAATACCTGATGATGAGTTCTACTGCTAAACTATCCAGCTCTTGTGTCCTTGTCGCCACGTGTCCTGAACTAGTGTTTTCCTGTAGCATTGTTGTCAGGCGTGTTCTCAAGGTTGTACTTGACCACAACAATTTCTTGGCTGTGCCTTCGATTACGAAGGGTGTGGTTCTTGTAAAGCTTCCCAACAAATCTGATGCGGCCTGTCTTCATCATCATGTTTATGAGTGGAAAGACCACTCTGTTAGGTTCTCCAAGGTTGACAAGATGGTGATGGTGCATGTAGACATCTCACACGAAGTCCATGGCCTAGTCAGTTATGCGGGATTCATCCCGTAGGTCGGTGGCAAAAAATAGTCTGCAGAGTTTAGTTAGTGCAACTTTGCTTGTCTGTAGTAAGTACTATTGTTCAGTACTTGATTCGTGTTTGTGAACCCTGTATTGTTTATTAGTACTGCCGCTTTTGGTGTGTGGTCAGTCCTGAGAATGGTCTATGTTAATGTCTGTCCACTCAATTCAGTCTTTATATTTTTAAGTATCCATATCATATTTTTTGTGAGGACGGTCTATCAATTATGGTTACACTCCAATATCTATATGCATTGCAGGGTTTATCGCACCCACCAGGATTTCCAGCCCCATGGATGTTCGGTCCATACGATTTGTCACGATGGACTATCCTGCTTGTGGGAGTAGGCGGGGCCCCTGCATGCCATGCATAGTTGAACGATCAATCTTCTGTTTAGTACTTCAACATAGTGATTTCCTGGTAAGGATTCACTTGTGTCACATCAAGTAAATCTTATTGATTTAATGTCTAAATCTTATTGATTTAATGTCATGTTTTCTTTCTTTTCCTGCAATTTTATGATGCAGGTTTTGCCATGTGAAATTCATCACAGAATAAACCGTTTGGTTTGCTTTACGATGGCTATTTTTGCAGGTTTCACTTCTTATGTCGTGTCAGTAACGAAGGCACTGTCCATCACTTATATTAATGGAAAAAATTGGACCAATCTGTTGTCTGAGTACAAGCTGAATCCCTATGATGAACTGCAGTTTGGTTTAACAAAAACGCCACAATTAGTCCTTCTCGTGTTTAAAAGAAATGAAGAAAAACACTAGATCACGGTCACGGATCCTAGTCAAGTTAGAAAGCTGATCATAGCAGACCAGACACGATCGCCGCTGTCTCGCACAGATCGAGCACCGACAGTTGCTCTAGCCCTGACAGCGGTAGCAGCTCAGTCTGATCCAGCTGAGGATTGGGCACCGACCGCGTCATCGGATCAGTCTGATCTACCGGAGGATCGGGCATCAACACCGGCACCTGCTCCGACACCGGCACCTGCTCTACAAGGAGCACCATCTCCGGCAGCAGCGGCGGCTTCGGCACCTGCACCAACACTTGCACTTGCATCTGCTCTGGCCCGTGCAGTTGCACCGGCAACAGACTGGGCTGCAGTTCGCACTTCATATACCAAAGTCCTTACAAAAACCGACATGTCCACCTTCTTGGTAAGCATTGGCCGCCCAAGTGCTTCGTTCTTTTTTATTTCCATGTTGTTTCACATGATTCACTGTGTTGATCTAACTGTTTGGGTATGTCTTCTTGTTTGCAAACAGAGAATTCCTAGAGCAACGAGGGAGTCGTTCAACAATCCGGGCGACCGCGGCCAAGTTTCTCTTACCATGCGCAGCCTTGGTGTGAATGAACCTGCTCAATATATCGTAAGTACAAAGGATGGTCGCATGATGATTGATGCTAAAGGATGGTCAAGGTTCAAATCTAAATCATATCTTGCGGTAGGGGATGATGTCAAAATTGAACTTTCTCGGCAAGGAGAGCTGGTCCAAATCAACTTTGAAATTCTTCAGTAGCAGCACGCAACTGCCTAACTGATCTATCCTCTGAGAGATTTTGATGTAATAATCTGGCATGGTGTAACAAATGTCCTGTGTGTATAAGTAGTACGATAGTATTATTTATCACATGGTATATCATTGATAGAATTGCAACTCTGATTGCTGGTTAGGAACTATCGTTCGATTTCATTCCAACAACTATCGTGCTTTATTCAATTTTGTGTATTCGCCTTGCGACAGCATCTAAAACCAGCGCCGTACCGATCGCTTGCAATATGAAAAGCGCCGAGTAGAACACATGGGCCCCCAAACATGAAGGGTCGGCCTGCGGCCCAAAGTCCAAAACCTGGTTTCGAGAAGCACTAGCTCAGTGCAGAAGTGGCGTCCTCCTCCTACTGTGGGTTGGGCAAAGATGAATGTTGATGCTGTGTTATCTCACAATGGTGAAAGGGGAGCCCTGGCAGTTGTGAGCCAGGATCATACAGGCTTCTTCCTTGGAGCATCGGCACTGGTGTGCGAAAGTGTTACTGATCCAGAGATCCTAGAGGCAATGGCATGTTGCGAGGGGCTATCTCTGGCTCTTGACTTAAACCTGCAACAAGTTCAGATTAGCACCGATTGTTCAGCAATAGTCAAGCATATCGGAGAGGCATACTTGGGGCCTAGCAAAGTTATTATGGACGAGATCAAGATGAAGAAGAATATGTTCCAAACCATGGAGATCATACATGAAAAATGCGAGTATAATGTTGAAGTGCATGTGCTCGCAAAAGCTGCTACTTCTTTGCCCTGTGGACGCCATCTTTGGCTCACAGGAACCCCCGAAATTATTTGTATACATATGACTGTTAATCTTCAATAAAGAAGCTTTTATCCCTCAAAAAAAACATCTGAGTATTATATTCTCAGCTGAACCCCCATAATGCATGTGCGTTGCAGAGGGAGTATTTTTCTTGGCAAGGTGAGCCTGTGATATAAAAGATCTGTATATTTCTTTACAGAGGGAGTATCTCTCTGTCAAAAAATATATTTATGTGTAACTAGTTACTCATGTCTTTCTACTTCCTTTCGCTGATATGTGGGGCAACCAGCAACGGGGTCCACGTGCCATATGCACAAATTAGAGTGCACAACTTCAGGGTAGACACACCTCGGTCGTAGCGTCGCAGTAATGCCCAAGGATTCGTCAAATCACAACCCCCCCCTTCCAGCTTTAGCAGTAAGCTGGACGGACGAAGCGGCAATATTTCACTGCGCCTGCATCCCTTTCTCCCTCGCCTGCTTGTTTAGAGAAAACCCCCTCTCGGCGATTGCATAGGGTTTTCTCATGGAGAACCAGGTACGAATTCTTCATCCATCCCCGATAAACCCAAGTCCCTTGGTCGCAGGTAATCCTAGGATGGCAGTCGCTGCCGTTGATGCATTTTTCTTCCTAGTGAATCTAGTGTGTTTCATTTGCAGTGCCCAAAGTGCGAGTACCCTACAGGTTTCTACGCCCTCGGCGAGACGCCACACTTGTTCCTTCTCATCCTAACACAGCATTTTGAAAAGCGCACAGTATGTTCCTAGAATCCTCTTTTCTATCCGGGAGGGTGGGGTTTTTTTGAACATGCTGTGTTCTCATATTATTTTTCCTGCAGTGTATTATTTGCTCTGCCAGAACACATGTACTCAAGATGCTCGGCCTTGCCATAACTGAATACACTAGTTTAATGGTCACAGTGAATACAAGCCATGGATATAAGTTCTGAGTTGGGTTCATGAACTAAGAAGATCACTGCTTTTTTTATGGCCGAACTTGGATAAACTTTCTCAAGTGTTACGGACTGAAAGTTGGCGCACGAATGTTGATGGAAATAGCAGAACCTGGTGTCATCTTCACTGGGATCTTCCACCCCGACGTCGTTCCAATTGTTCATACATGTTAGTTTTGTATATGGTTCTTGCTTATTGCCTCGATTACTTCTTAATCCACCTATTCTGTCTAACTAATCACAATTTAACTTTAGAAGTAGCAACAAATCTCTCACGAAGATGCTACTTCTAACTAATATTTTCTTATAATTGGTGGCACGTGTAGGTTTTTACAGAGTAAAGCAGTCTGCTCGTTTGTTACTCTGTAATAACTCGGCTGTTAGTAATGGCACTGAAGTTGAATGGATCGACATCCACAAGTTCCTACACTTTATTGATCGTCTTGAGGTCCTTGTGGGGCGTTTCAATGGTGGAAGTCCACGTGGGATATGTGTGCCACTACTGCACTCGTTGAACAGGTCCAACTGTGTCGAGAAACTTATGGTACGAGCTGTTTTCTGTTATATATGTTGTTCATAAACTATTGCTTATACACAGTTTTACAGCTGTGATCTTCTTGAAACAGGAACTGGCGAGTTCTATTGTTCCTATACAGATGCCTGACCATGGTCGGGTCAGACTTGCGCTTGGTCACAACATGATGTTTATGTCGACCTACTCAATTCCCCTTGGAGGTGAAAAGATACTTATTCATGGGTGGTCTCAAATAATGAAGGCCCGTCCATCTTGGAGAATAGGACAGAAGATTATGTTCATGCTTTCCCATGGCTTTAGAGCGAATATCCTGTTTATTGACCACGTTGCGAGATGAAGCCGCTTTCAGAAGGTTGTGGATGCGCGGGGTGGCGCCTGGGCCTTGTCCTGGGGCTTGACGGCCTCACATTTGGTTAACTGTAGGCGAAGTAGCACTGTTCGAGGCGTGCTTTGTACGGTTGAACCTGTATAAGTACTCATACTGCTTTCAGCTTTGGTTGTTAAGTGCCCCTGCTGGTTTCAGTTAAGGTTGTTAATTACTATAGTCTGTCGTGTTTCTTCAGTCCTGTCTTCCTCCAGCTGCCAAAACCAAACCAGCACCGGCGGGGCCGCCTGCTTCCGCCTCCCATAGCTGGCTGTGCCTCAGCGCACGCATCGCCGCCCCACCGTCTCCTAAATCGTTAACACCGACGTCCTCCACGCGCTTTGGTGCGCTCGCCTCGGCGCCGCCCTCTCGCGTTGTCAACATGGTCAACAAACAACAGGAATCGGTAGAAGTACGTGGAGAGGATGACAGTAGGGGCCCACCACGTCAACGTATGGAAAAATAAAATGCTTCCTCCTAGTGTTTTCCTGACATCTGGGACCCACGACATTGGGAGCGTATATAGTCAATAGACAAGAGAACAACACAAGATCGGCTGACACCTGGGACGTAGCTACTCGAGCAGTATTTTTCTGGTATTGTTGAGACGGAGTAGGGTTTGAACTGGGTTGTGGCCCGTCTAGCCCAGGCTTATATTTTATGTTCACCATGTGACCAGCCCAGCTATTTTTTCTTTGTGAAAATGAGCCCAGTTTATTTTTTCTGAAGAATACCCAATCCAGGCCTACTTATTTTTCTACACCCTGATGGGCTGCAACTCTTTCAGGACGCCTGCACATCTTGAAAGTAATATGAAATGGGTTGTAAATATAAAAATAGATGACAAATTGGCAATTACTTTATAATTTCTAAATTTTATTACATTTTCAGATTCCTATTTCACTGGGCATTAACCTAATTTAAATATATCTACAAAGTACTTTAAATCTAGCTGGACATTTCAGTATTCAAAATAGTTTGGAACCCACAGAAATATGCGAAATTGGCCCTGGCCAACCAAAAAAACAACTGCAATAGATTGCATAAGAAGTTGCCATGAGCTATATATAAATTATTAAAAAAAGAGGGAGTGGTCTGACTTGTGGGCCTGTTTATTTGACGCGTATGCAAGATTTTTTTAGTTATTATATACGTCAACAAACGATTCTAGCAGACGTAACCATTGGATTTGGATGTCAATCCAACGGCCGTCGTGTTTCTTCAATCTCTGATCTTCTTGCTCCAGCCGCCAAAGCAGCGCCGGCGGGACCGCCTACTCCCGCCTCCCGTGGCCGGCTGTGCTGCCGCGTAGGCCTCAGCGCCCCCTACTACTCCCACCGCTGGCCAGGGCATCCCTCTACTCACCCACACCCCCTGTTATTCTACGGCGATGGCAGCCTCATACCGCAGCCGAACCGGTGAACGCTCGTACTCCTCTCCGCGTGGGCATCCACTGCCGCGTCTTCCCCGGCTTCACGTCGTCCCCTTCCTATGCCTCGTCGTCATCCACCGCCGTGGTGCTCTCGGCGCGGCGTGGTCAATGTGGTCAACGACTGACTTCCATCAGAACAGTACTGTACGTGGAGAGGCTGACAGCTGGGTCCACGGCAGCCGCAAGGAAGTGCCTCCTTATTACGCGCAAAATAATTATTCCTCCACCTGACAGCAGGGACCCACCGGACGGGTCACTAGTATTTTGTGAAAAAATCGTTTCCCCCTGACCTTTGGGACCCACCGGACGGGCCACCATATTTCGCAAAAAAAATGTTCCCCTCGCTGTCAGCTCGGACCCACCGGAAGTGCCTCCTTATTATGCACAAAAAAATGAATACTCCCCCGGCTAGCTGGGACCCACCTTGGTGGGAGGCTAACTTGTGGGCCTACTAAGTTGACGGGGACGAAGGGCTTTGTCAACTTAGTCAATATGAACGATTCTAGCTCTAGTGACCGTACGATGTCCATCCAACGGCCGTAGTGCTTCTTCAACCTCTGGTCTTCTTGCTCCAGTCGCCCAAAGCAGCGCCGGTCGTGCCGCATGCTCCTGGCTCCCGTGGCCGGCTGTGCTGCCGTGGAGGCCTCACCACCCCCTACTATTCCCACCGCTGGCCAGGCCCGGCGACGACGGCAGCCTCACACCGCAGCCAAACCAGTGAACCCTCGTACTCCTCTCCGCGCGGGCTTCCACTGTCGCGTCTTCCCCGGCTCTGCGTCGTCCCCTTCCTAGTCCTCGCCGTCGTCCACCGCCGTGGTGCTCTCGGCGCGGCGTGGTCAATGTGGTCAACGACCGACTTCCATCAGAAGAGTACTGTGCATGGAGACGCTGACAGCTGGGTCCACGACCGCAGCAAGGAAATGCCTTCTTATTACGCGCAAAATAATTATTCCTCCACCTGACAGTGGGGACCCACCGGACGGGCCACCGTATTTCGTGAAAAAACGTTTGCCCCTGACTGCTGGTACCCACCAGCTACATCTTCGCACGTAAGGAAGTGCCTGACAGTCAGGACCCACCTGGTCGAAGCGTATGCAGCGTTGTCATTCTGGTCGCGAACGTGTACGTACATATATACTGGTCGATGTAGAGGCGCGCATGTTTCGTAGTAGAGGCATGCACGTAGCATGTACACGTACGTACGGCGGCCAGGGTGCAAGAAAGAAAATACGGCCATGTATGTGTACATACGGGCGGGGTCTCGAACGCCTACTCGCGCATACGTACGGCCAGGGCTCGTGTACATGGCTGGGTCAGAACGGAGAACTAGCGTCGTCGTCGTGTTCATGGGGAGGCAACAGAATGCGTCGTGTTCACCGGGATGCCTTGGACGGAACAGGCGATGGAAATGAGGCCTGGCGTACCGCAGAACGGAGGAAACGGCCTTGTGTTCGACCGGCCACGTTCGAAACGGGATCCTGTTCATCGAGAGGGGTCTGGCGTACCACAAAACGGAGGAAACGGGCCTCCTACGGTCGAAACGGGGGTCCTGTTGATCGGGAGGGGTGTGGCGTACCGCAAAATGGATGAAACGGACTTGTGTTGGAGCGCGACAGTCGAAACGGGGGTCCTGTTCATCGGGAGGGGTGTGGCGTACCGCAAAACGGGAATCCATGGGATACTGTTCATCTCCACCATCGACCCCCTCCAGCCTCCACGAGCTATTGTTCATCCACCGTCAACCTCCTCCAGCCTCCACCTGCGACTGTTCATCCACGGGCTCCTGTTCATCCAGCCTCCACCGCGCGCTACTCCACCGGCTACTATTCAACCAGCCCTCTCCATGGGCTCCTGTTCAACCACCCCTCCACGGGCTACTGTTCATCCTGCCCTCCACTGTCTACTATTCATCCTGCCCTCCACGGGGTGGTCCTGTTCATCCATCCCTCCACGGGGTCCTGTTCATCCAGCCCC
>NC_041390.1:426334484-426374161 GCF_002162155.2 Triticum dicoccoides
GATCGGCTTCAGTTAGCAGCAGTAGCGAAGGAATCGCTCGATCAGGTTCAGTTAACAGCCATCGATCGATCGCTCGGGTTCAGTAACGCGTAGCCTGTAGTGCAATCGCTCGGGTTCAGTTAGAGCCCAATGCCTCGCTCGGGTTCAGTTAGAGCCAACGCCTCGCACGCACACGCGTACGTGTACGAGAGAAACGTGCATCGCTCGGCCCCCGACCTCCCATCGTAACCGGGAACTCCCCGAAATTTTCCTCCCCCTCGCTTCTACCATGGTTTTTTCCATCATGGACGGCCGAAAGAATGTCAGGCAGCTGCGTCTCCGGCCTGCCCAGGACGAAAAGCCCATTTTCTGTCATGATTTTTTGTCATAGAAGTAGGAGCCCACCACATCTATGATGATATCGAGTTTTGTCACAATTATCGTCATAGAAGTGTCATATGTATGACAGAAAGAAATTTTGTTCGGCCCAAAATGTCACGGATGTGTCTTTTTTTGTAGTGATAGTAGTGGTAATGGTAGCAAAAGTAATATTTTTGGTTTTATAGTGATTGTAACAGGAGCAACGGAAAAGTAAATAAGCGAAGAACAATATATGAAAAGCTCGTAGGAATTGGATCGGTGATGGATAATTATGTCGGATGTGATCAATCATGCAACAGTTATAACATCGGGTGACACAGAACTAGCTCCAGTTCATCAATGTAATGTAGGCATGTATTCCAAATATAGTCATACGTGCTTATGGAAAAGAACTTGCATGACATCTTTTGTCCTACCCTCCCGTGGTAGCGGGGTCCTATTGGAAACTAAGGGATAATAAGGTCTCCTTTTAATAGAGTACCGGACCAAAGCATTAACACATAGTGAATACATGAACTCCTCAAACTACGGTCATCACCGGTAAGTATCCCGATTATTGTCACTTCGGGGTTAACGAATCATAACACATAATAGGTGACTATAAACTTGCAAGATAGGATCAAGAACTCACATATATTCATGAAAACATAATAGGTTCAAATCTGAAATCATGGCACTCGGGCCCTAGTGACAAGCATTAAGCATAGCAAAGTCATAGCAACATCAATCTTAGAACATAGTGGATACTAGGGATCAAACCCTAACAAAACTAACTCGATTACATGATAAATCTCATCCAACCCATCACCGTCCAGCAAGCCTATGATGGAATTACTCACGCACGGCGGTGAGCATTGATACGTCTCCGTCGTATCTAATTTTCCAAACACTTTTGCCCTTGTTTTGGACTCGAACTTGCATGATTTGAATGGAACTAACCCAGACTGACGCTGTATTCAGCAGAATTGTGAAAGTGCAACTATCCCTAGGTGGTTTTGGTAATTCATAACAACATATAGCTCATTGAGCTAATGCTATTCCAAGATGATTATTTCAGGAAAGCTCAATGATTGGCATGGCATGGATGTGAAAGTGGAACCCTCAAAATGCTAAGGACAATGGATTGGCTCAAGCTCAAAAGCTCAAGACTCTTCATTTTATATTTTAGTGATCCAAGATCACATTGAGTCCATAGGAAAAGCCAATACTATTAAGGAGGGATGAGGTGTTGCTTAATGAGCCTCTTGCTTCATGTGCTTAGTGATATGCTCCAAAAACCCTCAACTACTTTCCCATATCCACATATGACCTAAACTCTAAGCCAAACTCGGTCCTACCGATTCTTCCTATCCGGCGCCACCGAGTTTCACTTGTCATTAGCCACTGCCAAACCCTAGCAATTCGGTTCTACCGATAAGGATCTCGGTCCCACCAAGATGGGGTTGCAAACTCTCTGTTTCCCTTTCGTAACTTTTCGGTCCCACCGAAAGAGCGAATCGGTCCCACCGAGATTGCAATGTAAACTCAGTGTTTCCCCTTTGTAACTTTTCGGTCTCACCGAGTTCCACTCGGTCTCACCGAAAGAGCAAATCGGTCCCACCGAGTTTTCCTGACCAACTCTCTGGTTAGCTAATTACCAAATTCGGTCTCACCGAGTTTGTGTAATCGGTCTCACCGAGATTACGTTGTGCCCAAACCCTAACCGAATCGGTCCTACCGAGTTGCATGTCAGTCCCACCGAAAATCTCTAACGGTCACTAGGTTTACATTTTCGGTCCGACCGAGTTTATTGATTCGGTCCCACCGATATTGGAAAACTGTGTAACGGTTGGATTTTGTGTGGAGGCTATATATATACCCCTCCACCTCCTTCCTCATTCGAGGAGAGAGCCATCAGAACACACACACCATTCCAACTCATATGTTCTGAGAGAGAACCACCTACTCATGTGTTGAGATCAAGACATTCCATTCCTACCATATGAATCTTGATCTCTAGCCTTCCCAAGTTGCTTTCCACTCAAATCTTCTTTCCACCAAATCCAAATCCTATGAGAGAGAGTTGAGTGTTGGGGAGACTATCATTTGAAGCACAAGAGCAAGGAGTTCATTACCTACACACCATTTGTTACTTCTTGGAGAGTGGTGTCTCCTAGATTGGCTAGGTGTCACTTGGGAGCCTCCGACAAGATTGTGGAGTTGAACCAAGGAGTTTGTAAGGGCAAGGAGATCGCCTACTTCGTGAAGATCTACCGCTAGTGAGGCAAGTCCTTCGTGGGCGATGGCCATGGTGGGATAGACAAGGTTGCTTCTTCGTGGACCCTTCGTGGGTGGAGCCCTTCGTGGACTCGCGCAACCGTTGCCCTTGGGTGGAGCCCTGTGTGGACTCGCGCAACCGTTACCCTTCATGGGTTGAAGTCTCCATCAACGTGGATGTAGGATAGCACCACCTATCCGAACCACGGGAAAAACATCCGTGTCTCCAATAGCGTTTGACTTCTCCAAACCCTTCCCTTTATACTCTTGCAAGTTGCATGCTTTACTTTCTGCTGCCCATAAACTCTTTGCATGCTTGCTTGAATTGTGTGATGATTGCTTGACTTGTCCTAGAATAGCTAAAATCTGCCAAGAACTAAAATTGGGAAAAGGTTAAGTTTTTAATTGGTCAAGTAGTCTAATCACCCCCCCTCTAGACATACTTTCGATCCTACAAGTGGTATCAGAGCTTTGGTCTCCATTTGCTTGATCTCCATAGCTTTTGGTGGTCATAGCCTTGGTTTCACAACCTAGGAGAGTATGGCGTCTAGCGAGGGAAATTATCACCGTAGAGGTCCTTACTTTGATGGTACTAATTTTGCTAGTTGGAAGCATAAAATGAAAATGCATTTTCTTGGACATAACCCCGCTGTTTGGGCTATTGTGTGTGTTGGTTTGCAAGGTGACTTCTTTGATGGGAGAGAACCAAACCGTGAAGCTACCGCGGATGAGTTGAAGATGTTGCAATACAATGCTCAAGCTTGTGATATTCTCTTCAACGGATTATGCCCCGAAGAATTCAACAAAATCAGCCGCCTTGAGAATGCAAAGGAAATTTGGGACACTTTGATTGATATGCACGAAGGTACCGACTCCGTCAAGGAATCCAAGTTGGATGTGCTTCAAAGCCAACTTGACAAGTTCAAGATGAAGGATGGTGAAGGTGTCGCTGAAATGTACTCTAGGCTTGCTCTCATCACAAATGAGATTGCCGGCTTAGGAAGTGAAGAGATGACCGATAGATTCATCATCAAGAAGATCCTAAGAGCCTTGGATGGAAAATATGATACCATGTGCACATTGATCCAAATGATGCCCAATTAAAAAGATCTCAAGCCAACGGAAGTGATTGGAAGAATTGTTGCTCATGAGATGTCACTTAAGGATAAAGAGGAACTTCACAACAAGTCAAGTGGTGCCTATAAAGCCTCATGTGAAGCCCCTACATCATCAAGTGAGAAACAAGACTTCAATGAAGAATTGAGCTTAATGGTGAAGAACTTCAACAAGTTCTACAAGAGTAGAAGCCAAGATAGAAGCTCCAAGTCAAGGTCCTACAATGACAAAAGATCTTCTAGTCGAGAGAGAAACTGTTACAATTGTGGAAGACCCGGACACTATTCCAACGAGTGTATGGCTCCCTACAAGAGAAGAGAAGATTCTCCAAAAAGAAGAAGCAAAGGATCACCACCAAGAGAGAGAAGGAGTAGAGATGATCGTTATGAACGAAGATACTCACGGAGAAGCAAGGATTCAGAAAGGAAGGAAAAATCATCAAGGAGCTACACAAGACGAAGACATCAAGCTCATGTTGGTGAATGGGTATCCGGCTCCGACTCCGACAGCCACTCCGAGAGAAGTTATCACTCCGACTCCGAAGATACTCAAGATGAAGGTGTTGCCGGTCTAGCACTTGTGTCAACCAACTCCTACGACATATTTGACTCACCAAATGAAGAAATTGGAAGATTCTTCATGGCCAAAGGTCCTAAGGTAACACACCCCGAGTATGTTGATTTCAATAGTGATGAAGATGACTTGTTAGGTGATGATTTGCTTGGTGACAACTCTAGTGATGAATACTATGATGAAAGACCAATTAATCATGCTAATCAAGATAAAACGAATGACAATGATAAGGAGAAGATTGAGGCTCTAACTAAAGAACTAAAAACTCTTAAGTTAGCTCATGACACTATCTTCGAAGATCATCGAGAACTTTTAAGAGCTCATGAGAAGCTACGCTTTGAAAAGCTCAATCTTGAGCAAGAGCATGAGTTCTTAAAGGCAATCAATGATGATCTCCGCAAGAAGAGTTCTTCTTACATTGCCAAGTGTTTACTCTTATCCACTTACATGCCTCAAGTCAAATCTAACAAGAAAGATTCTTCCGCTAGTAGTAATAATGATCATGCTAAATCCAATATTGTTGCTTCTAGTAGTTCTCTTGATTCCACTAATGATTCTCTTAGCCAAGTTATAGAGAAAGGAGTGTACAAAAGCCTTGCCGGGAGTAAGCAATTCGAGGAAATTGTGAGCAAGCAAGGAATGCACCGGAAGAATCAAGGTATTGGTTTTGAACGAAAGTTCAATGCCAATGGAGTTGAATGGGAAGAAGATCAATACCCCAAGACAAAGTTTGTCCCTCAACAAGAGAAGTTTTTCAAGGGGACACAAGCTCAGGATGATCTTCCACCACAAGACTACAAGAAAAAAGGCAAGGACAAGCTTCAAGAGGAAATTGATGCATTTGAAGAAGCTCATAGGACCTTAGTCAAGTGGATTCCCAAGACTACTTCAAGTTCCACTTCATCAAGTACGACTACAACTCCAAGGATTCCCATCAAGATGATGTGGATCCAAAAGAAGAAGAACTAGAGAGTTCTTGAGGGTGACTCCGCCAACATACTTCACTCTTATCATTTTGGCAAGAACAAGTGCAATCAACTTCCACATCTTGCACAAGTTCAAGGAGTCACAAACCCTCTTGTTGGTAAGACAAGGGACAAGGTAACCTAAAAGTTTTCATGGACATCATCTTTTGTGTGCATCACTCTATGTCTATGGATATCCTTGTTTGTTCCTTGTGGGACTAACCCATGTAGGTATTGAAAGTGCAATTCACTCAAATGGATAGCTCCAAGAGATCTACATCAACATTGAGCATCCACATCTTCAATGTCTACATGAAGTCATAATCGACAAAACCCAAGGTTAGTTCATCCCTCTTAGGGGGGATATCACATCTAGGGGGAGCTTTACTCTAAGACTGAGCTAAAGCAACTCTAAAGATGTGAACAAAACAATGCTTTATGTAAAAGTGGTAACCCCATTTGAGCTTAAACGATGAGTATGACCTACGATCAAGTGTTCTCACTTGACTCCTAAGTCAATATACTCATATATAGATGACCTAGTCATCGCAAATTGCTTGATAGATGCTAGAATTGGTTGTGCATGCTTTGCCACATATTTCATTTGCTATCTTATTGTGTGAGCATGCTGATTGCATATTTTACTCATTCGAGGACATCCACTTGTTGCTTTGATTGTTCGGCTTTATCTTCTTTTGCCAAGTGGATGGACAAGAATGCCTAAGAACCTCCTCTAGCTATCTATGCTTTTCTTGTCTCAAACTCTATTCATGCTGCATCACAAAATTTGATCAAGTCAGATTCGAACCACTCTGTGTGAGGAGCGCTCGGAGTCCCCGATTTGTCATAGACTTAAACTTCCAAAACCTCTTTATGATTCTCGGTCTGACCGATACTCCACTTTCGGTCCTACCGAGATCATTAAGTTGATCTAAGTTTTCAATCTCGGTGCAACCGATTTGAACCTTTCGGTCTCACCGAGTTTCAGTAACTGCACGCAGTTATGAATCTCGGTGCCACCGAGTTGTTCAACTCGGTCACACCGACAGGGTCGGGCTATATATAGTCACGGGCAAAATTTGGAAATTTCTCCGAACCCCTTCACCCGCGCGATAGCCTGCTCTGCCCTTGAGGTCTCCGGATCGTCTTCTCGCGGCCAGCAGCCTCCAGTCGCTGGTCTCTGTCACCGTCAAC
Source organism: Triticum dicoccoides (assembly GCF_002162155.2). Classification (NCBI taxonomy): domain Eukaryota; kingdom Viridiplantae; phylum Streptophyta; class Magnoliopsida; order Poales; family Poaceae; genus Triticum; species Triticum dicoccoides. The sequence continues at coordinate 426,340,949 of NC_041390.1, forward strand.
AGGATTTCTGCCCAGCCGTTGCCGCCGTAGCAAGTCCACGCCGAACTAGGGTATGGACTTGATCTTTGTACTATTCCTCAATCTGATTCCTAGCACATTGTGATCATATTGTTTCTGGCCACGTTTGATAAACTTCTATCCAGTCAAAACGCTCATAGATTAGGTTTGATTCGAAAATTCTAGGTTTAGGTTTCCGCCGAAACCATCTCGGACCCACCGAGTTGAAATAACTCGGTCCCACCGATTTGGCTTATGCCATTGCACAAGTAAAACTCAGTCTGACCGAGAATTACTATCGGTGTGACCGATTTTTGAACTCAGTGAAACCCTAGCAGTCTCGGTGCCACCAAACTGTGACTCGGTCCGACCGAGTTCACTAGTTTAGGTTCCAAAACTGCTTCGGTATCACCGAGTTTGAAAATCGGTAGATCCGAGATGATTTCAGTGGGAAACTAAAACTAAGTTTTTGGATCATTCTTTTTGCAAAAATCTCTGCATTTTGTGATGCTCATCCACTCTATCTCTTCTATAATCTATTCACAGGGTCAGCAGTCAGTTTGCAGCATGTCAGACCAGAGTGATAGCCAGAATCTGTCAGAGCAGCAAGTGGTGATGAGTGAGGGCACTAGTCCCTCCAGTTCATCTGATGAAGGCAGCAGGAGCACTCCTAGCAATTTGCCAAAAGCTGCCACGAGACAAAGGAAGAAGAAAACCTCAGATTCCGAAGATGAGGACTATGTGGCAGAGGAAGAGGCCACCTCCAAGAGAGTTGAGCCAGCTCAAGGCTCAAAGCCAGGCCTGAAAATCAAGAGGCCAGCAGGCAGGCAACCCATGTCAAAGGCTAGAGCCTCAACTGAGAAGCCTGCTCCCATTGAGCCCGTTGCAGCTGAGGGCAAGAAGAGGAAAGAAAGAGTGAAGAAGACTGTAGCCAGAGTGCTTGGTAAAGCCTCCATCATGGTAGAAGAGGAGGAGGAAGAAGAGGCAGCTGCACCAGCGCCCAAGGCAGCCAAACTTATGGGAGATGCCATAAGGTCAGGGGGAGCTGCATCCAAGCCCAAGGAAGCACCTAAGGCTGCATCTAAGCCTAAGAGTGCACCAAAGAGAAACACAAGAAGCATCCCAGCCACTGAGAAGAACAAGTCCCCAGTGCCTGAGACTGTTGCTGAGGATGAGGAAGAGAATGTCCTTCGGAAGCTCAAGCCCAAGATCCCAGACCACAACGATGCTCATCCTGTGGCTGAGGATATGAAGCTCAGGAGAGACTCGGGGCTCAGGAAGTGGAGAGAAGCAGATCCATATGCTTCTAGGAGAAGGACTGCAGTGGACTACAGATTTCATACCAAGGAGCAGCAAGATTTCTATGAGACAGTGCTACTTGACAAGAAGCCAATCGTATGTGACATGAGATGGGTCGACTGGACCTATATCAAGGACAATGAAGAGTACTACCCAGGAGTTCAGGACAGCTTCAAGGCGTGTGGAGTAGAGGACTTTGTTGGGCAGAAGCTCACAAAGTGGAACGAGGAACTCATCATGCAGTTCTACTCCACAGCTCACTTTTATCCAGATGGGAGGATTACATGGATGTCTGAGGGTACGAGGTACCACTCTACTGTTGAGGAATGGGCGAAGCTGATCAATGCCCCAGAGGAGCAAGCAGATGACTTGGACATTTATGCCAAGAAAAAGATGGACCACAACTCCATGTCCAACATGTACAAGGAGATTCCGAATGAAGCACTTGACACGTTCAAGTTTGGCTCAATGCATTATCTGCTCTCAGGATTGCCTACGATCAACTGGATCCTTAGGCACACCCTTCTGCCCAAGTTTGGAGATGACAAGATGATCAGAGGTCACGCGATCAATTTGCTTCATGTTTTTGACGTGCCTCAAAAATTCAAAGTTATGAGCCTCATAGTGGAAACGATCAAAAGGACTGTGGCAGATCAGAAGAGGAGCTGTGGATATGCCCCTCAGATTCAGGAGCTCATCAACTCCAAGCTGGGCACGGGCATATATTTGTTGGATAAGGAACACCTGCCCATCCGTCCAGATTTCGAGAACAATGAAGTTGTGATGACAGAGAATGAACCATCATCTGCCCATGCACAAGCTCAGAAGGAGAAGGCGAAGAAGGAGAAAGCTGCCAGGATGCCTACTCAAGCGGAGGCATCTGATTACTTCCTGAAAACCAAACAAGAGCAGCTCAGTTACTTGATTGCGTCCACCCTGCGGATTGAGCAGAGTATAGCCACCCTGACTCAGAACTAGGCGAGCTTAGAGAGGATCATGGAACAAAGATTCTATGACTTGGACATCAAGGTGATAGAGATACAGACTGCCGTGGAGCAGCTCCAAGATGACATGAATGAGAGGAGAGGCAGGACCACGACTCATGCGTTTGCGAGGGTGCCATGAGGTCCGAGGTCGTCTGCACTGCCAGTTGCTGACACCAGAGCTACAACGTCTGCACCAGCCACAGCCTCCGTTCCACCAACTCCAGCGACTACTTCAACATCTACTGAAGCCTTCGTCCTTGGAGTGATCCGGACTCCACCACCACCAGAAGATCAAGCCTGAGCATCGATCTAGTGCTATGCATTTTCTAGGAACTTTTTGGTAACTTGTTGCCAAAGGGGGAGAAGATGTATAGATCATAGGCTTCGAGAGAGAGAGTGTTGCTTTTCTCTCTTGCTTTATTTGGTGGTTTTTCGAACTTGTTTGCTTTTGAGTGCTTGAGATACTATGCTTATGAGACATTGATGATCATGTGTTTGATCATAAGCTACACTTAATGCTTGCTTAATGCTATTATCCTATCTATCTTGTGTGATCATTTATTATTCTTGGTGATGAGTGCATGTATTTCATTCTTATCATTTTGAGCGCTCCACCAAGATGTATGTGACATGGAAGAGTAACCCATGACTCTAACTCTTTGTGCATTTGCAGTCCAAAGCAAATTTTAAATATGCACAAATTTAGGGGGAGCTCTTACTTATCACATACTTCTCAAAGCGACGATATATTTCATGCTTATTATCTTTTGTCGAAGCTTTGATCTATATGTTGTCATCAATTACCAAAAAGGGGGAGATTGAAAGTGCAACTATCCCTAGGTGGTTTTGGTAATTCATAACAACATATAGCTCATTGAGCTAATGCTATTCCAAGATGATTATTTCAGGAAAGCTCAATGATTGGCATGGCATGGATGTGAAAGTGGAACCCTCAAAATGCTAAGGACAATGGATTGGCTCAATCTCAAAAGCTCAAGACTCTTCATTTTATATTTTAGTGATCCAAGATCACATTGAGTCCATAGGAAAAGACAATACTATTAAGGAGGGATGAGGTGTTGCTTAATGAGCCTCTTGCTTCATGTGCTTAGTGATATGCTCCAAAAACCCTCAACTACTTTCCCATATCCACATATGACCTAAACTCTAAGCCAAACTCGGTCCTACCGATTCTTCCTATCCGGCGCCACCGAGTTTCACTTGTCATTAGCCACTGCCAAACCCTAGCAATTCGGTTCTACCGATAAGGATCTCGGTCCCACCGAGATGGGGTTGCAAACTCTCTGTTTCCCTTTCGTAACTTTTCGGTCCCACCGAAAGAGCGAATCGGTCCCACCGAGATTGCAATGTAAACTCAGTGTTTCCCCTTTGTAACTTTTCGGTCTCACCGAGTTCCACTCGGTCTCACCGAAAGAGCAAATCGGTCCCACCGAGTTTGCCTGACCAACTCTCTGGTTAGCTAATTACCAAATTTGGTCTCACCAAGTTTGTGTAATCGGTCTCACCGAGATTACGTTATGCCCAAACCCTAACCGAATCGGTCCTACCGAGTTGCATGTCAGTCCCACCGAAAATCTCTAACGGTCACTAGGTTTACATTTTCGGTCCGACCGAGTTTATTGATTCGGTCCCACCGAGATTGGAAAACTGTGTAACGGTTGGATTTTGTGTGGAGGCTATATATATACCCCTCCACCGCCTTCCTCATTTGAGGAGAGAGCCATCAGAACACACACACCATTCCAACTCATATGTTCTGAGAGAGAACCACCTACTCATGTGTTGAGATCAAGACATTCCATTCCTACCATATGAATCTTGATCTCTAGCCTTCCCAAGTTGCTTTCCACTCAAATCTTCTTTCCACCAAATCCAAATCCTATGAGAGAGAGTTGAGTGTTGGGGAGACTATCATTTGAAGCACAAGAGCAAGGAGTTCATTACCTACACACCATTTGTTACTTCTTGGAGAGTGGTGTCTCCTAGATTGGCTAGGTGTCACTTGGGAGCCTCCGACAAGATTGTGGAGTTGAACCAAGGAGTTTGTAAGGGCAAGGAGATCGCCTACTTCGTGAAGATCTACCGCTAGTGAGGCAAGTCCTTCGTGGGCGATGGCCATGGTGGGATAGACAAGGTTGCTTCTTCGTGGACCCTTTGTGGGTGGTTGCTTCTTCGTGGACCCTTCGTGGGTGGAGCCCTTTGTGGACTCGCGCAACCGTTGCCCTTGGGTGGAGCCCTGTGTGGACTCGCGCAACCGTTACCCTTCGTGGGTTGAAGTCTCCATCAACGTGGATGTAGGATAGCACCACCTATCCGAACCACGGGAAAAACATCCGTGTCTCCAATAGCGTTTGACTTCTCCAAACCCTTCCCTTTATACTCTTGCAAGTTGCATGCTTTACTTTCCGCTGCCCATAAACTCTTTGCATGCTTGCTTGAATTGTGTGATGATTGCTTGACTTGTCCTAAAATAGCTAAAATCTGCCAAGAACTAAAATTGGGAAAAGGTTAAGTTTTTAATTGGTCAAGTAGTCTAATCACCCCCCCCTCTAGACATACTTTCGATCCTACAAATTGCCATGGTGTTATTTATGTGCAGAAACAAAAGTTCTCGGAATGACCTGAAACTTCACAGAACACCTTTTTGGAAATAATAAAAAATCCTTGCAAAAGATGAAGACCAGGGGGCACACCCTAGCCACGAGGGTGGGGGGCGCGCCTGCCCCCTGGGCGCGCCCCCTACCTCGTGGGCCCCCTGGAGCTCCTCCGACCTCAACTCCAACTCTATATATTTGCTTTCGGGGAGAGAAAAATAGAGGAGAAGGATTCATCGCGTATTATGATACGGAGTCGCCGCCAAGCCCTAAAACCTCTCGGGAGGGCTGATCTGGAGTCTGTTCGGGGCTCCGGAGAGGGGGATTCGTCGCCTTCGTCATCATCAACCATCCTCCATCACCAATTTCATGATGCTCACCGCCGTGCGTGAGTAATTCCATCATAGGCTTGCTGGACGATGATGGGTTGGATGAGATTTATCATGTAATCGAGTTAGTTTTGTTAGGGTTTGATCCCTAGTATCCACTATGTTCTGAGATTGATGTAGCTATGACTTTGCTATGCTTAATGCTTGTCAATAGGGCCCGAGTGCCATGATTTCAGATCTGAACCTATTATGTTTTCATGAATATATGTGAGTTGTTTATCCTATCTTGCAAGTCTATAGTCACCTACTATGTGTTATGATCCGGCAACCCCGAAGTGACAATAATCGGGACCACTCCCGGTGATGACCATAGTTTGAGGAGTTCATGTATTCACTATGTGTTAATGCTTTGGTCCGGTAATCTATTAAAAGGAGGCCTTAATATCCCTTAGTTTCCATTAGGACCCCGCTGCCACAGGAGGGTAGGACAAAAGATGTCATGCAAGTTCTTTTCCATAAGCACATATGACTATATTCGGAATACATGCCTACATTACATTGATGAATTGGAGCTAGTTCTGTGTGACCCTATGTTATGACTATTACATGATGAACCACATCCGGCATAATTCTCTATCACCGATCCATTTCCTACGAGCTTTCCATATATTGTTCGTTGCTTATTTACTTTTCCGTTGCTATTGCTACAACCACTACAAAATACCAAAAACATTAGTTTTTCTATCATTACCTTTTGCTACCATTACCACTACTATCATATTACTTTGCTACTAAACACTTTGCTGCAGATATTAAATTTCCAGGTGTGGTTGAATTGACAACTCAGCTGCTAATACTTGAGAATATTCTTTGTCTCCCCTTGTGTCGAATCAATAAATTTGGGTTGAATACTCTACCCTCGAAAACTGTTGCGATCCCCTATACTTGTGGGTTATCAAGACTATTTTCTAGCGCCGTTGTCGGGGAGCATAGCTCTATTCTTTGAGTCACATGGAATTTATATCTGCTTATAATTATGAAGAACTTGAGAGATCCAAAAACCAAGATTTATCCCTCAACTACGAGGGGAGGTAAGGAACTGCCATCTAGCTCTGCACTTGATTCACCTTCTGTTTTGAGTAAGCTTGCGACACCTAAACCTGCTTCTGCTATTCGTTCTGATATGTCGCATGTTATTGATGATGCCACTTCTGCTATGCATGATACTTATGATGAAACTACTTCTATTCTTGATACTACTATGCCACTTGGTGAATTTCTTGATGAACAACTTGCTAGAGTTAGAGAGAATGAAATTATTGAAACTGATAACATTGATGAAAGTGATTATGAAGACTCTCCCCCTAATAAATATGAATCACATGTTATTCCTGAGGGTTACATTTTGGAAAAACAAGCTGCTTTAGCTATTTTAGCTTGCAAAGATAGATACGAGCTCAAGAGGTTATTAGCTAAATGGAAGCAGCAATCTCTTAATGCTAGAATGAAACCTGACCCTGCTTTTTCTATTTCACCTATCTGTGTTACTGATAAGGATTATGAATTCTCTGTTGATCCTGATATAATTACTTTGGTTGAATCCGATCCTTTTCAAGGCTATGAATCTAAAACTGTTGTGGCACATCTTACTAAATTAAATGATATAGCCACCCTGTTCACTAATGATGAGAAATCTCGCTACCTTTATATCCTTACAATATTTCCTTTCTCATTAAAGGGTGATGCTAAGATATGGTTTAATTCTTTGGATCCTGGTTTTGTGCGTAGTTCCCAGGATATGATTTATTACTTCTCTGCTAAATATTTCCCTGCTCATAAGAAACAAGCTGCTTTAAGGGATATATATAATTTTGTGCAAATTGAAGAAGATAGTCTCCCACAATCTTGGGGGAGGCTTCTCAAGTTACTTAATGCTTTGCCTGATCATCCTCTTAAGAAAAATGAAATACTTGATATCTTTTATAATGGACTAACCGATGCTTCCAGAGATTACCTGGATAGTTGTGCTGGTTCTGTTTTCATGGAAAGAACACCGGATGAAGCTGAAATTCTATTGAATAATATGTTGACAAATGAAAATAATTGGACACTTCCTGAGCCAGCTCCTGAGCCTATTCCTAAACCAACTCCTAAGAAAAGAGGTGTTCTATTTCTCAGTCCTGAAGATATGCAAGAGGCAAAGAAATCTATGAAAGAAAAAGGTATTAAAGATGAAGATGTTAAGAATTTACCTCCTATTGAAGAAATACATGGTCTTAATTTACCGCTTGTCGAAGAAATGCATAATTTTAATCCATCTCCTATTGAAGAAACACATGGTCTTGATAACCCGACACAAGTAGTAAAGGTAAATTCTCTCTATAGATATGATAAAGCTAAAATCCCATTTACTAAGTTTTCTAGCCCATGCTTAGATGAGTTTGATAAATTTATGGTTAAGCAAGAAGACTTCAATGCTTATTTTGGTAGAGAACTAAAATGCAGTGCTGGTATGCTTGAACACTTGGGTGATTATATGGCTAATGTCAAAGGTGAACTTAAACTTATTAGTAAACATGCTTCTATGGTTACCACTCAAGTATAACAAGTACTTAAGGCTCAAAATGATTTGCTCAATGAATTGAATAGTAAGAATAATGATTATGCTATTAGAGTGGCTACTAGAACTGGTAGAATGACTCAGGAACCTCTATATCCTGAAGGCCACCCTAAGAGAATTGAGCAAGATTCTCAGAGAAATAATATAGATGCACCTAGTCCTTCTAAAAGGAAGAAAAAGGAAAATGATAGGACTTTGCATGCTTCTAGTGAACCTATTGCTGAAACACCTGAGAATCCAAATGATATTTCTATTTCTGATGCTGAAACACAATCTGGCAATGAACCTGAAACTAGTGATAATGTTAATGATAAAGTTCATGATGATGCTCAACCTAGTAATGATAATGATATAGTAATTGAACCTGTTGTTGATCTTGATAACCCACAATCAAAGAATCAACGTTATTATAAGAAAGACTTTGTTGCTAGGAAACATGGTAAAGAAAGAGAACCATGGGTTCAGAAACCCATGCCTTTTCCTCCCAAACCATCCAAGAAAAAGGATGATGAGGATTTTGAGCGCTTTGCTGGAATGATTAGACTTATCTTCTTGCGTATGCGATTAACCGATATGCTTAAAATGAGTCCTTATGCTAAGTACATGAAAGATATTGTTACAAATAAAAGAAAGATAGCGGAAGCTGAAATTTCCACCATGCTTGCTAATTATACTTTTAAAGGTGGAATACCAAAGAAGCTTGGAGATCCAGGAGTACCCACTATACCATGCTCCATTAAAAGAAACTATGTTAAAACTGATTTATGTGATCTTGGAGCCGGTGTTAGAGCATTACTAGTAGAACCCTCAAACCCTCAAACCCTCACTAGCGTTTTAAGGGTCCAAAATGATCTTTTTGTGCACTTTTACGTGTTGAAAAACAAGGTCAAAGATTAGAACCCTCAAACCCAACCCTTATAACGGAATATTCCCCATGAACGACATTGTCGTTGCGCGCGGGAGGTCGACAGGGCGGCCACCGGTGACGGGGGCGACTAGCAGCGGCGGTCGCGGGCGTGGGCGCGGGAGTTGGGAGGATTTTTCCCTCCCACGCGAGGATAACCGCAAATGAGGGTTGGGGTAGGTTTTGCTCCCCAACCCTTACTTTTGAGGATTGGGAGAGGGTTTGAGGGTTGGACCTTTAAAAAGTTTGAGGGTTTGAGGGTTAAGGGGTTCTAGTCTACGGGGTTTTTTCGATGAAAACTGTAAAAAAAAAGCAGTTATTTTTAGGGGTTTGAGGGCTCTACTAGTAATGCTCTTAGTGTTATGCCTCTCTCTTTATATTGCATACTTGATTTGAATAAGTTGACACCTACTTAAATATCTTTGCAAATGGCTGATAAATCAACTACTATACCTGTCGGTATTTGTGAGGATGTGCCTATTGTAGTTGCAAACGTTACTATTTTAACGGACTTTGTTATTCTTGATATTCCCGAGGACGATAGTATGTCTATTATTCTTGGAAGACCCTTTTTGAATACTGCAGGGGCTGTTATTGATTGCAACAAAGGCAATGTCACTTTTCATGTTAATGGTAATGAGCATATGGTACACTTTCCGAGGAAACAACCTCAAGTTCATAGTATCAAATCTATTGGAAAAATTCCATCGATTATTATTGGAGGTTTTGAATTTCCTCTACCTACTGTCAAAAAGAAATATAATATTCTTATTATTGGGGATGTGCATATCCCCGTTGAGGTAACATAGTGTTATTCGAAATTTCTCTGGTTCCATGTTATTCGGAATGAGTTCGTTAATAAGACTTGATCAACCTTGTTAGTGGATTCCTTTTGATGAGCATGAGATGGATGAAACTAGAAGGCACAACCTTCTGTACCCTCCTTTTACTTTCTGTTATTTATTTTAAATAAAATAAAAATAAGTATTTTCCGTCTGTTATCTGATTTATCCGTGCAATATAAAAATACCCCGAAAATAAAAGTTCTCCAAATGCCCTGAAATTTAAATATGATTTTTTCTGGAATATTTGAGAATATTTGGCACTGAGAACACAGCAGGGGGGCATCCACCTAGCCATGAGGGTGGAGGGTGCGCCCTACCCCCCTAGGCACGCCCCCTACCTCGTGGGCCCATGGTGGCTCCCCTCCACTTATTCCTGCACCCACACGCTTCTTCTTCCTCCCACAAACACCAATATCCAGCTCAAGCACGAGTTCTAGCTCATTTTGCTGCGATTTTCGATCTCCTTGATCAAAGCACCTCTCACAAAACTGCTTGGGGAGATTGTTCCTTGGTATGTGACTCCTCCATTGGTCCAATTAGTTTTTGTTCTAGTGCTCTATTCATTGCAAATTTGTGCTGCCTAGGTGACCATGTTCTTGAGCTTGCATGTCAAATTTATATGGTTCCAAGTAGTTCTAATGCATGATGTAGGCTCTAGGCACTTGTAGGAGTAGTTGCTATCAATTTTATTGATCTTGGTTCACTTTTGTTTGAAGTTACTAAAAATTTCAGAAATTTTTCAGAGGTAGAAATATGCTTAGGAAAATGTACCAAGGTGGTTCTTCAAGGAAGCAAGGACCCAGGCTTGCAATGTGTGATGCTGACAATGAGCTACCAAGGGACGCTCCAGTGCGGCCCTGTGAATGACCTTCAGAAAACTTTATGGATCGAGCGGGAATCAAGGAAGAATTTCACGCATATTTGCGTAATGCTGATCTTGTGAGCTTCGAGGCAGAAAAATGCCGCCAGTACCACTATCTCACTAGTTCCTTTGTGAGGAGGTTTGAATTTTTATCTTCGCGTAATTCTCCAACGGTCCTGTTTGATCTTTATGAAAAATCTTATACTATGGACTTAGAGGATTTTACCGCTGCTTGCAAACTTCCACAATGGGGTAGTGCTAGTGAACCCCGCAAATCTGAATTTAGAAATTTTCTTGCTAGTATAACTGTGGGGGAATCTAGAGACATAGCACAAGCTACCATAGGGAGCATTCATTTTCCTGCTATACATTATTTTGCTCTCTTCATAGGTAGGTGCATAAATGGTAAAGATGAAGCATGTCATATGTGTGTCCCTGACCTCAGTATTCTTAGGAGTGATGTGTTAGGAGACAAATTTTATAATTTGGGAGCCATTGTTGCAAGTAGGTTGCATCATAATAGATTTAATGGAGATTTCTTTGGAGGAATTTATGCAACCCGCTTAGCTGATTTTCTTGGTGTAACCATACGTAATGATGATATTGAATTGCCTCCTGCTTACCTAGACTTTAATGCTATGGTTCACCACCAGTTTGTCGAGAGGAATGAATCACCTCTCCAGTATCGCTTAATCTTTGACAGACATCGTGCTATCTGTATTACTCTCCCTGCTCCTGTCTTCTTTGATTATCAGGCAACAGGAAGACATTTTATTACCAGAGAGGAGGCAGATGAGTACGAGAGGAGGGCGGAGACAGCTCGCCGCCATGCTGCAGCTCAGGAGGCAATAGCCGCTGCATCGCAGTACGAAGCCAACTATTATTATGGATATCCGCCAGGCCAGCCGTGGCCATAGACCAACTTAGGCCACAAGCCTAAGCTTGGGGGAGTACGTATTTCTCACCAACATTACATTTATGTTCACACACTCATTGTTAGATGTCGGTGCTCATACTTTTTCATTGTAATATCCATGCTAGTTTATTTTCCTTTTTATGCTTTCTTCTTGTGTGTTTAACAAACCTTAAGAAAAACCAAAAAATTAGTTGTAGCTTTTAGCTAGTTTTAATTTCCATGCTTGTAGTAGTAATTAAAAAGAAAACCCAAAAGGATTTCATGTTCTTCTTTTGCTTGTTGGGAGCTTTCCCATGTAAATAGTTTTATTTCTTTTCTTTTCTTTGGGGGTCGATAGGAGAAGACCATGATTAAATTGCTGAGGTGGCTCTTATATGCATTATTGTTGATCTGATAAAAGAGCCCATACTGCCTTGTCTTCTCATGTTTATTGAATGCTTGCAGATTCCAGCTTAGTCCAATGCACGTGCACTATTATTATTATCCACATCGTTCGGTCGTGCAAGTGAAAGGCAATTATGACGATATATGATGGACTGACTGAGATGAGAAAAGCTGGTATGAACTCGACCTCTCTTGTTTTTGTAAATATGATTAGTTCATCGTTCCTGATTCAGCCTATTATGAATAAACATGTTTGCATTGACAACTAGAGATCATAGTTTCTTGTGCCATGCTTGATTAGCTAGGAGCTTATAATGATTTACCTTGCGTGCCAACATCCTATTAAAATGGTTGTGATGTGGTATGATAGGGTGGTATCCTCCTCCGAATGATTTAAGTGACTTGACTTGGCACATGTTCACGCATGTAGTTGAAACAAAATCAACATAGCCTTCACGATATTTATTTTCATGGTGAATTATATCCTACTCATGCTTGCATTCGGTGTTGACTAATTTTAATGCATGTTCAGGACTGTTGTCGCTCTCTAGTTGGTCCCTTTCCGGGTTTTTTCTAGCCTTCACCTATACTAAGAGGGAATACTGCTTGTGCATCCAATCCCATAAACCCCAAAGTTATTCCATATGAGTCCACCATACCTACCTATATATGGTATCTACCTGCCGTTCCAAGTAAATTTGTATGCGCCAAACTCTAAACCTTCAAATAAATATCATGTTTTGTATGCTCGAATAGCTCATGTATCAACTAGGGTTGTCCGTATCTTCCATGTTAGGCGGGTTATTCTCAAGTGGAGTGGACTCCGCTCCTCACTCACGAGAAAATGGTTGGTCACCGGGATGCCCAGTCCCATGCTTTATGCAAATCAAATCAAAATAATTGCAAACAAAACTCCCCCTGGGACTATTGTTAGTTGGAGGCACTTGTTGTTTCGAGCAAGCCATGAATTGATGCTTGTTGGTGGAGGGAGAGTATAAACTTTACCATTCTGTTTGGGAACCACCTATAATGTGTGTAGCATGGAAGATATCGCCATCTCTTGGTTGTTATGTTGACAATGAAAGTATACCGCTCAAAATATTATTCACCTCTATTTCAAAACCGAGCTCTGGCACCTCTACAAATCCCTGCTTCCCTCCGTGAAGAGCCTATCTATTTACTTTCATGTTGAGTCATCATCCTCTTATTAAAAAGCACCAGTTGGAGAGCACCGCTGTCATTTGCATTCATTAATGCTAGTTTACATTGAGTATGACTTGACTAGATCTCTTTTACCATGAATTACAATGTCTAGTCAGTCCTTGATCTTTAAAGGTGCTCTGCATTTATGTTTTGCGGTCTCAGAAAGGGCTAGCGAGATACCATCTTGTTATATCAGATCATGATTGTTTTGAGAAAGTGTTGTCATCCGAGATTTATTTTTATTGCTCGCTAGTTGATTATGCCATTGATATGAGTAAACATGAGACCTAAGCGTTATTGTGAATATGTTTAGTTTATAATATTTGCTGAAAACTTGAATGTTGGCTTTACATATTTACAACAAGAGCAAACAGAGTTTGTAAAACTTTTTCTTTATCACTTTTAGTTTGTCAACTGAATTGCTTGAGGACAAGCAAAGGTTTAAGCTTGGGGGAGTTGATACGTCTTTGTCATATCTACTTTTCCAAACACTTTTGCCCTTGTTTTGGACTCTAACTTGCATGATTTGAATGGAACTAACCCGGACTGACGATGTTTTCAGCAGAATTGCCCTGGTGTTATTTATGTGCAGAAACAAAAGTTCTCGGAATGACCTGAAACTTCACGGAACATCTTTTTGGAAATAATAAAAAATGAAGACCAGGGGGCCCACACCCTAGGGCCCCCCTACCTCGTGGGCCCCCTGGAGCTCCTCCGACCTCAATTCCAACTCTATATATTTGCTTTCGGGGAGAAAAAGAATAGAGGAGAAGGATTCATCGCGTTTTACAATACGGAGCCGCCACCAAGCCCTAAAACCTCTCGAGAGGGCTGATCTGGAGTCCGTTCAGGGCTCCGGAGAGGGTGATTCATCGCCTTCGTCATCATCAACCATGCTCCATCACCAATTTCATGATTCTCACCGCCATGCGTGAGTAATTCCATCGTAGGCTTGCTGGACGGTGATGGGTTGGATGAGATTTATCATGTAATCGAGTTAGTTTTGTTAGGGTTTGATCCCTAGTATCCACTATGTTCTGAGATTGATGTTGATATGACTTTGCTATGCTTAATGCTTGTCACTAGGGAATGCCATGATTTCATATCTGAACCTATTACCTTTTCATGAATATATGTGAGTTCTTGATCCTATCTTGCAAGTCTATAGTCACCTACTATGTGTTATGATCCGGCAACCCCGAAGTGACAATAATCGGGACCACTCCCGGCGATGACCGTAGTTTGAGGAGTTCATTTATTCACTATGTGTTAATGCTTTGGTCCGGTACTCTATTAAAAGGAGGCCTTGATATCCCTTAGTTTCCATTAGGACCCCGCTGCCACGAGAGGGTAGGACAAAAGATGTCATGTAAGTTCTTTTCCATAAGCACGTATGACTATATTCGGAATACATGCCTACATTACAATTATGAATTGGAGCTAGTTCTGTGTCACCCTATGTTATGACTGTTACATGATGAACCGCATCCGGCATAATTCTCTATCACCAATCCATTGCCTACGAGCTTTCCATATATTGTTCTTTGCTTATTTACTTTTCCGTTGCTATTGTTACAACCACTACAAAATACCAAAAACATTACTTTTGCTATCATTACCTTTTGCTACCATTCCCACTACTATCATATTACTTTGCTACTAAACACTTTGCTGCAGATATTAAGTATCCAGGTGAGGTTGAATTGACAACTCAGCTGCTAATACTTGAGAATATTCTTTAGCTCCCCTTGTGTCGAATCAATAAATTTGGGTTGAATACTCTACCCTCGAAAACTGTTACGATCCCCTATACTTGTGGGTTATCAAGAATCATGAAATTGGTGATGGAGGAAGGTTGATGACGATGATGGCGACGGATACCCCTCTCCGGAGCCCCGAACGGACTCTAGGTCGACCCTCCCGAGAGAGATTAGGGCTTGGCGGCGGCTCTATATCGTAAAACATGATGAATCCTTCTCTCTGATTTTTTTCTCCCCGAACACGAATATATAGAGTTGGAGTTGAGGTCGGAGGAGCACCAGGGGGCCCACAAGGCAGGGGGCATGCCCCCACCCTCGTGGACAGGGTGTGGGCCCCTGGCATTGATTCTTTTGCCAGTATTTTTTATATATTCCAAAAATAATCTCCATTGATTTTCAGGTCATTCCAAGAACATTTATTTCTGCACAAAAATAACACCATGGGAATTCTGCTGAAAACAACGTTAGTCCGGGTTAGTTCCATTCAAATCATGCAAATTAGAGACCAAAACAAGGGCAAAAGTGTTTCGAAAAGTAGATACGACGGAGACGTATCACTTACCATACCATTGCAGTAAGGGTGATAACCCAAAATTGTTGGGTTTCGTAGTAATTTCAAAAAAAATCCTACGCACACGCAAGATCATGGTGATGCATAGCAACGAGAGGGGAGGGTGTTGTCTATGTACCCACGCAGACCGACTGCGGAAGTGTTGACACAACGTAGAGGAAGTAGTCGTACGTCTTCACGATCCAACCGATCAAGCACCGAAACTACGGCACCTCCGAGTTCGAGCACACGTTCAGCTCGATGACGATCCCCGGACTCCGATCCAGCAAAGTGTCGGGGAATACTTTCGTCAGCACGACAGCGTGGTGACGATCTTGATGTACTACAGCAGCAGGGCTTCGCCTAAACTCCGCTACAGTATTATCGAGGACTATGGTGGCTGGGGGCGCCGCACACGGTTAAGGAATAGATCACGTGGATCAACTTGTGTGTTCTTTGGGGTGCCCTGCCTCTGTATATAAAGGACTAGAGGGGGGAGGCTGGCCGGCCAAGGGAGGGCGCGCCAGGAGAGTCCTACTCCCTCTGGGAGTAGGATTCCCCCCCCCCAATCCTAGTTGGAATAGGATTCCTTGAGGGGGGAAAGAGAGAGAGGGGGCCGGCCACCTCTCCTAGTCCTAATAGGACTAGGGGAAGGGGGGAGGCGCACAGCCACCTTGGGCTGCCCCTTTCTCCTTTCCACTAAAGCCCACTAAGGCCCATATAGCTCCCGGGGGGTTCCGGTAACCTCCCGGTACTCCGGTAAAATCCCGATTTCACTCGGAACACTTCCGATATCAAAACATAGGCTTCCAATATATCAATCTTTACGTCTCGACCATTTCGAGACTCCTCGTCATGTCCGTGATCACATCCGGGACTCCGAACAACCTTCAGTACATCAAAATGCATAAACTCATAATATAACTATCATCGTAACCTTAAGCATGCGGACCCTACGGGTTCGAGAACAATGTAGACATGACCGAGACACGTCTCCGGTCAATAACCAATAGCGGGACCTGGATGCCCATATTGGCTCCTACATATTCTACGAAGATCTTTATCGGTCAGACCGCATAACAACATACGTTGTTCCCTTTGTCATCGGTATGTTACTTGCCCGAGATTCGGTCGTCGATATCCAATACCTAGTTCAATCTCGTTACCGGCAAGTCTCTTTACTCGTTCCGTAATACATCATCTCACAACTAACATATTAGTTGTAATGCTTGCAAGGCTTATGTGATGTGCATTACCGAGAGGGCCCAGAGATACCTCTCCGACAATCGGAGTGACAAATCCTAATCTCGAAATACGCCAACCCAACATGTACCTTTGGAGACACCTGTAGTACTCCTTTATAATCACCCAGTTACGTTGTGACGTTTGGTAGTACCCAAAGTGTTCCTCCGGTAAACGGGAGTTGCATAATCTCATAGTTACAGGAACATGTATAAGTCATGAAGAAAGCAATAGCAACATACTAAACGATCGGGTGCTAAGCTAATGGAATGGGTCGTGTCAATCAGATCATTCAACTAATGATGTGACCTCGTTAATCAAATAACAACACTTTGTTCATGGTCAGGAAACATAACCATCTTTGATTAACGAGCTAGTCAAGTAGAGGCATACTAGTGACACTAAGTTTGTCTATGTATTCACACATGTATTATGTTTCCGGTTAATACAATTCTAGCATGAATAATAAACATTTATCATGATATAAGGAAATAAATAATAACTTTATTATTGCCTCTAGGGCATATTTCCTTCAGTCTCCCACTTGCACTAGAGTCAATAATCTAGATTACACTGTAATGATTCTAACACCCATGGAGCCTTGGTGCTGATCATGTTTTGCTCGTGGAAGAGGCTTAGTCAACGGGTCTGCAACATTCAGATCCGCATGTATCTTGCAAATCTCTATGTCTCCCACCTGGACTAGATCCCGGATGGAGTTGAAGCGTCTCTTGATGTGCTTGGTCCTTTTGTGAAATCTGGATTCCTTTGCCAAGGCAATTGCACCAGTATTGTCACAAAAGATTTTCATTGGACCCGATGCACTAGGTATGACAACTAGATCGGATATGAACTCCTTCATCCAGACTCCTTCGTTCGCTTCTTCCGAAGCAGCTATGTACTCCGCTTCACATGTAGATCCCGCTACGACACTTAGTTTAGAACTGCACCAACTGACAGCTCCACCGTTTAATGTAAACACGTATCCGGTTTGCGATTTAGAATCGTCCGGATCAGTTTCAAAGCTTGCATCAACGTAACCTTTTACGGTGAGCTCTTTGTCACCTCCATATACAAGAAACATATCCTTAGTCCTTTTCAGGTATTTCAGGATGTTCTTGACCGCTGTCCAGTGATCCACTCCTGGATTACTTTGGTACCTCCCTACTAAACTTATAGCAAGGCACACATCAGGTCTGGTACACAGCATTGCATACATGATAGAGCCTATGGCTGAAGCATAGGGAACATCTTTCATTTTCTCTCTATCTTCTGCAGTGGTCGGGCATTGAGTCTTACTCAACTTCACACCTTGTAACACAGGCAAGAACCCTTTCTTTGCTTGATCCATTTTGAACTTCTTCAAAACTTTGTCAAGGTATGTGCTTTGTGAAAGTCCAATTAAGCGTCTTGATCTATCTCTATAGATCTTAATGCCTAATATGTAAGCAGCTTCACCGAGGTCTTTCATTGAAAAACTCTTATTCAAGTATCCCTTTATCCTATCCAGAAATTATATATCATTTCCAATTAGTAATATGTCATCCACATATAATATCAGAAATGCTACAGAGCTCCCACTCACTTTCTTGTAAATACAGGCTTCTCCGAAAGTCTGTATAAAACCAAATGCTTTGATCACACTATCAAAGCGTTTATTCCAACTCCGAGAGGCTTGCACCAGTCCATAAATGGATCGCTGGAGCTTGCACACTTTGTTAGCTCCCTTTGGATCGACAAAACCTTCCGGTTGCATCATATACAACTCTTCTTCCAGAAATCCATTCAGGAATGCAGTTTTGACATCCATCTGCCAAATTTCATAATCATAAAATGCGGCAATCGCTAACATGATTCGTACAGACTTAAGCATCGCTACAGGTGAGAAAGTCTCATCGTAGTCAACCCCTTGAACTTGTCGAAAACCTTTCGCGACAAGTAGAGCTTTGTAGACAGTAACATTACCATCAGCGTCAGTCTTCTTCTTGAAGATCCATTTATTCTCAATTGCTTGCCGATCATCGGGCAAGTCAACCAAAGTCCATACTTTGTTCTCATACATGGATCCCATCTCAGATTTCATGGCTTCAAGCCACTTTGCGGAATCTGGGCTCACCATCGCTTCTTCATAGTTCCTAGGTTCATCATGATCTAGTAGCATGACTTCCAGAACAGGATTACTGTACCACTCTGGTGCGGATCTTACTCTGGTTGATCTACGAGGTTCAGTAGTATCTTGATCTGAAGTTTCATGATCATTATCATTAGCTTCCTCACCAACTGGTGTAGGTGTCACTGAAACAGTTTTCTGTGATGTACTACTTTCCAGTAAGGGAGCAGGTACAATTACCTCGTCAAGTTCTACTTTCCTCCTACTCACTTCTTTCGAGAGAAACTCCTTCTCTAGAAAGGATCCATTCTTAGCAACGAATGTCTTGCCTTCAGATCTGTGATAGAAGGTGTACCCAATAGTCTCCTTTGGGTATCCTATGAAGACACATTTCTCCGATTTGGGTTCGAGCTTATCAGGTTGAAGCTTTTTCACATAAGCATCACAGCCCCAAACTTTAAGAAACGACAACTTTGGTTTCTTGCCAAACCATAGTTCATAAGGTGTCGTCTCAACGGATTTTGATGGTGCCCTATTTAACGTGAATGCGGCCGTCTCTAAAGCATAACCCCAAAACGATAGCGGTAAATCTGTAAGAGACATCATAGATCGCACCATATCTAGTAAAGTACGATTACGACGTTCGGACACATCATTACGCTGTGGTGTTCTGGGTGGCGTGAGTTGCGAAACTATTCCACAGTTTTTCAAATGTACACCAAACTCGTAACTCAAATATTCTCCTCCACGATCAGATCGTAGAAACTTTATTTTCTTGTTACGATGATTTTCAACTTCACTCTGAAATTCTTTGAACTTTTCAAATCTTTTAGACTTATGTTTCATTAAGTAGATATACCCATATCTGCTTAAATCATCTGTGAAGGTGAGAAAATAACGATATCCGCCACGAGCCTCAATATTCATCGGACCACATACATCGGTATGTATGATTTCCAACAAATCTGTTGCTCTCTCCATAGTACCGGAGAATGGCGTTTTAGTCATCTTGCCCATGAGGCACGGTTCGCAAGTACCAAGTGATTCATAATCAAGTGGTTCCAAAAGTCCATCAGTATGGAGTTTCTTCATGCGCTTTACACCGATATGACCTAAACGACAGTGCCACAAATAAGTTGCACTTTCATTATCAACTCTGCATCTTTTGGCTTCAACATTATGAATATGTGTATTACTACTATCGAGATTCAATAAGAATAGACCACTCTTCAAGGGTGCATGACCATAAAAGATATTACTCATATAAATAGAACAACCATTATTCTCTGATTTAAATGAATAACCGTCTCGCATTAAACAAGATCCAGATATAATGTTCATGCTCAACGCTGGCACCAAATAACAATTATTTAGGTCTAATACTAATCCCGAAGGTAGATGTAGAGGTAGCGTGCCGACCGCGATCACATCGACTTTGGAACCGTTTCCCACGCGCATCGTCACCTCATCCTTCGCCAGTGTTCGCTTAATCCGTACTCCCTGTTTCGAGTTGCAAATATTAGCAACAGAACCAGTATCAAATACCCAGGTGCTACTGCGAGCTCTAGTAAGGTACACATCAATAACATGTATATCACATATACCTTTGTTCACCTTGCCATCCTTCTTATCCGCCAAATACTTGGGGCAGTTCCGTTTCCAGTGACCAGTCTGCTTGCAGTAGAAGCACTCAGTTTCAGGCTTAGGTCCAGACTTGGGTTTCTTCTCCTGAGCAGCAACTTGCTTGTTGTTCTTCTTGAAGTTCCCCTTCTTCTTCCCTTTGCCCTTTTCCTTGAAACTAGTGGTCTTGTTAACCATCAACACTTGATGCTCCTTCTTGATTTCTACCTCCGCAGCTTTCAGCATTGTGAAGAGCTCGGGAATAGTCTTGTTCATCCCTTGCATATTATAGTTCATCAAGAAGCTCTTGTAGCTTGGTGGCAGTGATTGGAGAATTCTGTCAATGACGCAATCATCTGGAAGATTAACTCCCAATTGAATCAAGTGATTATTATACCCAGACATTTTGAGTATATGCTCACTGATAGAACTGTTCTCCTCCATCTTGCAGCTATAGAACTTATTGGAGACTTCATATCTCTCAATCCGGGCATTTGCTTGAAATATTAACTTCAACTCCTGGAACATCTCATATGCTCCATGACGTTCAAAACGTCGTTGAAGTCCCGATTCTAAGCCGTAAAGCATGGCACACTGAACTATCGAGTAGTCATCAGCTTTGCTCTTCCAGACGTTCATAACATCTGGTGTTGCTCCAGCAGCAGGCCTGGCACCTAGCTGTGCTTCCAGGACGTAATTCTTCTGAGCAGCAATGAGGATAATCCTCAAGTTACGGACCCAGTCCGTATAATTGCTACCATCATCTTTCAACTTTGCTTTCTCAAGGAACGCATTAAAATTCAACGGAACAACAGCACGAGCCATCTATCTACAATCAACATAAACAAGCAAGATACTATCAGGTACTAAGTTCATGATAAGTTTAAGTTCAATTAATCAAATTACTTAAGAACTCCCACTTAGATAGACATCCCTCTAATCCTCTAAGTGATCACGTGATCCAAATCAACTAAACCATAACCGATCATCACGTGAGATGGAGTAGTTTTCAATGGTGAACATCGTTATGTTGATCATATCTAGTATATGATTCACGCTCGACCTTTCGGTCTCTGTGTTCCGAGGCCATATCTGCATATGCTAGGCTCGTCAAGTTTAACCTGAGTATTCTGCGTGTGCAAAACTGGCTTGCACCCGTTGTAGATGGACGTAGAGCTTATCACACCCGATCATCACGTGGTGTCTGGGCACGACGAACTTTGGCAACGGTGCATACTCAGGGAGAACACTTCTTGATAATTTAGTGAGAGATCATCTTATAATGCTACCATCAATTAAAGCAAGATAAGATGCATAAAAAAGATAAACATCACATGCAATCAATATAAGTGATATGATATGGCCATCATCATCTTGTGCTTGTGATCTCCATCTCCTGAGCACCGTCATGATCACCATCATCACCGGCGCGACACCTTGATCTCCATTGTAGCATCGTTGTCATCTCGCCAATCTTATGCTTCCACGACTATCACTACCGTTTAGTAATAAAGTAAAGCATTACATCGCGATTGCATTGCATACAATAAAGCGACAACCATATGGCTCCTACCAGTTGCCGATAACTCGGCGACAAAACATGATCATCTCATACAATAAAATTCAGCATCATGCCTTGACCATATCACATCACAACATGCCCTGCAAAAACTAGTTAGACGTCCTCTACTTTGTTGTTGCAAGTTTTACGTGGCTGCTACGGGCTTAAGCAAGAACCAATCTCACCTACGCATCAAAACCACAACGATAGTTTGTCAAATAGACTCCGTTTTAACCTTCGCAAGGACCGGGCGTAGCCACACTTGGTTCAAATAAAGTTGGAGAGACAGTCGCCCGCAAGCCACCTATGTGCAAAGCACGTCGGGGGAACCGGTCTCGCGTAAGCGTACGCGTAATGTTGGTCCGGGTCGTCTCGTCCAACAATGCCGCCGAACCAAAGTATGACATGCTGGTAGGCAGTATGACTTATATCGCCCACAACTCACTTGTGTTCTACTCGTGCATATAACATCAACATAAATAACCTAGGCTCGGATGCCACTGTTGGGTTTCGTAGTAATTTCAAAAAAATTCCTACGCACACGCAAGATCATGGTGATGCATAGCAACGAGAGGGGAGAGTGTTGTCTACGTACCCACGCAGACCGACTGTGGAAGCGTTGACACAACATAGAGGAAGTAGTCGTACGTCTTCACGATCCAACCGATCAAGCACCGAAACTACGGCACCTCCGAGTTCGAGCACACGTTCAGCTTGATGACGATCCCCGGACTCCGATCCAGCAAAGTGTCGGGGAAGAGTTCCGTCAGCACGACGACGTGGTGACGATCTTGATGTACTACAGCAGCAGGGCTTCGCCTAAACTCCGCTACAGTGTTATCGAGGACTATGGTGGCTGGGGGCGCCGCACACGGCTAAGGAATAGATCACGTGGATCAACTTGTGTGTTCTTTGGGGTGCCCTGCCTATGTATATAAAGGACTAGAGGGGGGAGGCTGGACGGCCAAGGGAGGGCGCGCCAGGAGAGTCCTACTCCCTCTGGGAGTAGGATCCCCCCCCAATCCTAGTTGGAATAGGATTCCTTGAGGGGGGAAGAGAGAGAGGGGGCCGGCCACCTCTCCTAGTCCTAATAGGACTAGGGGAAGGGGGGGAGGCGCACAGCCACCTTGGGCTGCCCCTTTCTCCTTTCCACTAAAGCCCACTAAGGCCCATATAGCTCCCGGGGGGTTCCGGTAACCTCCCGGTACTCCGGTAAAATCCCGATTTCACCCGGAACACTTCCAATATCCAAACATAGGCTTCCAATATATCAATCTTTACGTCTCGACCATTTCGAGACTCCTCGTCATGTCCGTGATCACATCCGGGACTCCGAACAACCTTCGGTACATCAAAATGCATAAACTCATAATATAACTGTCATCGTAACCTTAAGCGTGCGGACCCTACAGGTTCGAGAACAATGTAGACATGACCGAGACACGTCTCCGGTTAATAACCAATAGAGGGACCTGGATGCCCATATTGGCTCCTACATATTCTACGAAGATCTTTATTGGTCAGACCGCATAACAACATATGTTGTTCCCTTTGTCATCGGTATGTTACTTGCCCGAGATTCGATCGTCGGTATCCAATACCTAGTTCAATCTCGTTATCGGCAAGTCTCTTTACTCGTTCCGTAATACATCATCTCACAACTAACATATTAGTTGTAATGCTTGCAAGGCTTATGTGATGTGCATTACCGAGAGGGCCCAGAGATACCTCTCCGACAATCGGAGTGACAAATCCTAATCTCGAAATACGCCAACCCAACATGTACCTTTGGAGACACCTGTAGTACTCCTTTATAATCACCCAGTTACGTTGTGACGTTTGGTAGTACCCAAAGTGTTCCTCCAGTAAACGGGAGTTGCATAATCTCATAGTTATAGGAACATGTATAAGTCATGAAGAAAGCAGTAGCAACATACTAAACGATCGGGTGCTACGCTAATGGAATGGGTCATGTCAATCAGATCATTCAACTAATGATGTGACCTTGTTAATCAAATAACAACACTTTGTTCATGGTCAGGAAACATAACCATCTTTGATTAACGAGCTAGTCAAGTAGAGGCATACTAGTGACACTAAGTTTGTCTATGTATTCACACATGTATTATGTTTCCGGTTAATACAATTCTAGCATGAATAATAAACATTTATCATGATATAAGGAAATAAATAATAACTTTATTATTGCCTCTAGGGCATATTTCCTTCAAAAATTTAGAAGACAATACTTCCAAGTACCCAATATCATCATATTCTGCGGGTTCATTGTATAACTATGTTTGAGTCGGGCTATGGAACAGACTCTTTTTTGTCTTTGTAGCCCGGTCATTAATCCTCCAAGTAGGCCAGAGCTATACTCCGATGAAGTTATAATACTGGCTTGATAGCCAAAATCCCAAGGTAATCAGAGCTGTGCTCTTATGAAATTATCATATTGGCTTGATAGACGAATTGCCAAGGTAATTCGACTATCAAGCCAATATGATAATTTCGTAAGAGCACAGCTCTGATTCCCTTGGTAATTTGGCTATCAAGCCAATATGATAATTTCATAAGAGCACAAGGCTCCTAACCTTGTGGTCATGGGTTCGAGCCCCACGGTGGGCGCCAACTGTCGTGGAATTGTCACGGTAGATGTCCTAGTGTGAGGACTTAGTCGTGGAGCCATCACACTAGGTTAGCTTAGGGGGGTTAAACGGGACAAAGGACACATGAGTTTATACTGGTTCGGCCCCTTGCGGTGAAGGTAAAGGCCTAGTCCAGTTGAGGTGGTATTGCTTATGTTTCGATTACCAGGGAGCGAATATGCTTGACCTAGCTTTCGATCTGTTGTCTCTTGCCCTAAACCGCCACAGGGTCGTCCCTTTATATACACAGGTTGACACCCAGTGGCTTTACAGAGTCCCGGTCGGTTCATATAATGTGTCCGGCTCGGTGACCAAATGCACATGCCTTACAATACAAGTCATACATATATGGCGGTTTATGCTTATGGGCTTTAAGTTGCCTCTAGGCCTTGGGCCTTTTAACGAGTTTTCATAGTGAACCGCCATCTTCGGCGTCTTTATGGGCTTTGTCTTGATAGACCGCCGTGGCTTAACCCGGCCCCTCCTGGGCGGGTTAACCCAATGTTACATCCCCAACAAAAAGTAAACTATTACATGCATAATTACATGGGTGGCTACTATACACATGACATTTCCACACACCAACAATAAAGTAAACTATATATTACATGCATGATTAACTAGCATAAACGATCATCTGATCATCATCTACTTCTTGTGACGCTTGCTCTGCTTGTGGCTCGATTCAGGCTCGTCGATTTTGGTAACGAGGCACTTCTTCATGTCAACGATCCGCCTGTGCATCTCGTAGCATGTGTACATGCTCTTGGCCGTGAACCTGAGGAGAGGTTCATCCAGTTGCCGCATCCAGACCCCGTGCCAGGATACGGGACTTGTTCTCTAGGCATCCTGCTTCATCTTTTCATAGTAGGGGTCGATGATGGCCGAGGCGAGTTCGACCAGGGAGTCCTTCTTCATGCTGCCCCAGACCCTATAGTGGTCACAGATTTCGACAAGGTTCTTGCAGGCCAAGCCCGTAACATGGAGCGCGTTTACATCGTTGGTGGTTTCCACCGTGGCGAACTTGTAGTCAGAGTTGTTGACAAACCTCTTGAAACGGTCGCAAGGCTCTGTGGCCACGGAGCAGTGGTAGATGCGAACATGATGGCCCATGCACAACTGGGCGACGGCAACCTTCTGATCTATGCCGGGACGACCGGTGGTGTACTGGAGGTCGATGCCGACCACCTTGTACTTGTCTTGAGCAAGCAACTGCTCAACGCTGTCGATGTAGTCGTCCCCCATGGCCGGGTCGATGGTGTACACCACCGAGAGATCCGTCTCCCTCGCGTGGGTCTCCACTCTATGCTCGCCGAACTCCGTTGGAGCGCCGCTGGACATCCCCTCTCTATGTGTCGTCGTGGGTGTGCTTGTTGTGTTGTGGGGCGCGATCGAAAGGTTGAGGAGACTAATGTTATAATGGCCATGGGAATTAAAGGGGAAACCCGACGGCCAGGAATATCGGCAGGCCCTGATGGCAGTTCTAATTTGCAACGTGTAACTCCATCGTGCCGCATGTAACTGCATCGCGTGGCAACGCGCACAGCGCAACCGCATGCATATGGGGCGCCGACGTGATCTTGCGCACGCCCAACCGCTGGCAGAGCGCGCGCGGAGGGACGCGAGCAGAGCGCTCCGCGGTCGCCTCAACGGCGATCAACCATCTCTATCTCTACTCTTATAAAAGTTCGAGTTGGTGATGATGGTGTGCCTGCCATCGTGTAATATAGACTGTCCAATCTGTATCTGACGGTTAGAAAGCAAACTATGACAATTTTTCAAAAAGATACCCGCACCTCTCTTCACACTTGCAGATAAGGACTTTCTCGTTCATCCTTTTCTCTCACAAGATAAACTACTCATACAAATGTATCTTGATGTTCCGTGCAACACACGGGCATCTTGCTAGTATATATATGCATATAGCAGTTGAACGCGCAAGGAAAAGTTGTCCACAAGCCGAGCGCGCCGACGGACGCGAGCAGAGTGCGCCAACGGACGCGACAGAGCGTGCCGCGGTGCCTAACAGCGAGCACAGCGCGCCGCGGCGCCTAACGACGAGCAGAGCTTGCCGAGGGACGCGAGCAGAGGACGGCACAGTGATACGTGGCAAATAAGACGAACTGTGTGAGCGGTGTCGGAGACATCAAGCACGAATCATATTAGAGTTGCGTGTGCGATACGTGGCATACCATTGATCCATCCGAGTTGTTTGTGATGGAATAAGCTGTGTGTGTTGCGGGCAAACGCTTGCTGGTATATAAACTTAAATTTAACCAAAACAGTGTTAATGCATGTTACAAAAATTGTATACCTAGAAACTATGTTCAAATACGACTCAAACGATATACTCTTTGGCGACATGCATTCATATTTTATTAGTTAAATCGTACTTATAAACCAGGACGGGGGTATAGTAGGTAATTAAATCGCAAACGTTTTTTTATTAAATGTGTCCTCTCGCACGTCATGTCACTCCGCTGCCGTAGACGGCTTACACCGCAAGCTTGCGCAGCGCGCGGGGGCGTTCTTTTGGCCAAACGGTGGCGCCAATGAATCGTCGGTGAGCCCGTTCCCGCACAACCTCACAGGTTCCCACGCAAGCTTCCCACCCGACTCGGTGAAAGCCCCCAAATCTCAATGCTTACCGGCCTGCTATAAAACCCTCACGGCCGGCGAGTCCTGCGTCGCATTTCCCCTCCCTCCCTGTAGCTTATCTCATCTGCTTCTCCCACAATCTCCAATGGCACAGGTCCGGCGTCGTCGCTCAACCACTCCGCCGTCATCAAATGACAGCTCCAACTGGGAGGCTACACCGCGGCGGCGGCGCAGTCCCCGGCGTAGTGTAGTGCGCGTGGTGTCCCTGTTGGGCGTGAGCGGAAGACCCACCACACGCTTCGCCGCCGCTGCCCGTCAGCAGCTGTTCTTGGTCGCCGTTGCCGACACACCACCATCGAAAGCCAGGGCCATCTCCCGCTCCGCCGCCGCGGCTTGAAGGCGGGAGGTGGCCGTCATGGCTGCCACCCCACTGGCGGCCACCATGGCCATCACCCGCTCCGCCACCGCGGCCAAAGGCGGGAGGTGGTGGTCGTGGCCGCCACCCCATCGTCGTCCGTCGTGGCCGCCAGCCCACCGTCGACCGCCGGGATAATCACCCGCTCCGCCGCCGCGGCCCGAAGGCGGGAGGCAAAGGTGGACACCGCACGTGCGTCAGCGACCTTGCGCGCTACATCGAGTTCCTGCGGGAGGAGGAGGACCGCCTCGTCGAGCATGCAAAGACACTTACCGTAGCCGTGGCTGCAGCACACGCCGATGTAGAGCGCGAGGAATCAGGAGATCTACGAGCAGTCCGGCCGCTTCGAGAGGGATCGTATGGAGCGGCAGTGGGCATTCGAGCTAGCGAGCGTCGCTGAACGTGCAGCATCGGCAGGTACCGTATTGCATTTGTTCAACTTGTCGATAGGCTCCTCCTCCTCTACCTCTTACTGAGGGGGTGAGCACGCTCGGCAGAGGAGAGACTGCCGGAAGTAGCACAAAGCCCCTCGGTGGTAGTAGTAGTAGTAGTATTTAGGGGCTATTTTGTTCAGTTCATCTGACTATAGATGTGTGGTCGAACTGTACAATGTACTCAAAATTAGCTTGTATATATAGTTGAACTAGCTATTTCAGTACGTGGTTGGCAACAAGTGGGGAGAAGTTTGATCAGTTCAGCTATCGAGTTGAACTGTTAGTATAAATTAAGAACGACTGCTTAATCTATGAATGAAATCTATGCTTAATTACTGAATTTTAGTTGCAAAAATTAGATAGTGCTAATGATTTCTAGCTGCATATTTTGACAAATCGCAGTGTTACAAGGATGGACAAATGGCATCGTTACTAGATCAACAAATGCAAATCTTTCCAGTTTGACAAATGGCAACATACCCAATAATTGTTTGTATGTGGTTACACATGGATCATCCAAAACAACCATTTGCGTTGAAGAGATGCACAAATCATGCGCTGCTCTCACTTTGCATACGGGTTTTCTATCTAAAACGTTTGCGATCAAGAGCTGCACAAATCCTTCTCGGCACATTTTCCCTTGGCTTCCCAGGCAAGTTGTCGGTTTGCATACCGGTGTTCTAAATGAAACGTTTGCGATGAGTGTTTTATATTTAAAAACCGAATTAAACTGTGGAAACCGAATTAAACCTGGGGAAGCTGACAATTTTTTTACCATGACATGTTGATGCCGCTCCATGATAGCATGCCAAGTTTCATGAATTTCACACGAGTTTTTGATTTAAAATTCATTCCTTTTTATTCCTTCCTTTTTATTTCATGGGACCTAAGCATGAACCCAAGGACACATATTTGATTTTTCAACCAGTTCATATGCATTGGAGAATGTGCATGTAGTTCAAATTTGAATTATGCACATAAAATACCTGGAAAACCCAGTTAATGTATAAAAATGTCCAAACGAACCCCAAAAAATTCCAAAATTGAACACAACAATCTTGTTGTTCTATGTTGACACTCGAAAACTTTTGAAAGCAATAAGAGGCAACGGATATCGTTTCATCCCCGAAGGTGGCACGTTGGGAGGCAAAACTATAAGCCCCTATCTTTCTCTGTGTCCGATTAAAACTCCATACCCATAAGTATTGCGTGAGTGTCAGCAATTGTGAAAGATTATATGATAGTTGAGTATGTGGACTTGCTGAAAAGCTCTTGTATATTGACTCTTTCATATGTTATTATAAATTGCAATTGCTCCAATGACTGAGATTATAGTTTGTTAGTTTTCAATGAAGTTTACGATTCATACTTGAAATTGTGATTGAATTATTACTCTAGCATAAGAAATCATATGACAAGAATTATGTAAGTTGTTGTTCTAAGAATGATCATGATGCCCTCATGTACGTATTTTACTTTTATCGACAACTCTATCTCCAAACATGTGGACATACTTTTCGATTTCGGCTTTCGCTTGAGGACAAGCGAGGTCTAAGCTTGGGGGAGTTGATATGTACATTTTGCATCATGCTTTTATATCGACATTTATTACATTATGGGCTATTATTACACATTATGTCACAATACTTATGCCTATTCTCTCTTATTTTACAAGGCTTACATAAAGAGGGAGAATGCCGGCAGCTGGGGTTCTGGGCTGGAAAAGGAGAAAATATTAGAGACCTATTATGCACATCTCCAAAAGTCCTGAAACTTCACGGAAGACGTTTTCAGAATATATATATAAAATACTGAGCGCAAGAAGTTTACCAGGAGGGCCACACCCTGCCCACGAGGGTGGGGGGCGTGCCCCCTACCTCGTGGGCCCCCTGGTGGCCCTCCGATGTCCATCTTCTGCTATATGGAGTCTTTCGATGAGGAAAAAATCATAAGCCATCTCCTCGGACGAAACTCCGCCGCCACGAGGCAGAACCTTGGCGGATCCAATCTAGGGCTCCGGCAGAGCTGTTCTGCCGGAGAAACTTCCCTCTGGGAGGGGGAAATCATCGCCATCGTCATCACCAACGCTCCTATCATCGGGAGAGGGCAATCTCCATCAACATCTTCACCAGCACCATCTCCTCTCAAAATCCTAGTTCATCTCTTGTATCCAATTCTTGTCTCCAAGTCCGGGATTGGTACTAGTAGGTTGCTAGTAGTGTTAATTACTCCTTGTAGTTGATGCTAGTTGGTTTATTTGGTGGAAGATCATATGTTCAGATCCTATATGCATATTAATACCCCTCTGATTATGAACATGATTATGCTTTGTGAGTAGTTACGTTTGTTCCTGAGGACATGGGAGAAGTCTTGCTATTAGTAGTCATGTGAATTTGGTATTCGTTCGATATTTTGATGAGATGTATGTTGTCTCTCCTCTAGTGGTGTTATGTGAACTTCGACTACATAACACTTCACCATTATTTAGGCCTAGAGGAAGGCATTGGGAAGTAATAAGTAGATGATGGGTTGCTAGAGTGACAGAAGCTTAAACCGTAGTTTATGCGTTGCTTCATAAGGGGCTGATTTGGATCCATATGTTTCATGCTATGGTTAGGTTTACCTTAATAATTTTGCTGTAGTTGCGGATGCTTGCAATAGAGGTTAATCATAAGTGGGATGCTTGTCCAAATAAGGACAGTACACAAGCACCGGTCCACCCACATACCAAATTATCAAAGTACCGAACGCGAATCATATGAACGTGATGAAAACTAGCTTGATGATATTCCCATGTGTCCTCAGGAGCGCTTTACATCATATAAGAGTTTGCCCAGGCTTGTCCTTTGCTACAAAAAGGATTGGGCCACCTTGCTGCACTTTATTTAATTTTGTTACTTGTTACTTGTTACAAATTATCCTATCACAAAACTATCTGTCACCTATTATTTCATTGCTTGCAGACAATACCTTGCTGAAAACCGCTTATCATTTCCTTCTGCTCCTCGTTGGGTTCGACACTCTTACTTATCGAAAGGACTACGATAGATCCCCTATACTTGTGGGTCATCAGAGCAGTAACAAAAGCGTGAACCTGCGGTGGAGCGGCGACGCGCGGGGAGGAAAGGCTTGGCAACGACGGGTTGCGGCAACACTTTGGCGAGAGGCAAGGGTGTTGCGGCAGCAATGGAGAAGAAGAGGAAGAAGGGCGAGGAGGACGCGCATGCGTCTGATGCCCCCCTCCTCTGCCTACTTATAGCTTCAGGCGGCGGAGCCGAGGAGGCGCGAACGTGGGGGGCATGGGATTAACTGCGCCCACTAGCCCATGATCCCACGATTACCGCGCCAATTAAGGCACAGGATAACTACCACGGAAGCCCAACCGATCGCCTCGGCCACAGCGGATCCGCGTGCATGTCGAGGCCCTATAGTGGCGGGCCCAGGTCTACGATGATGTCCCGTCACGCGCGTGGGCTGGCAGGTTGGCCCAGCCTACTGACGCCACGTGGCGGGCAAGCAACGGGCTGCAGGCCGGCCGTCCGACTCATCGTGGGTGTTTCACATTCGACATCCGACATGCTTAAAAACGGTCGACTCCTTACTGTCGGCACTCCAGAAGGCGAACAAAGCAAAGTCACTAGACCACTCGGAGTGGGAAGCTGCTGAGGCTTCTCGCCTACTCAGCCGCGGCGCCCCACCAGCTTCGGGGACTACTGTCGGCGTAAATGGCCACGGGTAGCCTCATCCACTCCCCCTGGTATTTCAAGACATCGGGACCGGGTGCATCCCTCAAACCACACAGATGAATAGCCGCCTTCTTTGGGCCAGCTGGTCCAAGCGGCCGGCTGATAGACGGAGGCGGGGCCCAGAGGACGGCCATGAGGTGGGCCGACTCCTACCAGGAGGCCTCTAGGGAGGTCGGCTCCTGACAGTCGGACCCCCTCTCCCTCAAAGTTTGCACCTCATTATGATGAGGAGACGGGGTGTGGCTACAGTATAGCCTACCACCCCTGAATCCAAGGATGAGCATGGCCACAGTGCTACGTGCCGAGCGGGCATCCCTCACCCGGCGCGGCACTATTGCCATGCGACCCATGACATCACCCATGATAGGAGGAGCCATGCTCCCACTACGGGCTGTCGGTATGGCTTGCGGGCGGTGGGCCCTACCTGACTATGAGAAGCTAGAAGACGACAGGCCCTGACCAGTCGGTGAGGAGGAGGCCGACTCCCAGCAGCCGGCCCTCTCCTTCCCTCAAAGTCGGTGCGCCATTAATCAGAAGAGATGGGGAATGGCTACAGTAAACGCCCACCAGGCGGCAGCACTGTAGCCACGCTCCCCCCGACAAAGCACACATCATCAGTGGCATTGCCACAGTGCTAAGCAGCCGGCAAGACCCGCCAGCAGCGGGCGCGGCCTGTCGGTGAAGTACAAGACAACTAGTGGGACCCACCATGAGGCGGGCCCCAGCAGCCGGTGGAGAAGCCGGCCACCAGAGACACTGGCGGATGGGTCCTACGCCCAGCCGTATTACCATTGTACACCTGAGGGGTAGGCCTATATAAACCCCCCAGGGTGCCCATGCAAAGGGTTCAGTGTGACACCCCGATAGTTAAGCTACAGTAAACCCTTACTAATCATGCCAGGTCATCATAATTAAACTTTTGCTAAACCTCACTTGTTTCAAACTGAGATCAAATTCAAATTCAAACAACAAGTCAAATTATTATTTCTTTAAACTATCAAATAAAAATGTTCGATGGGTGGTAAATATTCACTAAGTAATGAACATGTTGGAACCAACCTTATTTGGTTTCCAAAATTGCCCCTGGAATTCATTTAGTGGAATAACAAGATTAAATAAGAGCATTTTAATTCAACTATAAATTAAAACAGTTCCAATTGGCCTCAAACTTTTCACGCAACATTATAGTGTTGGCTAGGAATTATGTGCAAAGTTTCATAATTAACACAAATCACTTGGCAGCTAAAATAAATAGAAAGGTATAAAGAAAAAGAAAATAACAAAAAGAAGAAGTAAAGAGAGAACACCCCCACCCCACCGGGCCATGGCCCAGCTCGCCTCTGGGCCAACCAGGCCGGCCCGACCGGCGCCTACATCCTCGTTGGGGTGATCAAACCCTACCGATCCCCTCCCCACGACCCCCACTCCTTCCCCCAACCCCACTTCTTCCCCCACACTCCCCTCTCCCTCTCTGGATCTCGGGGGCGCCCGATGCGCCCGCGCCCAATGAACCTTCGCCTCTGCCCCACGACCCCTCCCTCCGTCCTTGCGCCATCGTCCTTGCCCAGG
>NC_041390.1:426375340-426376179 GCF_002162155.2 Triticum dicoccoides
GCCCCGCCGACCCTAACTAACCCTGTTAAGAAAAATAACCCTAATAACTAATTAGACTACAACATGCGGGCCCCCTCCACAAATAAAAATGGCTTTGATTAAACTGACAAGTTAATAGTCATTGACAAGTTAATAGTCACTGACACGTCAGGCCCACTAGCTAATTAGTTTAATTAAAAGAAATAAAACCTGTTATTGAACTCTCTCACTGACCAGTGGGGCCCGCTGGTCAGGTTTAACCAGTCAATAGTCAACGACTGTTGACTGGGCTGATGACTCAACCTTGGCCCACCAGTCAGCCTCTACTGACTTGGCAGTTGACCCAGTTAATTGTCCCCCCTGTCAGCCTCTCGTGGATATGGCTTGGTACACTTCCTGTGTACCCAGAGCATTTAAACATTAAATTTAATTTTGAACTAAATTAAATCTAGTAAATGAATTAAAACTTTGAAAATTAATATAAAATAATACATAGGTCAGACGAAAAAACTTTGTACATGAAAGTTGCTCAGAACGACGAGACGAATCCGGATACGGTAGTCCGTTCGCCTGCCACACGTTCATAGCATAGCAAACGTGCAACATTTCACCTCCGGTTCATCTGTCCAAAAACACGAAACACCGGGAAAACTTTCTCGGATGTTTCCCTCCTTCGCCGGTACCACCTACTACCACGTTAGGGCCCATCTAGCACCGCTCATTGTCATGTCATGCATCATCATGCTTATGTTTGCATTATATTTATTGTTTCTTCCCCCTCTTCTCTCGTTAGACACCGAGACCGACGCCGCTGCTACCCAGTATGACTATGGTGTTGACGATCCCTCCTTCTTGCCAGA
>NC_041390.1:426376367-426406367 GCF_002162155.2 Triticum dicoccoides
TCTCTCTAGTGCTTGCATTTGAGTAGTGTAGCATGTTACTGCTTTCCGTTAATCCTACTCTGTTGTATAGCCTGTCCTTGCTACTACTGTTGTTACCTTTACCTGCAATCCTAAATTCTTAGTATAGGATGCTAGTTTATCATCAATGGCCCTACATTCTTGTCATTCTGCCATGCTATACTTTCGGGCCGTGATCACGTCGGGTTTTGATCACGGGTATATACTATACATATTACACATGATACATGTTGTGACTAAAGTCGGGTCGGCTCGTTGAGTACCCGTGGTCGATTCATGAATTGGGGGCTGAAAGGACATACTTTCCCGATGGCCCTCTATGTGGATCTTTCTGGCCGAGCGACATGGCAGGTTGAGACTACCCAGTATTCGCGGTTACTTCAAACTAACACGCTTAACGAGATCTTGGTATTTGATCTGAGTCTGGCCACTGGCCTATACGCACTAACCAACTATGCGGGAACAGTTATGGGCACTCGACGTCGTGGTATCGGCCAAGGCCTTTGTGATGTCAGCGACTGAGCGGCACGCGCCAGGTTGGACCACGTAATGCAACCTCCTTTGTAATGGAGGTTGCTAGGTCTGCTCACAGGCCGTGTACGCAATGTGCAGGTGTGCAATGGACGATGGGCCCAGACCCCTGCGCCATAGGATTTAGACCGCCGTGCTGACCTCTCTGTTGTGCTTAGGTGGGGCTGCGACGTGTTGATCTTCCGAGGCCGGGCATGACCCAGGAAAGTGTGTCCGGCTAAAGGGGATCGAGCATGTTGGGAAATGTGGTGCACCCCTACAGGGAAGTTTATCTATTTGAATAGCCGTGTCCCTCGATAAAAGGACGACCCGGAGTTGTACCTTGACCTTATGACAACTAGAACCGGATACTTAATAAAATACACCCTTCCAAGTGCCAAATACAACTCGGTGATCGCTCTCTCAGAGGGCGACGAGGATAGGATCGCCGGTCAGGGTTATGCTATGCGATGATACTTGGTTAACTTACCATCTACTCTCTTCTACTGCTTCAAGATGGAGGCTGCCAGAAGCGTAGTCTTCGATAGGACTAGCTATCCCCCTCTTATTCCGGCATTCTGCAGTTCAGTCCACATATACTACCCGTTTCATTGATACCAATGCATATGTAGTGTAGATCCTTGCTTGCGAGTACTTTGGATGAGTACTCACGGTTGCTTTGCTGCTTCTTTTTCCCCCTTTCTCGGTTATTGCGATAATATGATGGAGTCCAGGAGCCAGAGGATCCCGAGGATGATTCTACATGGAGTTTGGCTTCGAGGAGTAGTTAGGAGGTCCCAGGCAAGAGGCCTCGCCTTTTCGATCGTTGCTACTTTTGTGCTAGCCTTCTTAAGGCAAACTTGTTTAACTTATGTATGTACTCAGATATTGTTGATTCAGCTGACCTATTTGTATTCGAGCTGATGTATTCGAGCCTTCGAGGCCCCTAGCCTGTAATATAAAGCTTGTATTATTTTAATTTGTGTCTAGAGTTGTGTTGTGATATCTTCCTGTGAGTCCCTGATCTTGATCATACACATTTGCGTGTATGATTAGTGTATGATTAAATCGGGGGCGTCACAAGTTGGTATCAAAGTCGACTGCCTGTAGGAATCCCCCTTCCACACTCCTTGGCCGAAGTTGAGTCTAGTCGATTAAAATTGTTTTACTAACATGGCTGTGGGGCCCATGGGCCCACGTCGCCATTGGTTGGTATTAGGATCTTTTATTCCTCATCTATACTCTGGGACTCTGATCTCCCTTCTATTCGGGTTAAATGAATTTTTCTAAATCTAACATTAAGATCTCGTGATCACTTCCAACCAGAGAGCCCCTTATTACCGATGATCGCCTGCTGCACCAGAAGATTTCTAAGACACTCTACGATGCGCTCTCGAGACTATGTGCCATCACTTTTGCAATTCACTTCCATCGATAAACCCCTATGGATAGCCATGTACACTTGCCATTCATACAATCATTCCCCGTTGATCTTGTTATTACAAGATACCCCAAAATTCTCTCTATTGTTCCGAGAATACTTTGTGCCTACTGCCTTGCAGTTCTTGCCACATGAATACCCCCTACGGATAATTCCTCACACTTACCAAGTATCAACTCGTCCCCAGTTGTTCGTGTGTTTCACATAAGTCTTCGAAATACCATTCTATCTTCCGATCCTCAAAAGCCCATTGTTCTTGAAATTCTTGCTTGCCTGCATTATGGTTAATCCCATAAGTATAGTAATCTTATTGACATCCTTTGTCACTATCATTTTGAGTCCATTGAGTCAATATGTTGCGAATGCTCACAATCCTCAATCAGATCCTAGAAATTATCCTCTGGCTCAGACGTCATTTTAAAACATGAGCTAGTTCTTGACCAATCAAATTGCCGTCAATTGTGCCCCTAAGTCTATTGAGCTTATCCATCCTTGATTAGAGCGTCTACTTTTGATACTTCACTCCTTTGCAATTGAGCTCTGAGTTAGTCAGTTGTTTCTATACTCCAATGTATTTGCATTGTTTCTTCCTCTGGTTGAGTACCAATGCTCCCATCAGATCCCTTGAGGACCACCAGATTCTTTGTTGGATTTTATCCGACAGCGTCCTTCATATTCAATCACTTTGGAAGTTCTTTCCCTGATACAAAATGCCATTGCTAAATCCTATTCTCGGATTTGGCCAACCATTCTCCGTTTTAGAGTTGGTGGTATTCACTCCTGAAGCTTGAGGTATATGTTTCTAAGATGCCCCGATGGGTTGAACCTATACCTTCCCTAAAAACCGTATGAACCCGAAGGTTTTCACAAGTCATACCCTTCTGGTGTTTTACCAGATAATTTTCTACCATACAACTTCTTCGAGGATGAGAAGTGAATGGAAGGTTATGCATTGTGGAAGTGGGATTCGACCTTGAACCTCTGTGTTCATGCCCATGGACGCGATGTAGATCCTATCATGGAAGCTTCTTGCAATAATAACTATTTCCTTGAAATAATATCCTTTGGTATCGGTGAATTTATTCTTTGCAATCGTGTTTCCGACCATATGTTCTTCTCTGATCCCATTTCACGGGCAAGTTTAAGCACTTGTCTTCTGCAGAGCAATACCCTAGTCCAACCTCTACTTTGATCTATCATTGAGTATTACCCCCCTGGTATCTCGAGATTATCTTGGAACTGCAAAACTTCTTATGAGTTCTTCATCAAGTACTACATTCTCATTGATTCCAATTTTTCAAGCGCTCTGAGTTAGTAAACACTCAAAGACACCGATAACTGAACCGAGTCCGCACTAGGTTCAACAACTTTTAGTAATCTTCTTTACTTACGAGTTTGTACCCGATCACGTCATTCCTAGCCTGTTCGGCTACATCATTACCGTGCTAATTGTAATTGTGCTACTTGGTCCTTCTTCCCGGAGCACAAATTTCGATGGTGAGCTAATCTTACGTCAATCTCCCTCGTCATATCATTTCTCCTTGAATAGCAAACTTTATTTAGAGTTTGTGTCATACCCATGGTTCCAGTAACCTTCTGCTTCACCATTCCCTTGGTGTGATGTCGTCGCCGATCGATTACATCTTCTGGAAACCTCTTGATAAATGTGTCGTGGTCATCGTCAACATTTTAACTTCTTCCGAGACGTACATTGAGTCCCTGATGAGAAATTCCTTGCTTTCCCCCTCAATGATTTGTGTTAACATCGACAACATTCTTGATTTCCCTCTCAACACAAACTTGTTCATGTTTTGTGTTATACCTTGAGATCCTTGCTACCCGGCATTTGTTCTTCTTTACCTTGGAAGTATTACCATCTTTTATGTCAAGAAAGTCGTGAGAAAATTTCACCACCTCTTAAGAATTCTTGATATAGGTGATCCTTCTTGCCATATCCGTTCACTCCCTGGTCCCCGTGTTGTTTCTAAATCGGAAAACTGACAATTGAACTTTGATGTGCGACTTCAAAACTTCTAGCAACCCTATTGCTTTGAAGTTAATGGTCGATATTTCATTCTTAGACGATTGGTTATCGAATCACCATTCTAACATTGACCATGCTACCTAAGCCCATATTTCGGGTGCACCTTTCAACCAATGTTTAACTGTGTATGTTTTCCTCGAGCATACCTCATTATATCTTTTGACCTGACAATTGTCATCTCTTTGTTAACATAATTGTGGAAATCTCAGTGAGTTGACATTGAGTCCATCAGCCACATCCTCTTCTTCTCCTTGTTTAATGATGAACTCTTGTTTTGGAATTTGCTTCCATAGTTCATTTCCCGAGAATCTTACAATGTTATCCCGTCAATTTGTGTTGCACCTTTTCTTCTCAGGCATCCCGAGTCTGAGGTATCTTGACACCAAACAGATCTGAATCTCAGTCAGATATGATGGTTGGAACATATTTTCAAGAGTTATAACATTGGTCCTCATATGACCCGGTAAGGTGATGTCATGCCTAGCACACCTGACCGGAGGACCTAGTGTTATAGTTTCCTTTTTAACAAGGTTAACCATTTTTACATGAGGAAATTGAATGCCTTGTTTAATAAGTTTATCCTGATGGATCCTTTGTGTATCCAAAGTCTGACCTTTACCTGAAAACCATGTCAATGTTATCTCAAAGCATGTCTGTGGTACTCCAGTCATTAATAAGAACATTTGAAGCGCAATGATAAACATTCTTTATCAATTATCCAAACACCATTGTATGGGTAACGTCATGAAATTCCTATCCACTTACCTAAATGGTTTTCTACTTCCTATTCTGTCATGGATATCATGATCTGCATGTTCTTGGGAAGGATATACCCCTGAAATATGTGTTTAAACACATTTTCCTTTCCATAGTTCTGTTTAATCTGCTAGTCACATTTTCCTTTTCATTGTTTTGTTCAACCCTTCTTGTGATCGATATGATCTAAGCAGTAATTGTTGGG
The DNA here is from genome assembly GCF_002162155.2 of Triticum dicoccoides. NCBI lineage: Eukaryota > Viridiplantae > Streptophyta > Magnoliopsida > Poales > Poaceae > Triticum > Triticum dicoccoides. The sequence continues at coordinate 426,381,342 of NC_041390.1, forward strand.
TTTCATAGTAATTTCAAAAAAATTCCTACGCACACGCAAGATCATGGTGATGCATAGCAACGAGAGGGGGAGAGTGTGATCTACGTACCCTTGTAGATCGACAACGGAAGTGTTAATTTGGTTGATGTAGTCGTACATCTCCACGGCCCGACCGATCAAGCACCGAAACTACGGCACCTCCGAGTTCTAGCACATGTTCAGCTCGATGACGATCCCCGGACTCCGATCCAGCAAAGTGTCAGGGAAGAGTTCCGTCAACACGACGGTGTGGTGACGATCTTGACGTACTACTGTTGCAGGGCTTCGCCTAAGCACCGCTACAATATTATCGAGGACTATGGTGGAAGGGGGCACCGCACACGGCTAAGAATATGATCACGTGGATCAAATTGTGTCTCTAGGGGTGCCCCTTGCCTCCGTATATAAAGGCTCAAAGGGGGGGGCGGACGGCCAAGAGGAGGTGCGCCAGGAGGAGTCCCCCCCCCTTTCCTAGTTGGAATAGGTTTCGCGGAGGGGGGAAAAGAGGAGAGAGAGGAGGAAGGGGGCCGGCCCCCTCTCCTTGTCCTATTCGGACCAAGGGGGGAGGGGCACGCGGCCCATCTTTGGCCACCTCTCCTCTCTTCCACTAAGGCCCACTAAGGCCCATATACCTCCCGGGGGGGGGGGTCCGGTAACCTCCCGGTACTCCGGTAAAATCCCGATTTCACCCGGAACCCTTCTGATATCCAAACATAGGCTTCCAATATATCAATCTTTATGTATCGACCATTTCGAGACTCCTCGTCATGTCCGTGATCACATCCGGGACTCCGAACAAACTTCGGTACATCAAAATGCATAAACTCATAATATAACTGTCATCGTAACCTTAAGCGTGCGGACCCTACGGGTTCGAGAACAATGTAGACATGACTGAGACACGTCTCCGGTCAATAACCAATAGCGGAACCTGGATGCTCATATTAGCTCCTACATATTCTACGAAGATCTTTTATCGGTCAAACCGCATAACAACATACATTGTTCCCTTTGTCATCGGTATGTTACTTGCCCGAGATTCGATCGTCGGTATCCCATACCTAGTTCAATCTCGTTACCGGCAAGTCTCTTTACTCATTCCGTAATACAATATCCCGCAACTAACTCATTAGTTGCAATGCTTGCAAGGCTTCAGTGATGTGCATTACCGAGAGGGCCCAGAAATACCTCTCCGACAATCGGAGTGACAAATCCTAATCTCGAAATACGCCAACCCAACATGTACCTTTGGAGACACCTGTAGAGCTCCTTTATAATCACCCAGTTACGTTGTGACGTTTGGTAGCACACAAAGTGTTCCTCCGGCAAACGGGAGTTGCATAATCTCATAGTCATAGGAACATGTATAAGTCATGAAGAAAGCAATAGCAACATACTAAACGATCGGGTGCTAAGCTAATGGAATGGGTCATGTCAATCAGATCATTCAACTAATGATGTGATCCCGTTAATCAAATGACAACTCTTTGTCCATGGTTAGGAAACATAACCATCTTTGATTAATGAGCTAGTCAAGTAGAGGCATACTAGTGACACTCTGTTTGTCTATGTATTCACACATGTATTATGTTTCCAGTTAATACAATTCTAGCATGAATAATAAACTTTTATCATGATATAAGGAAATAAATAATAACTTTATTATTGCCTCTAGGGCATATTTCCTTCAGTCTCCCACTTGCACTAGAGTCAATAATCTAGATTATACTGTAATGATCCTAACACCCATGGAGCCTTGGTGATGATCATGTTTTGCTCATGGAAGAGGCTTAGTCAACGGGTCTGCTACATTCAGATCCGTATGTATCTTGCAAATCTCTATGTCTCCCACCTGGACTAGATCCCGGATGGAATTGAAGCGTCTTTTGATGTGCTTGGTTCTTTTGTGAAATCTGGATTCCTTCGCCAAGGCAATTGCACCAGTATTGTCACAAAAGATTTTCATTGGACCCGATGCACTAGGTATGACACCTAGATCGGATATGAATTCCTTCATCCAGACTCCTTCGTTTGCTACTTCCGAAGCAGCTATGTACTCCGCTTCACATGTAGATCCCGCCACGACGCTTTGTTTAGAACTGCACCAACTGACAGCTCCACCATTTAATGTAAACACGTATCCGGTTTGCGATTTAGAATCGTCCGGATCAGTGTCAAAGCTTGCATCAATGTAACCATTTACAATGAGCTCTTTGTCACCTCCATATACGAGAAACATATCCTTAGTCCTTTTAAGGTACTTCAGGATGTTCTTGACCGTTGTCCAGTGATCCACTCCTGGATTACTTTGGTACCTCCCTGCTAGACTTATAGCAAGGCACACATCAGGTCTGGTACACAGCATTGCATACATGATAGAGCCTATGGCTGAAGCATAGGGAACATCTTTCATTTTCTCTCTATCTTCTGCAGTGGTCGGGCATTGAGTCTTACTCAACTTCACACCTTGTAACACAGGCAAGAACCCTTTCTTTGCTTGATCCATTTTGAACTTCTTCAAAACTTTGTCAAGGTATGTGCTTTGTGAAAGTCCAATTAAGCGTCTTGATCTATCTCTATAGATCTTAATGCCTAATATGTAAGCAGCTTCACCGAGGTCTTTCATTGAAAAACTCTTATACAAGTATCCCTTTATGCTATCCAGAAATTCTATATCATTTCCAATCAGTAATATGTCATCCACATATAATATCAGAAATGCTACATAGCTCCCACTCACTTTCTTGTAAATACAGGCTTCTCCGAAAGTCTGTATAAAACCAAATGCTTTGATCACACTATCAAAGCGTTTATTCCAACTCCAAGAGGCTTGCACCAGTCCATAAATGGATCGCTGGAGCTTGCACACTTTGTTAGCTCCCTTTGGATCGACAAAACCCTCTGGTTGCATCATATACAACTCTTCTTCCAGAAATCCATTCAGGAATGCAGTTTTGACATCCATCTGCCAAATTTCATAATCATAAAATGCGGTAATTGCTAACATGATTCGGACAGACTTAAGCATCGCTACGGGTGAGAAGGTCTCATCGTAGTCACTCCCTTGAACTTGTCGAAACCCTTTTGCGACAAGTAGAGCTTTGTAGATAGTAATATTACCGTCAGCGTCAGTCTTCTTCTTGAAGATCCATTTATTCTCAATTGCTTGCCGATCATTGGGCAAGTCAACCAAAGTCCACACTTTGTTCTCATACATGGATCCCATCTCAGATTTCATGGCTTCAAGCCATTTTGCGGAATCTGGGCTCACCATCGCTTCTTCATAGTTCGTAGGTTCATCATGATCTAGTAGCATGACTTCCAGAACAGGAATACCGTACCACTCTAGCGCGGATCTCACTCTGGTTGATCTACGAGGTTCAGTAGTATCTTGTTCTGAAGTTTCATGATCATTATCATTAGCTTCCTCACTAATTGGTTTAGGTGTTACAGAAACAGTTTTCTGTGATGCACTACTTTCCAATAAGGGAGAAGGTACAGTTACCTCGTCAAGTTCTACTTTCCTCCCACTCACTTCTTTCGAGAGAAACTCCTTCTCTAGAAAGTTCCCGAACTTAGCAACAAAAGTCTTGCCTTCGGATCTGTGATAGAAGGTGTATCCAATAGTCTCCTTTGGATATCCTATGAAGACACATTTCTCCGATTTGGGTTCGAGCTTATCAGGTTGAAGCTTTTTCACATAAGCATCGCAGCCCCAAACTTTCAGAAACGACAACTTTGGTTTCTTGCCAAACCATAGTTCATAAGGCGTCGTCTCAACGGATTTTGATGGTGCCCTATTTAACGTGAATGCGGTCGTCTCCAAAGCATAACCCCAAAAACGATAACGGTAAATCAGTAAGAGACATCATAGATCGCACCATATCTAGTAAAGTACGATTACGACGTTCGGACACACCATTACGCTGTGGTGTTTCGGGTGGCGTGAGTTGCGAAACTATTCCGCATTGTTTCAAATGTACACCAAACTCGTAACTCAAATATTCTCCTCCACGATCAGATCGTAGAAACTTTATTTTCTTGTTATGATGATTTTCAACTTCACTCTGAAATTCTTTGAACTTTTCAAACGTTTCAGACTTATGTTTCATTAAGTAGATATACCCATATCTGCTTAAGTCATCTGTGAAGGTGAGAAAATAACGATATCCGCCACGAGCCTCAATATTCATCTGACCACATACATCTGTATGTATGATTTCCAACAAATCTGTTGCTCTCTCCATAGTACCGGGGAATGGCGTTTTAGTCATCTTGCCCATGAGGCACGGTTCGCAAGTACCAAGTGATTCATAATCAAGTGGTTCCAAAAGTCCATCAGTATGGAGTTTCTTCATGCGCTTTACACCGATATGACCTAAACGGCAGTGCCACAAATAAGTTGCACTATCATTATCAACTCTGCATCTTTTGGCTTCAACATTATGAATATGTGTGTCACTACTATTGAGATTCAATAAGAATAGACCATTCTTCAAGGTTGCATGACCATAAAATATATTATTCATGTAAATAGAACAACCATTATTCTCTAATTTAAATGAATAACCATCTCGCATCAAACAAGATCCAGATATAATGTTCATGCTTAACGCTGGCACCAAATAACAATTATTTAGGTCTAATATTAATCCCGAAGGTAGATGTAGAGGTAGCACGCCGACCACGATCACATCGACTTTGGAACCGTTTCCCACGCGCATCGTCACCTCGTCCTTAGCCAATCTTCGCTTAATCCGTAGTCCCTGTTTCGAGTTGCAAATATTAGCAACAGAACCAGTATCAAATACCCAGGTGCTACTGCGAGCATTAGTAAGGTACACATCAATAACATGTATATCACATATACCTTTGTTCACCTTGCCATCCTTCTTATCCGCCAAATACTTGGGGCAGTTCCGCTTCCAGTGACCAGTCTGCTTGCAGTAGAAGCACTCAGTTTCAGGCTTAGGTCCAGACTTGGGTTTCTTCTCTCGAGCAGCGACTTGCTTGTTGTTCTTCTTAAAGTTCCCCTTCTTCTTCCCTTTGCCCTTTTTCTTGAAACTAGTGGTCTTGTTGACCATCAACACTTGATGCTCCTTCTTGATTTCTACCTCCGCAGCTTTCAGCATTGCGAAGAGCTCAGGAATAGTTTTATTCATCCCTTGCATATTATAGTTCATCACGAAGCTCTTGTAGCTTGGTGGAAGTGATTGGAGAATTCTGTCAATGACGCTATCATCCAGAAGATTAGCTCCCAGTTGAATCAAGTGATTACAATACCCAGACATCTTGAGTATATGCTCACTGACAGAACTGTTCTCCTCCATCTTGCAGCTATAGAACTTATTGGAGACTTCATATCTCTCAATCCGGGCATTTGCTTGAAATATTAACTTCAATTCCTGGAACATCTCATATGCCCCATGACGTTCAAAACATCGTTGAAGTCCCGGTTCTAAGCCATAAAGCATGGCACATTGAACTATCGAGTAGTCATCAGCTTTGCTCTGCCAGACGTTCATAACATCTGGTGTTGCTCCAGCCGCAGGCCTGGCACCCAGCGGTGCTTCCAGGACGTAATTCTTCTGTGCAGCAATGAGGATAATCCTCAAGTTACGGACCCAGTCCGTGTAATTGCTACCATCATCTTTCAACTTTGCTTTCTCAAGGAACGCATTAAAATTCAACGGAACAACATCACGGGCCATCTATCTACAATCAAACATACATAAGCAAGATACTATCAGGTACTAAGTTCATGATAAATTTAGGTTCAATTAATCATATTACTTAAAGAACTCCCACTTAGATAGACATCCCTCTAATCCTCTAAGTGATTACATGATCCAAATCAACTAAACCATGTCCGATCATCACATGAGATGGAGTAGTTTCATTGGTGAACATCACTATGTTGATCATATCTACTATATGATTCACACTCGACCTTTCGATCTCCGTGTTCCGAGGCCATATCTGTATATGCTTGGCTCGTCAAGTATAACCTGAGTATTCTGCGTGTGCAACTGTTTTGCACCCGTTGTATTTGAACGTAGAGCCTATCACACCCGATCATCACGTGGTGTCTCAGCACAAAGAACTTTCGCAACGGTGCATACTTAGGGAGAACACTTCTTGATAATTAGTGAGAGATCATCTTATAATGCTACCGACAATCAAAGCAAGATAAGATGCATAAAAGATAAACATCACATGCAATCAATATAAGTGATATGATATGGCCATCATCATCTTGTGCTTGTGATCTCCATCCTCGAAGCACCATCGTGATCACCATCATCACCGGCGCGACACCTTGATCTCCATCGTAGCATCGTTGTCGTCTCGCCAATCTCATGCTTCCACGACTATCGCTACCGCTTAGTGATAAAGTAAAGCATTACAGCGTGATTGCATTGCATACAATAAAGCGACAACCATATGGCTCCTGCCAATTGCCGATAACTCGGTTACAAAACATGATCATCTCATACAATAAAATTTAGCATCATGTCTTGACCATATCACATCACAACATGCCCTGCAAAAACAAGTTAGACGTCCTCTACTTTGTTGTTGCAAGTTTTACGTGGCTGCTACGGGCTTAAGCAAGAACCAATCTTACCTACGCATCAAAACCACAACGATTGTTTGTCAAGTTGGTGCTGTTTTAACCTTCGCAAGGACCGGGCGTAGCCACACTCGGTTCAACTAAAGTTGGAGAAACTGTCACCCGCTAGCCACCTTTGTGCAAAGCACGTCGGGAGAACCGGTCTCGCGTAAGCGTACGCGTAATGTCGGTCCGGACCGCTTCGTCCAACAATACCGCCGAACCAAAGTATGACATGCTGGTAAGCAGTATGACTTATATCGCCCACAATTCACTTGTGTTCTACTCGTGCATATAACATCAACACATAAAACCTGGCTCTGATACCACTGTTGGGTTTCGTAGTAATTTCAAAAAAATTCCTACGGACACGCAAGATCATGGTGATGCATAGCAACGAGAGGGGGAGAGTGTGATCTATGTACCCTTGTAGATCGACAATGGAAGCATTAATTTGGTTGATGTAGTCGTACGTCTCCACGGCCCGACCGATCAAGCACCGAAACTACGGCACCTCCGAGTTCTAGCACACGTTCAGCTCGATGACAATCCCCGGACTCCGATCCAGCAAAGTGTCGGGGAAGAGTTCCGTCAGCACGACGGCATGGTGAAGATCTTGATGTACTACCGTTGCAGGGCTTCGCCTAAGCACCGCTACAATATTATCGAGGACTATGGTGGAAGGGGGCACCGCACACGGCTAAGAATATGATCACGTGGATCGACTTGTGTCTCTAGGGGTGCCCCTTGCCTCCGTATATAAAGGCTCAAAGGGGGGCCGGCCGGCGAAGAGGAGGTGCGCCAGGAGGAGTCCTACTCCCTCTGGGAGTAGGACTCCCCCCCCCTTTCCTAGTTGGAATAGGATTCGCGGAGGGGGGAAAAGAGGAGAGAGAGGAGGAAGGGGGCCGGCCCCCTCTCCTTGTCCTATTCGGACCAAGGGGGGAGGGGCGCGCGGCCCATCTCTGGCCACCTCTCCTCTCTTCCACTAAGGCCCACTAAGGCCCATATACCTCCCGGGGGGTTCCGGTAACCTCCCGGTACTCCGGTAAAATCCCGATTTCACTCGGAACACTTCTGATATCCAAACATAGGCTTCCAATATATCAATCTTTATGTCTCGACCATTTCGAGACTCCTCGTCATGTCCGTGATCACATCCGGGACTCCGAACAAACTTTGGTACATCAAAATGCATAAACTCATAATATAACTGTCATCGTAACCTTAAGCGTGCGGACCCTACGGGTTCGAGAACAATGTAGACATGACCGAGACACGTCTCTGGTCAATAACCAATAGCGGAACCTGGATGCTCATATTGGCTCCTACATATTCTATGAAGATCTTTTATCGGTCAGACTGCATAACAACATACGTTGTTCCCTTTGTCATCGGTATGTTACTTGCCCGAGATTCGATCGTCGGTATCCCATACCTAGTTCAATCTCGTTACCGGCAAGTCTCTTTACTTGTTCCGTAATACATCATCCCGTAACTCATTAGTTGCAATGCTTGCAAGGCTTCAGTGATGTGCATTACTGAGAGGGCCCAGAAATACCTCTCCGACAATCGGAGTGACAAATCCTAATCTCGAAATACGCCAACCCAACATGTACCTTTGGAGACACCTGTAGAGCTCCTTTATAATCACCCAGTTACGTTGTGACGTTTGGTAGCACACAAAGTGTTCCTCCGGCAAACGGGAGTTGCAAAATCTCATAGTCATAGGAACATGTATAAGTCATGAAGAAAGCAATAGCAACATACTAAACGATCGGGTGCTAAGCTAATGGAATGGGTCATGTCAATCAGATCATTCAACTAATGATGTGATCCCGTTAATCAAATGACAACTCTTTGTCCATGGTTAGGAAACATAACCATCTTTGATTAACGAGCTAGTCAAGTAGAGGCATACTAGTGACACTTTGTTTGTCTATGTATTCACACATGTATTATGTTTCCAGTTAATACAATTCTAGCATGAATAATAAACTTTTATCATGATATAAGGAAATAAATAATAACTTTATTATTGCCTCTAGGGCATATTTCCTTCAGTAATATGCTCCTGCGTATGTCAACACCTCGGTTGTACAACTCTGTCGGTAAGACCCTGTTACTACTATTGACGACCTTCCGGTAACCACCGATGGACGTGAACTTTGCCTATTGGTCCGCCTCGTTTCAACGAGCAGGAAAATGGTTCTCTCGGTCCCTTGCCCTTGGTACCAATGTTGTTGCCGGCATAACTGACAGTCTATGCTCTGACGTGCCTTGCTATCATAACCGTGCAAGATGTGTTCGCTCCTTCTAATTTTAACCCACATGGTGGGCCCATAACCCACAGTTCCACATGATCGAAACCTGACTCTATTGTACATCCATGTTTCAAAGTTATCCCTTGCACTTGGTTTCACATGTAATTCGCGAGCCACCTTCCTAGTGATTTATTTTGGTATCAGACACACTACTTATTCTCGTTGCGTTGAAACCCTTTCACCTTCTGATTAGGTATCAAACGATTGCCTGGCCGCTTGAAACTCCTTATTGTACCTTCTTACCTTGCTCTCGATGTTTTCCTATGTGTCAACTCGAGAGATAACTTGGGCCAAATCCCTGGGCTAATTACCGAATATCAGTCCTCGCAGACATCTGTCCTTGTAGTTTTCCCTCCTATCCTTTCGTAAGTGCGATAAAGGTCCTGAGGAAAGGATGACGACTTCACCATGATGACCTAGAGCAGAGAGATGAAGACATCGATGAGAAGGATCAACCTCTTTGATAATAGCAAGCAAGACCAAAAAGATCTGTTATAATTTCGTAACCAGAACATTCATCCTTACCACACCTCTTAAATCTCGGGACGAGATTTCTTGTAGTGGAGGAGATTTGTGACACCCCGATAGTTAAGCTATAGTCAACCCTTGCTAATCATGCCAGGTCATCATGATTAAACTTTTGCTAAACCTCAGTTGTTTCAAACTGAGATCAAATTCAAATTTAAATAACAAGTCAAATTATTATTTCTTTAAACTATCAAATAAAAATGTTCGATGGGTGGAAAATATTTACTAAGTAATGAACATGTTGGAACCAACCTCATTTGGTTTCCCAAATTGCCCCTGGAATTCATTTAGTGGAATAACAAGATTAAATAAGAGCATTTTAATTCAACTATAAATTAGAACAGTTCCAATTGGCCTCAAACTTTTCACACAACCTTATAGTGTTGGCTAGGAATTATGTGTAAAGTTTCATAATTAACAAAAATCACTTGGCAGCTGAAATAAATAGAAAAGTATAAACAAAAAGAAAAGAAAAAGAAAATAACAGAAAAAAAAAGTAAAGAGAGAACCCCCCCCCCACTGGGCCATGGCCCAGCTGGCTTCTGGGCCAACCAGGCTGGCTCGGCCGGCGCCTACAGCCTCGTTGGGGCGATCAAACCCTACCGATCCCCTCCCCATGACCCCCACTCCTTCCCCTGAACCCCACTTCTTCCCCCATGCTCCCCTCTCCCTCTCTGGATCTCGCGGGCTCCCGACGCGCCCGCGCCCAATGAACCATCACCTCCGCCCCGCGACCCCTCCCTCCATCCTTGTGCCATCGTCCTCGCCAAGGACCTGTCGCCTCGCGCATCCACTCCTTCGATGCCCGTCCCTGCTGTCCTGGACTGCTCCCCTGCACCTCGGCTGCCCCGCACCGTCCTCTGCTCGTCGGAGAGCCATGGCGCCACCGTCCTCCCCGAGCGCTACCCCGACCCTATCGAGCGCCCTCTCGAGCCCCCTGTGAGCTTTCAGTCATCTGTGGCCATTTTCCCCTCCCCTCCGCGTCTTGTAACCCCATGGCCGACCCTTCGATCGCCTGCGTCCGCACCGGCAGTTCCTCGTGCACCCTGCCTCGAATCCCAGACCACGCTCGGTCATGTGCCCGTCGCGCTGACTGCTCCCGACCCGCTCCCCTCCGCTCGCATCTCCGCTGCCACCACCGCTCGGCCGTCGTCGTAGCCATCGCTCCAGCCGCCCCTGCATATGCCACTGCATGTGCATCACGGCGCTCGTCCGTGTGGCACTCGTGGCTGACCGAATGGTCGCCGGAGTGGGACACTCCGCACACGCCGCCTGCTCTGCTTCTCGCCGGGGAGCTCCGCTGGCACGCGCACGTCTAACACCGGTCCCGGGACAATAACTCGTGGGCCCCAAAGATTAGCCTATAACCCCCCCCCCACTAAACCTCACTGACTTTGAGCCCCGCCGACCCTAACTAACCCTGTTAAGAAAAATAACCCTAATAACTAATTAGACTACAACATGTGGGCCTCTCCACTAATAAAAATGGCTTTGATTAAACTGACAAGTTAATAGTCACTGACACGTCGGGCCCACTAGGTAATTGGTTTAATTGAAAGAAAGAAAACATGTTATTGAACTCTCTCACTGACCAGTGGGGCCTGCTGGTCAGGTTTGACTGGGCTGATGACTCAACCCTGGCCCACCAGTCAGCCTCTACTGACTGGGCAGTTGACCCAGTCAACTGTCCCCCCTATCAGCCTCTCATGGATATGGCTTGGTACACTTCCTGTGTACCCATAGCATTTAAACATTAAATTTAATCTAGTAAATGAATTAAAACTTTAAAAGTTAATATAAAATAATCCGTAGGTCAGACGAAAAAACTTTGTACATGAAAGTTGCTCAGAACGATGAGACGAATCCGGATACGGTAGTCCGTTCGCCTGCCATACGTTCCTAGCATAGCGAACTTGCAACATTTCACCTTCAGTTCATCTGTCCGAAAATGCAAAACACCAGGAAAACTTTCTCGGATGTTTCCCTCCTCCGCGGGTACCACCTACTACCATGTTAGGGCCCATCTAGCACCGCTCATTGTCATGTCAGGCATCGTCATGCTTATGTTTGCATTATATTTATTGTTTCTTCCCCCTCTTCTCTCATTAGACACCGAGACCGACGCCGCTGCTACCCAGTATGACTACGGTGTTGACGACCCCTCCTTCTTGCCAGAGCAACCAGGCAAGCCCCCCCTTGATCACCAGATATCGCCAATTCTTCTCTCTACTGCTTGCATTAGAGTAGTGTAGGATGTTACTGCTTTCTGTTAATCCTATTCTGTTGCATAGCCTGCCCTTGCTACTACTGTTGTTACCTTTACCTGCAATCCTAAATGCTTAGTATAGGATGCTAGTTTATCATCAGTGGCCCTACATTCTTGTCAGTCTGCCATGCTATACTATCGGGCCATGATAACGTCGGTGTTGATCACGGGTATATACTATACAAATTACACATGATACATGTTGTGACTAAAGTCGGGTCAGCTCGTTGAGTACTCGCGGTTGATTCACGAATTGGGGGCTGAAAGGACATACTTTCTTGACAGCCCTTTGTGTGGATCTTTGTGGTGGAGTGACGGGGCAGGTTGAGACCACCCAGGAGAGAGGTGGGCCTGGCCCTGGTCGGTGTTCGCGGTTACTTCAAAATAACATGCTTAACGAGATCTTGGTATTCGATCTGAGTCTGGCCACTGGCCTATACGCACTAACCAACTACACGGGAACAGTTATGGGCACTCGACGTCGTGGTATCAGCCGAAGCCTTCGTAACGTCAGTGACTGAGTGACACGCGCCGGGTTGGACCGCGTAACACAACTTCCTTTGTAATGGAGGTTGCTAGGTCTGCTCACCGGCCGCATACGCAACGTGCAGGTGTGCAATGGCTGATGGGCCCAGACCCCTGCGCCATAGGATTTAGACCGCCGTGCTGACCTCTCTGTTGTGCTTAGGTGGGGCTGCGACGTGTTGATCTTCCGAGGCTGGGCATGACCCAGGAAAGTGTGTCCGGCCAAAGGGGATCGAGCGTGTTGGGAAATGTGGTGCACCCCTGCAGGGAAGTTTATCTATTCAAATAGCTGTGTCCCTCGGTAAAAGGACGACCTGGCGTTGTACCTTGACCTTATGACAACTAGAACCAGATACTTAACAAAATACACCCTTCCAAGTGCCATATACAACTTGGTGATCGCTCTCTCACAGGGCAACGAGGAGAGTATTGCTACCTCTTGAGCACTTGCGTTGGTTTTCCCATGAACAGGAAAGGGTGGTGCAGCAAAGTAGCGTAAGTATTTCCCTCGGTTTTTGAGAACCAAGGTATCAATCCAGTAGTAGGCTACGCGCCAGTCCCTCGCACCTACACAAAACAAATAAATCCTCGCAACCAACGCGATAAGGGGTTGTCAATCCCTACACGGTCACTTACGAGAGTGAGATCTGATAGATATGATAAGATAATATTTTTGGTATTTTTATGATAAAGATGCAAAGTAAAATAAAAGGCAATGAAAATAACTAAGTATTGGAAGATTAATATGATGAAGATAGACCCGGGGGCCATAGGTTTCACTAGTGGCTTCTCTCAAGAGCATAAGTATTCTACGGTGGGTGAACAAATTACTGTTCAGCAATTGACAGAATTGAGCATAGTTATGAGAATATCTAGGTATGATCATGTATATAGGGATCACGTCCGAGACAAGTAGACCGACTCCTGCCTGCATCTACTACTATTACTCCACACATCGACCGCTATCCAGCATGCATCTAGAGTATTAAGTTTAAGAGAACAGAGTAACGCTTTAAGCAAGATGACATGATGTAGAGGGATAAACTCATGCAATATGATGAAAACCCCATCTTGTTATCCTCAATGGAAACAATACAATATGTGTCGTGCTGCCCCTACTGTCACTGGGAAAGGAGACCGCAAGATTGAACCCAAAGCTAAGCACTTCTACCATTGCAAGAAAGATCAATCTAGTAGGCCAAACCAGACTACTAATTTGAAGGGACTTGCAAAGATAACCAATCATACATAAAAGAATTCAGAGAAGATTCAAATATTGTTCATAGATAAACTTGATCATAAACCCACAATTCATCGGTCTCAACAAACACACCGCAAAATAAGATTACATCGAATAGATCTCCACAAGAGACGGGGAGAACTTTGTATTGAGATCCAAAAAGAGAGAAGAAGCCATCTAGCTAATAACTATGGACCCGAAGGTCTGAGGTAAACTACCCACACTTCATCGGAGAGGCTATGGTGTTGATGTAGAACCCCTCCGTGATCAATGCCCCCTTCAGCGGAGCTCCAGAACAGGCCCCAAGATGGGATCTCGTGGATACAGAAAGTTGCGGTGGTGGAATTATGGTTTTGGCTCCGTATTTGATCGTTTGGGGTACGTAGGTATATATAGGAGGAAGAAGTACGTCGGTGGAGCAATAGGGGGCCCACGAGGGTGGAGGGCGCACCTGGGGGGGTAGGCGCGCCCCCTACCTCATGGCCTCCCTATTGGTTGCTTGACGTAGGGTCCAAGTCTATTGGATCTTGTTCGTTCCAAAAATCATGTTCCCGAAGGTTTCATTCCGTTTGGACTCTGCTACCTCTTGAGAACTGCGTTGGATTTCCCCGAAGAGGAGAGGATGATGCAGCAAAGTAGCGTAAGTATTTCCCTCGGTTTTTGAGAACCAAGGTATCAATCTAGTAGGAGGCTACGCGCGAGTTCCTCGTACCTACACAAAAACAATAGCTCAACGCAACCAACGCGCTTAGGGGTTGTCAATCCCTTCACGGTCACTTACGAAAGTGAGAACTGATAGAGATGATAAATAATATTTTTTGTATAGAGATGCAAAGTAAAAAAGTAAAATCAAAGGAATAATAAAGTGATGCAAATTGATATGATGAGAAAGAGACCCGGGGGCCATAGGTTTCACTAGTGGATTCTCTCAAGAGCATAAGTATTCTACGGTGGGTGAACAAATTACTGTTCAGCAATTGATAGAATTGAGCATAGTTATGAGAATATCTAGGTATGATCATGTATATAGGCATCACGTCCGAGACAAGTAGACCGACTCCTGCCTGCATCTACTACTATTACTCCACTCATCGACCGCTATCCAGCATGCATCTAGAGTATTAAGTTTAAGAGAACAGAGTAACGCTTTAAGCAAGATGACATGATGTAGAGGGATAAACTCATGCAATATGATGAAAACCCCATCTTGTTATCCTCGATGGAAACAATACAATATGTGCCTTGCTGCCCCTACTGCCACTGGGAAAGGAGACCGCAAGATTGAACCCAAACCTAAGCACTTCTCCCATTGCAAGAAAGATCAATCTAGTAGGCCAAACCAGACTGATAATTTGAAGAGACTTGCAAAGATAACCAATCATACATAAAAGAATTCAGAGAAGATTCAAATATTGTTCATAGATAAACTTGATCATAAACCCACAATTCATCGGTCTCAACAAACACACCGCAAAAGAAGATTACATCAAATAGATCTCCACAAGAGAGGGGGAGAACTTTGTATTGAGATCCAAAAAGAGAGAAGAAGCCATCTAGCTAATAACTATGGACCCGAAGGTCTGAGGTAAACTACTCACACTTCATCGGAGAGGCTATGGTGTTGATGTAGAACCCCTCCATGATCGATGCCCCCTCCGGCGGAGCTCCAGAACAGGCCCCAAGATGGGATCTCATGGATACAGAAAGTTGCGGCGGTGGAATTATGGTTTTGGCTCCGTATCTGATCGTTTGGGGTACGTAGGTATATATAGGAGGAAGAACTACGTCGATGGAGCAACAGGGGGCCCACGAGGGTGGAGGGCGCGCCTGGGGGGGTAGGCGCGCCCCCTACCCCGTGGCCTCCCTATTGGTTGCTTGACGTAGGGTCCAAGTCTACTGGATCTTATTCATTCCAAAAATCACGTTCCCAAAGGTTTCATTCCGTTTGGACTCTGCTACCTCTTGAGCACTGCGTTGGATTTCCCCGAAGAGGAGAGGATGATGCAGCAAAGTAGCGTAAGTATTTCCCTCGGTTTTTGAGAACCAAGGTATCAATCTAGTAGGAGGCTACGCGCGAGTCCCTCGTACCTACACAAAAACAATAGCTCAACGCAACCAACGCGCTTAGGGGTTGTCAATCCCTTCACGATCACTTACGAAAGTGAGATCTGATAGAGATGATAAATAATATTTTTTGTATAGAGATGCAAAGTAAAAAAGTAAAAGCAAAGTAAAAGCAAAGCAATAATAAAGTGATGCAGATTGATATGATGAGAAAGAGACCCGGGGTCCATAGGTTTCACTAGTGGCTTCTCTCAAGAGCATAAGTATTCTACGGTGGGTGAACAAATTACTGTTCAGCAATTGACAGAATTGAGCATAGTTATGAGAATATCTAGGTATGATCATGTATATAGGGATCACGTCCGAGACAAGTAGACCGACTCCTGCCTGCATCTACTACTATTACTCCACACATCGACCGCTATCCAGCATGCATCTAGAGTATTAAGTTTAAGAGAACAGAGTAACGCTTTAAGCAAGATGACATGATGTAGAGGGATAAACTCATGCAATATGATGAAAACCCCATCTTGTTATCCTCAATGGAAACAATACAATATGTGTCGTGCTGCCCCTACTGTCACTGGGAAAGGAGACCGCAAGATTGAACCCAAAGCTAAGCACTTCTACCATTGCAAGAAAGATCAATCTAGTAGGCGAAACCAGACTGATAATTCGAAGAGACTTGCAAAGATAACCAGTCATACATAAAAGAATTCAGAGAAGATTCAAATATTGTTCATAGATAAACTTGATCATAAACCCACAATTCATCAATCTCAACAAACACACCGCAAAAGAAGATTACATCAAATAGATCTCCACAAGAGAGGGGGAGAACTTTGTATTGAGATCCAAAAAGATATAAGAAGCCATCTAGCTAATAACTATGGACCCAAAGGTCTGAAGTAAACTACTCACACTTCATCGAAGAGGCTATGGTGTTGATGTAGAACCCCTCCGTGATCGATGTGTTGGAAATATGCCCTAGAGGCAATAATAAAAGTATTATTATATTTCAATGTTCATGATAAATGTCTTTTATTCATGCTATAACTGTATTATCCGAAAATCGTAATACACGTGTGAATACTTAGACCACAATATGTCCCTGGTGAGCCTCTAGTTGACTAGCTCGTTGTGATCAACAGATAGTCATGGTTTCCTGACTATGGACATTGGATGTCGTTGATAACGGGATCACATCATTAGGAGAATGATGTGATGGACAAGACCCAATCCTAAGCATAGCATAAAAGATCGTGTAGTTCGTTTTGCTAGAGCTTTGCCAATGTCAAGTATCTCTTCCTTCGACCATGAGATCGTGTAACTCCCGGATATCGTAAGAGTGCCTTGGGTGTATCAAACATCACAACGTAACTGGGTGACTATAAAGGTGCATTACAGGTATCTCCGAAAGTATCTGTTGGGTTGACACGGATCGAGATTGGGATTTGTCACTCCGTATGACGGAGAGGTATCTCTGGGCCCACTCGGTAATGCATCATCATAATGAGCTCAATGTGACCAAGGTGTTGGACACGGGATCATGCATTACGGTACGAGTAAAGTGACTTGCCGGTAACGAGACTGAACAAGGTATTGGGATACCGACGATCGAGTCTCGGGCAAGTAACGTACCGATTGACAAAGGGAATTGCGTACAGGGTTTGATCGAATCCTCGACATCGTGGTTCATCCGATGACAACATCGAGGAGCATGTGGGAGCCATCATGGGTATCCAGATCCTGCTGTTGGTTATTGACCTAAGAGCGTCTCGGTCATGTCTGCATGTCTCCCGAACCCGTAGGGTCTACACACTTAAGGTTCGGTGACGCTAGGGTTATTAGGAAGACTAGTATGTGACTACCGAATGTTGTTCGGAGTCCCGGATGGGATCCTGGACATCACGAGGAGCTCCGGAAGGGTCCGGAGGTAAAGATTTATATATGGGAAGTTGTCAAACGGACACCGGGAAGTTTCGGGGTCATACCGGTATTGTACCGGGGCCACCGGAAGGGTTCTGGGGGTCCACCGGGAGGGGCCACCCCTCCCGGGGGGCCACATGGGCTGCGTGGGGCAGGGAGCCAGCCCCTGGTGGGCTGGGCGCACCCCCTCCCTTGGGCCCTTGCGCCTAGGGTTGAGGGGGGAACCCTAGAGGGGGTGCCCCCCTTGGCTTGGGGGGCAAGCCACCCTCTCCCCCTCTCCCCTTGGCCGCCGCACCCCCCTAGATGGGTTCTAGGGGGCCGGCCCCCTTCTCCCTTCCCCCTATAAATAGAGGGGTGAGGGGAGGGCAGCCAAACCACCCTCCAAGGCGCAGCCCTCCCCTCCCCAACACCTCTCCTCCTCCGTTGTGTGCTTGGCGAAGCCCTGTCGGAGTACTGCCTCTCCACCATCACCACGCCGTCGTGCTGCCGGTGGAGCTGTCTTCCTCAACCTCTCCTTTCCCCTTGCTGGATCAAGAAGGAGGAGACGTCTCCCGTCCCGTACGTGTGTTGAACGCGGAGGTGCTGTCCGTTCAGCACTTGGTCATCGGTGATTCGAATCACGTCGAGTACGACTACATCATCACCTTGCAAGCTTCCGCACGCGATCTACAAGTGGTATGTAGATGCTAACTCTCTCCCTTGACTCGTTGCTTAGATGAACTCATAGATGGATCTTGGTGAAACCGTAGGAAAAATTTTAATTTTCTGCAACGTTCCCCAACAGTGGCATCATGAGCTAGGTCTATGCGTAGTTCTCTTTGCACGAGTAGAACACAATTTTGTTGTGGGCGTGGATTTTGTCATCTTACTTGCCTCTACTAGTCTTTTCTTGCTCAACGGTATTGTGGGATGAAGCGGCCCGGACCAACCTTACACGTACGCTTACGTGAGACCGGTTCCACCGACTGACATGCACTAGTTGCATAAGGTGGCTGGCGGGTGTCTGTCTCTCCCACTTTAGTTGGAGCGGAATCGATGAACAGAGCCCTTATGAAGGGTAAATAGAAGTTGACAAAATCACGTTGTGGTGATTCGTAGGTAAGAAAACGTTCTTGCTAGAACCCAATTGCAGCCACGTAAAAGATGCAACAACAATTAGAGGACGTCTAACTTGTTTTTGCAGCGATTGATCATGTGATGTGATATGGCCAGAAGTTGTGATGAATGATGAATTGTGATGTATGAGATCATGTTCTTTGTAATAGGATTCACGACTTGCATGTCGATGAGTATGACAACCGGCAGGAGCCATAGGAGTTGTCTTTATTTTTTGTATGACCTGCGTGTCATTGAATAACGCCATGTAAACTACTTTACTTTATTGCTAAACGTTAGTCATAGAAGTAGAAGTAGTCGTTGGCATGACAACTTCATGAAGACACGATGATGGAGATCATGGTGTCAAGCCGGTGACAAGATGATCATGGAGCCCCGAAGTTGAAGATCAATGGAGCTATATGATATTGGCCATATCATGTCACAACTATATAATTGCATGTGATGTTTATTATGTTTATGCATCTTGTTTACTTAGGACGACGGTAGTAAATAAGATGATCCCTTACAAAAATTTCAAGAAGTGTTCTCCCCTAACTGTGCACCGTTGCTACAGTTCGTCGCTTCTAAGCACCACATGATGATCGGGTGTGATGGATTCTTACGTTCACATACAACGGGTGTAAGACAGTTTTACACAGCGAAAACACTTAGGGTTAACTTGACGAGCCTAGCATGTGCAGACATGGCCTCGGAACACGGAGACCTAAAGGTCGAACACGAGTCGTATGCAAGATACGATCAACATGAGAATGTTCACCGACGATGACTAGTCCGTCTCACGTGATGATCGGACACGGGCTAGTCGACTCGGATCATGTAACACTTAGATGACTAGAGGGATGTCTAATCTAAGTGGGAGTTCATAATTTGATTAGAACTTTATTATCATGAACTTAGTCTAAAACCTTTGCAAATATGTCTTGTAGATCAATGGCCAATGCTAATGTCAATATGAACTTCAACGCGTTCCTAGAGAAAACCAAGCTGAAAGATGATGGCAGCAACTATACGGACTGGGTCTGGAACCTGAGGATCATCCTCATAGCTGCCAGGAAACAATACGTCCTAGAAGGACCTCTAGGTAACGCTCCCATCCCAGAGAACCAAGACATTATGAATGCTTGGCAGTCTCGTGCTGATGATTACTCCCTCGTTCAGTGCGGCATGCTTTACAGCTTAGAACCGGGGCTCCAAAAGCGTTTTGAGCACCACGGAGCATATGAGATGTTCGAAGAGCTGAAACTAGTTTTTCAAGCTCATGCCCGGGTCGAGAGATATGATGTCTCCGACAAGTTCTACAGTTGTAAGATGGAGGAAAACAGTTCTGTCAGTGAGCACATCCTGAAGATGTCTGGGTTGCACAACCGTATGACCCAGCTGAACATTAACCTCCCAGATGAGGCGGTCATTGACAGAATCCTCCAGTCGCTCCCACCAAGCTACAAGAGCTTTGTGATGAACTACAACATGCAGGGGATGGAAAAGACCATTCCTGAAGTGTTCTCGATGCTGAAGTCAGCAGAGGCTGGAATCAAGAAAGAACATCAAGTGTTGATGGTCAATAAGACCACTAAGTTCAAGAAGGGCAAGGGTAAGAAGAACTTCAAGAAGGACGGCAAAGATGTTGCCGCGCCTGGTAAGCCAGTTACCGGGAAGAAGTCAAAGAATGGACCCAAGCCTGAGACTGAGTGCTTTTATTGCAAGGGGAAGGGTCACTGGAAGCGGAACTGCCCCAAATACTTAGCGGATAAGAAGGCCGGCAACACCAAAGGTATATTTGATATACATGTGATTGATGTGTACCTTACCAGTACTCGTAGTAACTCCTGGGTATTTGATACCGGTGCCGTTGCTCATATTTGTAACTCACAGCAGGAGCTGCGGAATAAACGGAGACTGGCGAAGGACGAGGTGACTATGCGCGTCGGGAATGGTTCCAGAGTCGATGTGATCGCCGTCGGCACGCTGCCTCTACATTTACCTATGGGATTAGTTTTGAACCTTAATAATTGTTATTTAGTGCCAAGTTTGAGCATGATCATTGTATCTGGATCTCGTTTAATACGAGATGGCTACTCATTTAAGTCTAAGAATAATGGTTGTTCGATTTATATGAGAGATATGTTTTATGGTCATGCTCCGATGGTCAATGGTTTATTCTTAATGAATCTCGAGCGTAATATTACACATGTTCATAGTATAGATGCCAAAAGATTTAAAGTTGATAACGATAGTCCCACATACTTGTGGCACTGCCACCTTGGTCACATTGGTGTCAAGCGCATGAAGAAGCTCCATGCCGATGGACTTTTAGAGTCTCTTGATTATGAATCGTTTGACACGTGCGAACCATGCCTCTTGGGCAAAATGACCAAGACTCCGTTCTCCGGAACAATGGAGCGAGCAACCAACTTGTTGGAAATCATACATACCGATGTGTGCGGTCCAATGAGCGTTGAGGCTCGCGGAGGATATCGTTATGTTCTCACTCTCACTGATGACTTGAGTAGATATGGGTATGTCTACTTAATGAAACACAAGTCTGAGACCTTTGAAAAGTTCAAGGAATTTCAGAATGAGGTAGAGAATCAACGTGACCGAAAGATAAAATTCTTACGATCAGATCGTGGAGGAGAATACTTAAGTCACGAATTTGGTACACACTTAAGGAAATGTGGAATCGTTTCACGACTCACGCCGCCTGGAACACCTCAGCGAAACGGTGTGTCCAAACGTCGTAATCGCACTCTATTGGATATGGTGCGGTCTATGATGTCTCTTACCGATTTACCGCTATCATTTTGGGGATACGCTCTAGAGACAGCTACATTCACTTTAAGTAGGGCACCGTCTAAATCCGTTGAGACGACACCGTATGAATTATGGTTTGGAAAGAAACCTAAGCTGTCGTTTCTAAAAGTTTGGGGATGCGATGCTTATGTCAAGAAACTTCAACCTGAAAAGCTTGAACCCAAGTCGGAAAAATGCGTATTCATAGGATACCCTAAGGAAACTGTCGGGTATACCTTCTACTTAAGATCCGAAGGCAAGATCTTTGTTGCCAAGAACGGATGCTTTCTGGAAAAAGAGTTTCTCTCGAAAGAAGTAAGTGGGAGGAAAGTAGAACTCGATGAAGTACTACCTCTTGAGCGGGAAAGTGGCGCAGCGCAGGAAACCGTTCATGTGATGCCCACACCAACTGAAGAGGAAAACAATGATGATGATCAAGGTACTTCGGATCAAGTTACTACTGAACTTCGTAGGTCCACAAGGACACGTTCCGCACCAGAGTGGTACGGCAACCCTGTCCTGGAAATCATGTTGTTAGACAACAATGAACCTTCGAACTATGAAGAAGCGATGGCGGGCCCGGATTCCAACAAATGGCTTGAAGCCATGAAATCCGAGATAGAATCCATGTATGAAAACAAAGTATGGACTTTGACAGACTTGCCCGATGATCGGCGAGCGATAGAAAACAAATGGATTTTTAAGAAGAAGACGGACGCGAATGGTAATGTTACCATTTATAAGGCTCGACTTGTCGCTAAGGGTTATCGACAAGTTCAAGGGATTGACTACGATGAGACTTTCTCTCCCGTAGCGAAGCTGAAGTCCGTCCGAATCATGTTAGCAATTGCCGCATACTATGATTATGAGATATGGCAGATGGACGTCAAAACAGCATTCCTTAACGGGCATCTTAAGGAAGAACTGTATATGATGCAGCCGGAAGGTTTTGTCGATCCTCGAAACGCTAACAAAGTATGCAAGCTCCAGCGATCCATTTATGGACTGGTGCAAGCATCTCGGAGTTGGAACATTCGCTTTGATGAGATGATCAAAGCGTTTGGGTTTATGCAGACTTATGGAGAAGCCTGCGTTTACAAGAAAGTGAGTGGGAGCTCTGTAGCATTTCTCATATTATATGTAGATGACATACTCTTGATGGGAAATAATATAGAATTTCTGGACAGCATTAAGGCCTACTTGAATAAGTGTTTTTCAATGAAGGACCTTGGAGAAGCTGCTTATATATTAGGCATCAAAATCTATAGAGATAGATCGAGACGCCTCATAGGTCTTTCACAAAGCACATACCTTGATAAGATTTTGAAGAGGTTCAAAATGGATCAGTCCAAGAAGGGGTTCTTGCCTATGTTACAAGGTGTGAGACTGAGCTCGGCTCAGTCATCGACCACGGCAAAAGATAAAGAAGAGATGAGTGTCATCCCCTATGCTTCAGCCATAGGATCTATTATGTATGCCATGCTGTGTACCAGACCCGATGTAAACCTTGCCGTAAGTTTGGTAGCAAGATACCAAAGTAATCCCGGCAAGGAACACTGGACAGCGGTCAAGAATATCCTGAAGTACCTGAAAAGGACGAAGGACATGTTTCTTGTTTATGGAAGAGACGAAGAGCTCGTCGTAAAGGGTTACGTCGACGCTAGCTTCGACTCAGATCTGGATGACTCTAAGTCACAAACCGGATACGTGTATATGTTGAATGGTGGAGCAGTAAGCTGGTGCAGCTGCAAGCAGAGCGTCGTGGCGGGATCTACGTGTGAAGCGGAGTACATGGCAGCCTCGGAGGCAGCGCATGAAGCGATTTGGGTGAAGGAGTTCATCACCGACCTAGGAGTCATACCCAATGCGTCGGGGCCGATCAAACTCTTCTGTGACAACACTGGAGCTATTACCCTCGCCAAGGAGCCCAGGTTTCACAAGAAGACCAGGCACATCAAGCGTCGTTTCAACTCCATCCGTGAAAATGTTCAAGATGGAGACATAGAGATTTGCAAAGTGCACACGGATCTGAATGTCGCAGATCCGCTGACTAAACCTCTCTCGCGTGCAAAACATGATCAACACCAGAACTCTATGGGTGTTCGATTCATCACAACGTAACTAGATTGGTGACTCTAGTGCAAGTGGGAGACTGTTGGAAATATGCCCTAGAGGCAATAATAAAAGTATTATTATATTTCAATGTTCATGATAAATGTCTTTTATTCATGCTATAACTGTATTATCCGGAAATCGTAATACACGTGTGAATACTTAGACCACAATATGTCCCTGGTGAGCCTCTAGTTGACTAGCTCGTTGTGATCAACAGATAGTCATGGTTTCCTGACTATGGACATTGGATGTCGTTGATAACGGGATCACATCATTAGGAGAATGATGTGATGGACAAGACCCAATCCTAAGCATAGCATAAAAGATCGTGTAGTTCGTTTTGCTAGAGCTTTGCCAATGTCAAGTATCTCTTCCTTCGACCATGAGATCGTGTAACTCCTGGATATCGTAAGAGTGCCTTGGGTGTATCAAACATCACAACGTAACTGGGTGACTATAAAGGTGCATTACAGGTATCTCCGAAAGTATCTGTTGGGTTGACATGGATCGAGATTGGGATTTGTCACTCCGTATGACGGAGAGGTATCTCTGGGCCCACTCGGTAATGCATCATCATAATGAGCTCAATGTGACCAAGGTGTTGGACAGGGGATCATGCATTACGGTACGAGTAAAGTGACTTGCCGGTAACGAGACTGAACAAGGTATTGGGATACCGACGATCGAGTCTCGGGCAAGTAACGTACCAATTGACAAAGGGAATTGCTTACAGGGTTTGATCGAATCCTCGACATCGTGGTTCATCCGATGACAACATCGAGGAGCATGTGGGAGCCATCATGGGTATCCAGATCCCGCTGTTGGTTATTGACCTAAGAGCGTCTCGGTCATGTCTGCATGTCTCCCGAACCCGTAGGGTCTACACACTTAAGGTTCGGTGACACTAGGGTTATTAGGAAGACTAGTATGTGACTACCGAATGTTGTTCGGAGTCCCGGATGGGATCCTGGACGTTACGAGGAGCTCCGGAAGGGTCCGGAGGTAAAGATTTATATATGGGAAGTTGTCAAACGGACACCGGGAAGTTTCGGGGTCATACCGGTATTGTACCGGGGCCACCGGAAGGGTTCCGGGGGTCCACCGGGAGGGGCCACCCCTCCCGGGGGGCCACATGGGCTGCGTGGGGCAGGGAGCCAGCCCCTGGTGGGCTGGGCGCACCCCCTCCCTTGGGCCCTTGCGCCTAGGGTTGAGGGGGGAACCCTAGAGGGGGCGCCCCCCTTGGCTTGGGGGGCAAGCCACCCTCTCCCCCTCTCCCCTTGGCTGCCGCACCCCCCCTAGATGGGTTCTAGGGGGCCGGCCCCCTTCTCCCTTCCCCCTATAAATAGAGGGGTGAGGGGAGGGCAGCCAGACCACCCTCCAAGGCGCAGCCCTCCCCTCCCCAACACCTCTCCTCCTCCGTTGTGTGCTTGGCGAAGCCCTGTCGGAGTACTGCCTCTCCACCATCACCACGCCGTCGTGCTGCCGGTGGAGCTGTCTT
>NC_041390.1:426406547-426438034 GCF_002162155.2 Triticum dicoccoides
GCACCCCCCCTAGATGGGTTCTAGGGGGCCGGCCCCCTTCTCCCTTCCCCCTATAAATAGAGGGGTGAGGGGAGGGCAGCCAGACCACCCTCCAAGGCGCAGCCCTCCCCTCCCCAACACCTCTCCTCCTCCGTTGTGTGCTTGGCGAAGCCTTGTCGGAGTACTGCCTCTCCACCATCACCACGCCGTCGTGCTGCCGGTGGAGCTGTCTTCCTCAACCTCTCCTTTCCCCTTGCTGGATCAAGAAGGAGGAGACGTCTCCCGTCCCGTACGTGTGTTGAACGCGGAGGTGCTGTCCGTTCAGCACTTGGTCATCGGTGATTCGAATCACGTCGAGTACGACTCCATCATCACCTTGCAAGCTTCCGCACGCGATCTACAAGTGGTATGTAGATGCAAAGTCTCTCCCTTGACTCATTGCTTAGATGAACTCATAGATGGATCTTGGTGAAACCGTAGGAAAATTTTTAATTTTCTGCAACGTTCCCCAACACGATGCCCCCTCGGGCAGAGCTCTAGAACAGGCCCCAAGATGGGATCTCGTGGATACAGAAAGTTGCGGCAGTGGAATTATGGTTTTGGCTCTGTATCTGATCATTTGGGGTATGTAGGTATATATAGGAGGAAGAAGTACGTCAGTGGAGCAATAGGGGGCCCACGAGGGTGGAGGGCGCGCCTGGGGGGTAGGCATGCCCCCTACCTCGTGGCCTCCCTATTGGTTGCTTGACGTAGGGTCCAAGTGTACTGGATCTTGTTCGTTCCAAAAATCACATTCCCGAAGGTTTCATTCCGTTTGGACTCTGCTACCTCTTGAGCACTGCGTTGGATTTCCCCGAAGAGGAGAGGATGATGCAGCAAAGTAGCGTAAGTATTTCCCTCGGTTTTTGAGAACCAAGGTATCAATCCAGTAGGAGGCTACGCGTGAGTCCCTCGTACCTTCACAAAAACAATAGCTCAACACAACCAACGCGCTTAGGGGTTGTCAATCCCTTCACGGTCACTTACGAAAGTGAGATCTGATAGAGATGATAAATAATATTTTTTGTATAGAGATGCAAAGTAAAAAAGTAAAAGCAAAGTAAAAGCAAAGTAAAAGCAAAGCAATAATAAAGTGATGCAGATTGATATGATGAGAAAGAGACCCGGGGGCCATAGGTTTCACTAGTGGCTTCTCTCAAGAGCATAAATATTCTACGGTGGGTGAACAAATTACTGTTCAGCAATTGACAGAATTGAGCATAGTTATGAGAATATCTAGGTATGATCATGTATATAGGCATCATGTCCGAGACAAGTAGACCGACTCCTGCCTGCATCTACTACTATTACTCCACTCGTCGACCGCTATCCAGCATGCATCTAGAGTATTAAGTGAAAAACAGAGTAACGCCTTAAGCAAGATGACATGATGTAGAGGGATAGTTTCATGCAATATGATAAAAAAAACCATCTTGTTATCCTCGATGGCAATGATACAATACGTGCCTTGCTGCCCCTTCTGTCACTGGGAAAGGACACCGCAAGATCGAACCCAAAGCTAAGCACTTCTCCCATGGCAAGAACAACCAATCTAGTAGGCCAAACCAAACTGATAATTCAAAGAGACTTGCAAAGATAACCAATCATACATAAAAGAATTCAGAGAAGATTCAAATATTATTCATAGATAGACTTGATCATAAACCCACAATTCATCGATCTCAACAAACACACCGCAAAAATAAGATTACATCGAATAGATCTCCACGAGAGAGGGGGGAGAACATTGTATTGAGATCCAAAAAGAGAGAAAAAGCCATCTAGCTACTAACTATGTACACATAGGTCTGAAGTAAACTACTCACACTTCATCGGAGGGGCTTGGATGATGATGTAGAAGCCCTCCGTGATCAATGCCCCCTCCGGTGGAGCTCCGAAACAGGCCCCAAGATGGGATCTCGTGGATACAGAAAGTTGCGGCGGTGGAATTATATTTTTTGCTCCATCCCTGATCGTTTGGGGGTACATAGGTATATATAGGAGGAAGAACCACGTTGGTGGAGCTTCGAGGGGCCCACGAGGCAGGGGGCGCGCCCTAGGGGGGCGCCCTCCACCCTCTTAACCGCCTTGTGGCTTTCTTGACGGAGGGTCCAAGTCTCCTGGATCTTATCTGATGAGAAAATTACGTTTTCGAAGGTTTCATTCCCTCTGGACTCTGTTTGATATTCCTTTTCTTCGAAATCCTACAACGGGCAAAAAAACAGCAATTCTGGGTTGGGCCTCCGGTTAATAGGTTAGTACCAAAAATAATATAAAAGTGGATAATAAAGCCCAATAATGTCTAAAATAGTAGGTAATATAGCATGGAGCAGTCAAAAATTATAGATACGTTGGAGACGTATCAAGCATCCCCAAGCTTAATTCCTGCTCGTCCTCGAGTAGGTAAATGATAAAAACAGAATTTTTGATGCGGAGTGCTACTTGGCATAATTTTAATGTAATTCTTCTTAACTGTGGTATGAATATTCAGATCCGAAAGATTCAAGACAAAAGTTCATATTGACATAAAAATGATAATACTTCAAGCATACTAACTAAGCAATTATGTCTTCTCAAAATAACATGGCCAAAGAAAGTTCATCCCTACAAAATCATATAGTTTAGTCATGTTTCATTTTCGTCACACAAGAATGCTCTCATCATGCACAACCCCGATGACAAGCCAAGCAATTGTTTCATACTTTAGTAATCTCAAACCTATAAACTTTCACGCAATATATGAGCGCGAGCCATGGACATAGCACTATGGGTGGAATAGAATATAATGAGGGGGTTATTTGGAGAAGACAAAAAAGGAGAAAGTCTCACATCAACGAGGTTAATCAATGGGCTATGGAGATGCCCACAGATTGATGTTAATGCAAGGAGTAGGGATTGCCATGCAACGGATGCACTAGAGTTATAAATGTATGAAAGCTCAACAAAAGAAACTAGTGGGTGTGCATCCAACTTGCTTGCTCATGAAGACCTAGGGCACTTGAGGAGGCCCATTGTTGGAATATACAAGCCAAGTTCTATAATGAAAAATTCCCACTAGTATATGAAAATGATAATATGAGAGACTCCCTACTATGAAGATCATGGTGCTACTTTGAAGCACAAGTGTGGTAAAAGGATAGTAACATTGTCCCTTCTCTCTTTTTCTCTCTTTATTTGGGCCTTCTCTTTTTTTATGGCCTTTCTTTTTTTTATTCCTCACTTGGGACAATGCTCTAATAATGATGATCATCACACTTTAATTTATTTACAACTCAATGATTACAACTCGATACTAGAACAAAGATGACTCTATATGAATGCCTCCGGCGGTGTACGGGGATATGCAATGAACCAAGAGTGACATGTATGAAAGAATTATGAACGGTGGCTTTGCCACAAATACTATGTCAACTACATGATCATGCTAAGCAATATGACAATGATGAATATGTCATGATGAACGGAATGATGGAAAGTTGCATGGCAATATATCTCGGAATTGCTATGGAAATGCCATAATAGGTAGGTATGGTGGCTGTTTTGAGAAGATATAACGAGGTTTATGTGTGAAAGAGCGTATCATATCACGGGGTTTGGATGCACCGGCGAAGTTTGCGCCCACTGATTGTGGTAGACTAACAAGCAAAACACAAATCATGTATGGAGCTCCGGAACAGGCCCCGAGATGAGATCTCGTGGATACAGAAAGTTGCGGCGGTGGAATTAGGTTTTTTGCTCCGTCCCCAATCGTTTGGGGATACGTAGGTATATATAGGAGGAATAAGTACGTCGGTGGAGCTTCGAGGGGCCCACGAGGCAGGTGGGCGCTCCCTCCACCCTCGTGACCGCCTCCTGGCTTTCTTGACGGAGGGTCCAAGTCTCCTGGATCTTATCTGATGAGAAAATCACGTTTCCGAAGGTTTCATTCCGTTTGGACTCCATTTGATATTCCTTTTCTTTGAAACCCTAAAACAGGCAAAAAACAGCAATTCTGGGTTGGGCCTCCATTTAATAGGTTAGTCCCAAAAATAATATAAAAGTGGATAATAAAGCCCAATAATGTGTAAAACAGTAGATAATATAGCATGGAGCAATCAAAAATTATAGATACGTTGGAGACGTATCTGACTCCGTTTGATATTCCTTTTCTTCAAAACCCTAAAATAGGCAAAAAAACAGCAATTCTGGGCTGGGCCTCCGGTTAATAGGTTAGTCCCAAAAATAATATAAAAGTGGATAATAAAGCCCAATAATGTCCAAAACAGAAGATAATATAGCATGGAGCAATCAAAAATTATAGATACGTTGGAGACGTATCAAGCATCCCCAAGCTTAATTCATGCTCGTCCTCGAGTAGGTAAATGATAAAAACAGAATTTTTGATGTGGAATGCTACTAGGCATAATTTCAATCTAATTCTTCTTAATTGTGGCATGAATATTCAGATCCAAAAGATTCAAGATAAAAGTTTAATATTGACATAGAAATAATAATACTTCAAGCATACTAACTAAGCAATTATTTCTCTTCAAAATAACATGACCAAAGAAAGTTATCCCTGCAAAATCATAGAGTCTGACTATGCTCTATATTCACCACACAAAGTATTTAAATCATGCACAACCCCGATGACAAGCCAAGCAATTGTTTCATACTTATGACATTCTCAAACTTTTTCAATCTTCACGCAATACATGAGCGTGAGCC
This sequence comes from Triticum dicoccoides, assembly GCF_002162155.2. Lineage (NCBI taxonomy): Eukaryota > Viridiplantae > Streptophyta > Magnoliopsida > Poales > Poaceae > Triticum > Triticum dicoccoides. The sequence continues at coordinate 426,411,273 of NC_041390.1, forward strand.
ATGGACATAGCACTTTAGGCGGAATAGAATGGTGGTTGTGGAGAAGACAAAAGGGAAGATAGTCTCACATCAACTAGGCGTATCAATGGACTATGGAGATGTCCATCAATAGATATCAATGTGAGTGAGTAGGGATTGCCATGCAATGGATGCACTAGAGCTATAAGTATATGAAAGCTCAAAAAGAAACTAAGTGGGTGTGCATCCAACTTGCTTGATCATGAAGACCTAGGGCATTTTGAGGAAGCCCATCATTGGAATATGCAAGCCAAGTTCTATAATGAAAAATTCCCACTAGTATATGAAAGTGATAAAAAAGGAGACTCTCTATCATGAAGATCATGGTGCTACTTTGAAGCACAAGTGTGGTAAAAGGATAGTAACATTGTCCCTTCTCTCTTTTTCTATCATATTTTTTTATTTGGGCCTTTTCTCTTTTTTTATGGCCTCCCTTTTTTTGGGATTCTTTGGCCTCTCTTTTTTTCGTCCAGAGTCTCATCCCGACTTGTGGGGGAATCATAGTCTCCATTATCCTTTCCTCACTTGGGACAATGCTCTAATAATGATGATCATCACACTTTTATTTTCTTACAACTCAAGAATTACAACTCGATACTTAGAACAAAATATGACTCTATGTGAATGCCTCCGGCGGTGTACCGGGATATGCAATGACTAATGAGTGACATGTATGAAAGAATTATTAAGGGTGGCTTTGCCACAAATACAATGTCAACTACATGATCATGCAAAGCAATATGACCATGATGGAGTGTGTCATAGTAAACGGAACAGTGGAAAGTTGCATGGCTATGGAAATGCCATGATAGGAAGGTATGGTGGCTGTTTTGAGGAAGGTATATGGTGGGTGTATGATGCCAGCGAAAGGTGCGCGGTATTAGAGAGGCTAGCAATGGTGGAAGGGTGAGAGTGCGTATGATCCATGGACTCAACATTAGTCATAAAGAACTCATATACTTATTGCAAAAATCTACAAGTTATCAAAGCAAAGTATTACGTGCATGCTCCTAGGGGGATACATTGGTAGGAAAAGACCATCGCTTGTCCCCGACCGCCACTCATAAGGAAGACAATCAATAAATAAATCATGCTCCGACTTCATCACATAACGGTTCACCATACGTGCATGCTATGGGAATCACAAACTTTAACACAAGTATTTCTCAAATTCACAACTACTCAACTGGCATGACTCTAATATCACCATCTCCATATCTCAAAACAATTATCAAGTATCAAACTTCTCATAGTATTCAACACACTCATAAGAGAATTCTACTAATCTTGAATACCTAGCATATTAGGATTATTTAAGCAAATTACCATGCTATTTAAGCCTCTCAAAATAATCTAAGTGAAGCATGAGAGATCAATAGTTTCTATAAAACAAATCCACCACCATGCTCTAAAAGATATAAGTGAAGTACTAGAGCAAAACTATATAACTCAAAAGATATAAGTGAAGCACATAGAGTATTCTAATAATTTCCGAATGTGTGTCTCTCTCAAAAGGTGTGTACAGCAAAGTTGATTGTGGTAAACTAAAAAGCAAAGACTCAAATCATACAAGACGCTCCAAGAAAAACACATATCATGTGGTGAATAAAAATATAGCTCCAAGTAAAGTTACCGATGGAAGTAGACGAAACAGGGGATGACTTCCGGGGCATCCCCAAGCTTTGGATTTTTGGTGTATTTAGATTATCTTGGGGGTGCCATGGGCATTCCCAAGCTTAGGCTCTTGCCACTCCTTGTTCCATAATCCATTAAATCCTTACCCAAAACTTGAAAAGTTCACAACACAAAACTTAAAGTAGAAAATCTCGTGAGCTCCGTTAGCGGAAGAAAACAAAAGACCACTTCAAGGTACTGTAATGAACTAATTCTTTATTTATATTGGTGTTAAACCTACTGTATTCCAACATCTCTATGGTTTATAAACTATTTTACTAGCCATAGATTCATCAAAATAAGCAAACAACACACGAAAAACAGAATATGTCAAAAACAGAACAGTCTGTAGTAATCTGTAGCTAGTGCAAGATCTGGAACCCCAAAAATTCTAAAATAAATTTCTGGACGTGAGGAATTTATATATTAATCATCTTCAAAAATAATTAACTAAATATCACTTTCCAAATAAAAATGGCAGCAGTTCTCGTGAGCGCTAAAGTTTCTGTTTTTTACAGCAAGATTAACAAGACTTTCCCCAAGTCTTCCCAACGGTTCTACTTGGCACAAACACAAATTAAACACAAAAAACACAACCAAAACAGAGGCTAGATAAATTATTTATTACTAAACAGTAGAGAAAAGCAAGGAATAAAAATAAAATTGGGTTGCCTCCCAACAAGCGTTATCGTTTAACGCCCCTAGCTAGGCATAAAAAGCAAGGATAGATCTAGGTATTGCCATCTTTGGTAGGCAATCCATAAGTGGCTCTCATAATATATTAATAAGGTAATTTAATTTTATTTCTAGGGAAGTGTTCCATGCCTTTCCTTAATGGAAATTGGAATCTAATATTTCCTTCCTTCATATCAATAATTGCACCAATCGTTCTAAGGGAAGGTCTACCAAGAATAATAGGACATGAAGGATTGCAATCTATGTCAAGAATGATAAAATCTACGGGCACATAATTCCTATTTGCAACAATAAGAAACATCATTAATTCTTCCCATAGGTTTCTTAATAGTGGAATCTGCAAGGTGCAAGTTTAAAGAGCAATCATCAAAATCACGGAAACCTAACAAATCACACAAAGTCTTTGGAATCATGGAAACACTAGCACCCAAATCACACAAAGCATAGCATTCATGATCTTTAATTTTAATTTTAATAGTTGGTTCCCACTCATCAGGGCCGTCTCCAGGAATTTGGGGGCCCGGGACGAAATGCAAAATGGGCTCATAAATTTTGAAATTTTGTATACTGAAGAACTATCCAGAAAATACCTCGTAGCTATCCAGGAAATACCTCATGTGAAAGCATACAAAAATTATCTCAACCCCACAATATATAGAGAATTTAAACTCAATACTCAATGATCAAAGAAACATATAAAACATGACAAAAAAATTGTAATAAGAGATACAAGAGAATACCAAATCAATAGTTTGCTTTATCCATTCCTCCCATATGCCATATTTGTAGACACTCCTCTTTACTATTGTTGCATGCAACCGGTGAAAATATATTTGTTTCTTATTTTTCTGCAATAGCAAATAAAATTGATATAAATATGCATCATTTTGCATTTAATCCATACACGCATACAGTTCTTTTTCAATTCAACATCAGTTAAATGTTCAAATTCACTAATCTTGAAATCAACACATACATCATGTCAGTTCAAATACATCTTGTATTGTTGTTTGCCTGTCTCAATCAAAGAAATTACTCACTGGTCACTCACCGAGGCTGCGAGCAGTGCCGACATTTCTCAGATTTGGACTCACTGCCAGTTTTGGGCGTGGCTAGGTATGGTCATCACCCGGTGGTAGCAGCACTACGGCTGCAGCGGCCGTGTAGAGGATGGGGAGCACTGTCGGAAACCATGCGATTGGCACTAGCGCGGAGCAGATACTAGGCGGGGCTAGACAGAGGGTGAGCGGCCGCTGGCGTCGGTAACTCGGTATGCAACAGACCAACAGTTGTCGAATTCGTCGCAGGCGAGTATGCAAGATGGCCAGAGGCGGCGCAATATGCGTGGTCAGAGGACTGGGAAGGGTCACGGCGCTAGGGTTCAGGCTGTAACAGGCGGTTCAACTCCGTTTTTTTCTCCAGTCGGGGGCCCCAAGATTTGGGGGCCCTGTGCGGTCGGCCACTTTGGCCCCCCTCATCGACGGGCATGCCACTCATCATAAAGTTTTCTAGGGATAGAAACTTCCAACTCAAGTTTTTCTTCATAAGATTGCATCAAAGCATCAACGATATGTTTGGTAAAAGCTATATTTTGACTATAAGCATGAGGAGAATTTAGCACGGATTGCAACAAGGAAATACAATCTATCAAAGAGAAGTTATCATAATTAAATTCCTTGAAATCCAAAATAGTAGGTTCATTAACATCTAGAGTTTTGATCTCTTCAATCCCACTTTTATCAAATTTAGCATCAAGATCTAAAAACTCCGAATTTTTGGAACGCCTTCTAGGTAAAGGTGGATCATATTCAGTCCCATCATTATCAAGATTCATATTGCAAAACAAAGATTTAATAGGGGACACATCAATAACTTTTAGATCTTCATCTTTATTATCATGGAAACTAGAAGAACACGCTCTTATAAAGGAATCTTTCTTAGCACGCATCCTAGCGGTTCTTTCTTTGCACTCATCAATGGAAATTCTCATGGCTTTGAGAGACTCATTGATATCATGCTTAGGAGGAATAGATCTAAGTTTCAAAGAATCAACATCAAGAGAAATTCTATCAACGTTCCTAGCCAACTCATCAATCTTAAGCAATTTCTCTTCAATCAAAGCATTGAAATTCTATTGCGAAGTAATAAATTCTTTAATATTGGATTCAAAATCAGAGGGCATCTTATTATAATTTCCATAAGAATTGTTGTAGGAATTACCATAATTATTAGAGGAATTACTAGGATAAGGCCTAGGATTAATGTTTCCTCTATACGCGTTGTTACCAAAATTATTCCTACCAACAAAATTCACATCCAAAGATTCATTATTATTCTCAATCAAAGTAGACAAAGGCATATAATTAGGATCAGAAGAAACACTCTTATTAGCAAATAATTTCATAAGCTCATCCATCTTTCAACTCAAAACATTAATTTCTTCTATCGCATGCACTTTTTTATTAGTAGATCTTTCAGTGTGCCATTAAGAATAATTAACCATAATATTATCTAGGAGTTTAGTAGCTTCTCCTAAAGTGATTTCCATAAAAGTGCCTCCCGTGGCCGAATCTAAAAGATCTCTAGAAGAAAAATTCAATCCGGCATAAAAAATTTGTATAATCATCCACAAATTCAAACCATGTGTTGGGCAATTACGTATCATTAATTTCATCCTCTCCCAGGCTTGTGCAACATGTTCATGATCAAGTTGCTTAAAATTCATAATATCGTTTCTAAGAGAGATAATCTTAGCAGGAGGAAAATATTTAGAGATAAAATCATCTTTGCACTTATTCCAAGAATCAATACTATTTTTAGGCAAAGACGAAAACCAAGCTTTAGCACGATCTCTAAGCGAAAAAGGAAATAGATTTAATTTAACAATATTATTGTCAACATATTTATTCTTTTGCATATCACACAAATCAACGAAGCTATTTAGATGGGTAGCGGCCTCTTCACCAGGAAGGCCGGAAAACGGATCTTTCATGACAAGATTCAGCAAGGCAGCATTAATTTCACAAGATTCAGCATCGGTAAGAGGAGCAATCGGAGTGCTAATAAAATCATTGTTGTTGGTATTGGTAAAGTCACACAATTTAGTGTTATCTTGAGCCATCGTGACAAACAAGCAATCTAACACACAAGCAAACGAGGAACGGGCAGAAAGAGGCAAATAGAGAAAGAGAGGGAGGATAGAGAGAAAGGGGGCGAATAAAACGGCAAGGGTGAAGTGGGGGAGAGGAAAACGAGAGGCAAATGGCAAATAATGTAATGCGGGAGATAAGGGTTTGTGATGGGTACTTGGTATGTTGACTTTTGTGTAGACCTCCCTGGCAACGGCGCCAGAAATGGCTTGTTGTCGGGAGTCAAATCTTGACTTGACCTTGCGTAAGCCTCCCCGGCAACGGCGCCAGAAGTCCTTCTTGCTACCTCTTGAGCACTTGCGTTGGTTTTCCCTTGAAGAGGAAAGGGTGGTGCAGCAAAGTAGCGTAAGTATTTCCCTCAGTTTTTTAGAACCAAGGTATCAATCCAATAGGAGGCTACGCGCCAGTCCCTCGCACCTACACAAAACAAATAAATCCTCGCAACCAACGCGATAAGGGGTTGTCAATCCCTACACGGTCACTTACGAGAGTGAGATCTGATAGATATCATAAGATAATATTTTTGTTATTTTTATGATAAAGATGCAAAGTAAAATAAAAGGCAATGAAAATAACTAAGTATTGGAAGATTAATATGATGAAGATAGACCCGGGGCCATAGGTTTCACTAGTGGCTTCTCTCAAGAGCATAAGTATTTTACGGTGGGTGAACAAATTACTGTTGAGCAATTGATAGAATTGAGCATAGATATGAGAATATCTAGGTATGATCATGTATATAGGCATCACGTCCGAGACAAGTAGACCGACTCCTGCCTGCATCTACTACTATTACTCCACACATCGACCGCTATCCAGCATGCATCTAGAGTATTAAGTTCAAGAGAACACAGTAACGCTTTAAGCAAGATGACATGATGTAGAGGGATAAACTCATGCAATATGATGAAAACTCCATCTTGTTATCCTCGATGGCAAGAATACAATACGTGCCTTGCTGCCCCTACTATCACTGGGAAAGGACACCGCAAGATTGAACCCAAACCTAAGCACTTCTCCCACTGCAAGAAAGATCAATCTAGTAGGCCAAACCAAACTGATAATTCAAAGAGACTTGCAAAGATAACCAATCATACATAAAAGAATTCAGAGAAGATTCAAATATTGTTCATAGATAAACTTGATCATAAACCCACAATTCATCGATCTCAACAAACACACCGCAAAAGAAGATTACATCGAATAGATCTCCACAAGAGAGGGGGAGAACTTTGTATTGAGATCCTAAAAGAGAGAAGAAGCCATCTAGCTAATAACTATGGACCCGAAGGTCTGAGGTAAACTACTCACACTTCATCGGAGAGTCTATGGTGTTGATGTAGAAGCCCTCCATGATCGATGCCCCCTCCAGCGGAGCTCCGGAACAGGCCCCAAGATGGGATCTCATGGATATAGAAAGTTGCGGCGGTGCAATTAGGGTTTTGGCTCCATATCTGATCGTTTGGGGGTACGTAGGTATATATAGGAGGAAGAAGTACGTCGATGGAGCAACAGGGGGCCCACGAGGGTGGAGGGCACGTCTGGGGGGGTAGGCGCGCCCCCTACCTCGTGGCCTCCCTGTTGGTTGCTTGACGTAGGGTCCAAGTCTCCTGGATCTTGTTCGTTCCAAAAATCACGATCCCGAAGGTTTCATTCCGTTTGGACTCCGTTTGATATTCCTTTTCTTCGAAACCCTAAAATAGGCAAAAAAACAGCAATTCTGGGTTGGGCCTCCGGTTAATAGGTTAGTCCCAAAAATAATATAAAAGTGGATAATATAGCCCAATAATGTCCAAAACAGAAGATAATATAGTATGGAGCAATCAAAAATTATAGATACGTTGGAGACGTATCAAGGATCGCTGGGTAGGGTTATGTTATGCGATGATACTTGGTTAACTTACCATCTACTCTCTTCTACTGCTTCAAGATGGAGGGTGCCAGAAGCGTAGTCTTTGATAGGACTAGCTATCCCCCTCTTATTCCGGCATTCCGCAGTTCAATCCACATATACTACCGATTTCATTGATACCAATGCATATGTAGTGTAGATCCTTGCTTGCGAGTACTTTGGATGAGTAGTCACGGTTGCTTTGCTACTTCTTTTTCCCCCTTTCTCGGTTATTGCAATCATATGATGGAGTCCAGGAGACAGAGGATCCCGAGGATGATTCTACATGGAGTTCGGCTTTGAGGAGTAGTTAGGAGGTCCCAGGCAGGAGGCCTCATCTTTTCGATCGTTGCTACTTTCATTCTAGCCTTCTTAAGGCAAACTTGTTTAACTTATGTCTGTACTTAGATATTGTTGATTCCGCTGACTCGTTTGTATTAGAGCTGATGTATTCGAGCCCTCGAGGCCCCTGGCTTGTAATATAAAGCTTGTATTATTTTAATTTGTGTCTAGAGTTGTGTTGTGATATCTTCTCGTGAGTCCTTGATCTTGATTGTACACATTTGCGTGTATGATTAGTGTACGATTAAATCAGGGGCATCACATTCAGCCTCTTAGATAACACGCACACATAGAGAGAGGAGTAGAGCTAGCCTTGCCCTTCTTCCTCCTCTAGCCATACAGCTCAAGGAGCAAGCTTGTAGCTACTTGTTGAGATAGTGATCATGCGGAGACCCTGCAGAGCAGGACTAGGGGTGTTATCTCCTAGGAGAGCCCCGAATCTGGAAAGATGCGTTGGCGTACCTATCTACGCATTATCCCATTTCCAGGCACCGGCGACGTATTACTCTCCCCCACCATCATAAGCCATCCTTTGGCATATGTCGCACGACACCCCTGACACTCACCCCCACCCCCTCGATCGATACCTCCATCAGAACTCATTCCCACCGATTTTTTATCTCCCTAGAAAACTGGTAAGCATCAAACCAGGGAGAAAAAACCCACGCTTTCCTAATCAAATCCGATTTTTTATCTCCCCTAAAAAACGGTAGGCATCAACCCAGGAAGAAAAAACCCACGCTTTCCTAATCAAATCAATATATAATTCCATGTTTTCCTTCAAATCAAATCTAATTTGATATATTGATTAGATTAGGAAACAGAACTTGTCTCCATTGATTAGTACAATCAAATCGAACTAATGCAGCATCTCCCACCGATTTTCTTCATGATTGATACGTCTCCGTCGTATCTACTTTTCCAAAAACATTTGCCCTTGTTTTGGACTCTAACTTGCATGATTTGAATGGAACTAACCCGGACTGGCGCCGTGTTCAGTAGAATTGCCATGGTATTATTTTTGTGAAGAAATAAAAGTTCTCGGAATGACCTGAAAATCAACGGAGATTTATTTTGGAATATATAAAAAATACTGGAAGAAAGATCCACGCCAGGGGGCCCACACACTGTCCACGAGGGTGGGGGGCACGCCCTACCCCCCTGGGCGCGCCCCCCTGCCTCGTGGGCCCCCTGATGCTACACCGACCTCAACCTTGACTCCATATATTCACTTTCGGGGAGAAAAAAATAAGGGAGAAGGATTCATCGTGTTTTATGATACGGAGCCGCCGCCAAGCCCTAAACTCTCTTGGGAGGGCTGATCTGGAGTCCGTTCATGTATTCACTATGTGTTAATGCTTTGGTCTGGTACTCTATTAAAAGGAGGCCTTAATATCCCTTAGTTTCCAATAGGACCCCGCTGCTACGGGAGGGTAGGACAAAAGATGTCATGCAAGTTCTTTTCCATAAGCACGTATGACTATATTCGGAATACATGCCTACATTACATTGATGAACTGGAGCTAGTTCTGTGTCACCCTAGGTTATGACTATTACATGATCGATCGCATCTGGCATAATTCTCCATCACCGATCCAATGCCGATGAGCTTTTCCATATATTGTTCTTCGCTTATTTACTTTTCCGTTGCTACTGTTACAATCACTACAAAACCCAAAAATATTAATTTTTCTACTGTTACCTTTTGCCACCGTTACCACTACTATCATATTACTTCGCTACTAAACACTTTGTTGCAAATATTAAGTTATCCAGGAGTGGTTGAATTCACAACTCAGCTGCTAATACCTGAGAATATTCTTTGGCTCCCCTTGTGTCGAATCAATAAATTTGGGTTGAATACTCTACCCTCAAAAACTGTTGCGACCCCCTATACTTGTGGGTTATCAAGACCATTTTCTGGCGCCGTTGCCGGGGAGCATAGATCTATTCTTTGATTCACTTGGGATTTATATCTGCTTATCATTATGAAGAACTTTAAAGATCAAAGAACCGAGATTTTTTCCCTCAACTACGAGGGGAGGTAAGGAACTGCCATCTAGCTCTGCACTTGATTCACCTTCTGTTTCGAGTAAGCTTGCGTCACCTACACCTGCTATTCATTCTGATATGTCACATGTTATTGATGATGCCACTTATGCTATGCATGATACTTATGATGAAACTACTTCTATGCTTGGTACTACTGTGCCACTTGGTGAATTTCTTGATGAACAACTTGCTAGGGCTAGAGAGAATGAAATTATTGAAACTGATAATATTGATGAAAGTGATGATGAAGATTCTCCCCCTAGATATGAATTGCCTGTTGTTCCTGTGGATTATGTTATGGATGAAGAAACTGCTAGAGACTTTCTTGCCTGCAATGATAGAAGTGATCTTAAGAAATTATTAGCTAAGCTAAAAGAAAAAACTCTGAATGCTAGAATGAAATATGACCCTGCTTATGCTACTTCACCTATCTTTATTACTGATAAGGATTATGATTTCTCTATTGATCCTGAGTTAATTACTTTGGTTGAATCTGATCCTTTTTATGGCTACGAATCTAAAACTGTTGTGGCACATCTTACTAAATTAAATGATATAGCTACCCTGTTCACTAATGATGAGAAAACTCGCTATTACTATATCCTTAAGTTATTTCCATTCTCATTAAAGGGTGATGCTAAAACATGGTTTAATTCTCTTGATCCTGGTTCTGTGCGTAGTCCCTAGGATATGATTTTTTACTTATGTACTAAATATTTCCCCGCTCATAAGAAACAAGTTGCTTTAAGGGAAATATATAATTTTGTGCAAATTGAAGAAGAGAGTCTCCCACAAGCTTGGGGGAGGCTTCTCCAATTACTTAATGCTTTGCCCGATCATCCTCTCAAGAAAAATGAAATACTTGATATCTTTTATAATGGACTAACCGATGCTTCCAGAGATTACCTGGATAGTTATGTTGGCTGTGTTTTCGGGGAAAGAACAGTTGATCAAGTTGAAATTCTATTGAATAATATGTTGACTAATGAAAATAATTGGACACTTCCTGAACCAACTCCTAAGCCAACTCCGAAGAAAAGGGGTATTCTATTTCTCAGTCCTGAAGATATGCAAGAGGCAAAGAAATCTATGAAATAAAAAGGTATAAAAGTTGAAGATGTTAAGAATTTACCTCCTGTTGAAGAAATACATGGTCTTAATTCATCACCTATTGAAGAAACACACGGTCTTGATAACCCGACACACGTAGTAAAGGTAAATTCTCTCTATAGATTTGATGAAGGTGATATTCCTCGTAATAAGTCTGCTAGCCAATGCCTATATGAGTTTGATAATTTTATTGTTAAACAAGAAAACTCCAATGCTTATGCTGGTAGAAAATTGAAACATAATGCTTATATGATTGAACACTTGAGTGATTATATGGCTAGTGTTAAAGGTGTACTTAAACTTATTAGTAAACATGCTTCTATGGTTACCACTCAAGTAGAACAAGTACTTAAAGCTCAGAATGATTTGCTCAATGAATTGAATAGTAAAAATAATGACTTTGCTGTTAGAGTTGCAACTAGAGGAGGTAAAGTGACTCAGGAACCTTTGTATCCTGAGGGCCACCCTAAGAGAATTGAGCAAGATTCTCAGAGAATTAATATTGATGTACCTAGTCCTTCTAAAAGGAAGAAAAAGAAAAATGATCGGACTTTGCATGCTTCTAGTGAACCTGTTATTGACACACCTGAGAATCCCAATGATATTTCTATTTCTGATGGTGCAACACAAGCTGGTAATGAACATGAACCTAGTGATAATGTTAATGATGATGTTCATGTTGATGCTCAACCTAGTAATAATAATGATGTAGCAATTGAACCTATTGTTAATCTTGATAACCCACAATCAAAGAATCAACGTTATGATAAGAGAGACTTTGTTGCCAGGAAGCACGGAAAAGAAAGAGAACCATGGGTCTAGAAACCCATGCCTTTTCCTCCTAAACCATCCAAGAAAAAGGATGATGAGGATTTTGAGCGCTTTGCTAAAATGATTAGACCTATCTTTTTGCGTATGCGTTTGACTGATATGCTTAAAATGAATCCTTATGCTAAATATATGAAGGAAATAGTTACTAATAAGAGAAAGATACCGAAAGCTGAAATTTCCACCATGCTTGCTAATTATACTTTTAAGGGTGGAATACCAAAGAAACTTGGAGATCCAGGAGTACCCACTATACCGTGCTCCATTAAGATAAACTATGTTAAAACTGCTTTATGTGATCTTGGAGCCGGTGTTAGTGTTATGCCTCTCTCTTTATATCGTAGACTTGATTTGAATAAGTTGACACCTACTGAAATATCTTTGCAAATGGCTGATAAATCAACTTCTATACCTGTCGGTATTTGTGAGGATGTGCCTATTGTGGTTGCAAATGTTACTATTTTAACGGACTTTGTTATTCTTGATATTCCCGAGGACGATAGTATGTCTATTATTCTTGGAAGACCTTTTTTGAATATTGCAGGGGCTGTTATTGATTGCACCAAAGGGAATGTCACTTTTCATGTTAATGGTAATGAGCATACAGTACACTTTCTGAGGAAACAACCTCAAGTCAACAGTATCAATTCTATTGGAAAATTTTCAACAATTACTATTGGAGGTTTTGAATTTCCTCTTCCTACTGTCAAAAAGAAATATGATATTATTATTGTTGGGGATGTGCATATCCCCGTTGAGGTAACCTAGTGTTATGCGAAAATTCTCTGGTTCCATGTTATTCGGAATGAGTTTGTTAACAAGACCTGATCAACCTTGTTAGTGGATTCATTTTGATGAGCATGAGATGGATGGATTTAGAAAACACAACTCTCTGTACCCTCTTTTTACTTTCTATTATTTATATTAAATAAAGCAAAAATAATATCTTTCTGTTTGTTTCCTGAATTATCAATGCAATAAAAAATACCCCGAAAATAGAAGTTCTCCAAATGCCCTGAAAATTAAATATGATTTTTTCTGGAATATTTGAAGATATCTGGCACTATGAACTCATCAGGGGGAGCAAGCACCTGGCCACGAGGGTCCAGGGCGCACCCACCCCCTGGGCGCACCCCCCTGCCTTGTGGGCCCATGGTGGCTCCCCTCCACTTATTCTAGCCACCACACACTCCTTCCTCCCAAAAAAAATCACTAACCAGCTCAAGCACGAGTTCTAGCTAATCTTGCTGCCATCTTCGATCTCCTTGCTCAAAGCTCCATTCACAAAACTGCTTTGGGGGATTATTCTTTGGTACATGACTCCTCCAATGGTCCAATTAGTTTTTGTTCTAGTGCTTTATTTATTGCAAATTTTTGCTGCTTAGGTGACCCTGTTCTTGAGCTTGCATGTCAAATTTATATGGTCAAAAGTAGTTTTAATGCATGATATAGTCTCTAGGCACTTGTGGGAGTAGTTGCTATTTTGTTGAGTTTGGTTCACTTTTATTTTGAAGTTACTAAAAATTTCAGAAAATTTCAGAAAATAATGAAGAGATTTTTTTAGGGGCTCATCGAGCCGAAGCTTGAAGGATAAACAGAGTGAATAGAACAAGAAACCAAAGTATAATCTCCCTCGCACCGCGAACGTTCGGCCGTGTGAGTGGCCTTGTGATGATTTCTTGAGAGCAGCCGGGATTTATGATGATTTCTATGAATTGGCTGAGAATGCAGTGTAACACCCACGATGCGGCTATATCTCCCACGTGTCGGAGCACGACTTAGAGGCATAACCGCATGGTAGGCATGTCGCAAGAGGGGTAGTCTTTACACATCCCATGTACTGAATAAAAAAGGGATAAAGAGTTGGCTTACAATCGCCGCTTCACACAATACATAAATATAGCATTACATCATCCAGAATACAAACAAGGTCCGACTACGGAACCAACATAAAAGAATACAACCCCTAATGCTAGATCCCCAATCGCCCCGACTGGGCTCCACTACTGATCAACTAGAAACGAAACAACACAACGAACAATATCTTCATCGATCTCCCATCTGAGCTGGGTTGCGTCACTTGCACTGGTATCATCGGCACCTGCAACTGTTTGGAAGTATCTATGAGCCACGAGGACTCAGCAATCTCACACCCGCGAGATCAAGACTATTTAAGCTTATGGGTAGGAAAGGGGTAATGAGGTGGAGCTGCAGCAAGCACTAAGCATATATGGTGGCTAACATACGCAAATAAGAGCGAGAAGAGAAGCCATGCACGGTCGTGAACTAGAAATGATCAAGAAGTGATCCTGAAACTACTTACATTCAAGCACAACACAAGAACCGTGTTCACTTCCTGGACTCCACCGACAAGAGACCATCACGGCTACACACGCGGTTGATGCATTTTAATTAAGTCAAGTGTCAAGTTCTCTACAACCAGATATTAACAAATTCTCGTCTGCCCATAACTGTGGGCACGGCTTTCCAAAGTTCAAACCCTGCAGGGGTGTCCCAACTTAGCCCATAACAAGCTCTCACGGTCAATGAAGGATATTCCTTCTCCCAGGAAGACCCGATCAGGCTCGGAATCCCGGTTACAAGACATTTCGACAATGGTAAAACAAGACCAGCAAAGCCACCTGATGTGCCGACAAATCCCGATAGGAGTCGCACATATCTCGTTCTTAGGGCACACCGGATAGGTCAAGCTACGAGTAAAACCAACCCTTGAGTTGCCCCGAGGTGGCCTCGCAGGCTGCCCGTTTCGGACCAACACTTAGACAAGCACTGGCCCGGGGGGATTAAAATAAAGATGACCCTTGGGTTGGCCGACCCAAGGGAAGGGTAATAGGTTGTTAGGCAAATGTAAAACCAAGTTTGGGCCTTGCTGGAGGAGTTTTATTCAAAGCAAAATCAAGGAACATGACACCGTATGACGGAAACTATGGCGGCAAGAGTGGAACAAAACACCAAGCATAAGGCCGAGCCTTCCACCCTTTACCAAGTATATAGATGCATTAATTAAATAAGAGATATTGTGATATCCCAACAATATCCATGTTCCAAACATGGAACAAACTTCATCTTCACCTGCAACTAGCAACGCTATAAGAGGGGCTGAGCAAAAGCGATAACATAGCCAAACAACGGTTTGCTAGGAAAGGTGGGTTAGGGGATTGACATGGCAATATTGGAGGCATAATATAGCAAGTGGTAGGTAGCGCGGCGTAGCAATAGAGCGAGCAACTAGCAAGCAAAGATAGAAGTGATTTCGAGGGTATGGTCATCTTGCCTGAGATCCCGCAAGGAAGAAGAACGAGTCCATGAGAAGACAAACGGACGAAGTTGAATGAATCCTCACAAACACGACGTTATCGGAACTAACCCGAAGAAGGAACACCGGAAAGAAGCAAACAACATAGTAAACAACCATCACATAAACATGGCATGATGCACAACCAAGTATGATGCATGTCCGGTTTAAAGTGGCATGGCATGGCAAAGTGCACAAGCAAAACTACAAGTTTAGTGGAGTTCAATATGCAACGAGTTGCATATTGACAAAACACCACATGACTTATTTAGTTCTCTCCCGCTTATGTACTCAACAAAATTAAATGTTGGTTAGCATGGCAAGAGGTGAAGCATGACAAAACTACCTATCTAGACAAGTTTAAATGAGGCCGGAACAACAAACAACAAAACCGGAAACTCCCCATGTGCATATTATGGATTTGGTACTGTTCTGCCCTAAACCATATTTTAGAGTTGTTAAACATACAAGATGAATGCACCATGTTAAACTAGGCATTTTTCTACCCCATTTACATATAAAGTTTATTTAAAATGGAGCTACGGTTATTAAGTTATGAATTAAAACATTTTAGCAAGTTATTAAGCAAATTTAAACAAACAACATTTTTAACATAGATGAAAGTGGCAAAATATTAATCTACACAAAATTCTAAGCATTTTTCATATTTAAATCATTTTAATCCGAAGCACGGTTTGAGAGTTATTATACGCATGAACAACAGAGGGTTTTCTGCAAAACTGCTCTCTTTGGAAAATAGGAAAAATGTTCTATGAAAAAAACATGAAACGGGCCGAATGATGCGCACTGTGGAAGCCCAACAGCAGATCTGGCCCGAAGCGGATGAGTGTGTGTGAGCAAAAAATAAAAGGAAGCGGTGCAGAAAATAGGGAGATCCTGGGATTCGGACCCCGACACATTGGATCGATAGTGGCTGCGCTAGCCACTGGGCCAGCTATGTATTCATGTAGTAAAGCGAGATCGATAGGTAACAAAGCATATGTGCATTGCGACCAGGGCCAAAACTGAAGCGTGCGCACGGGGACTCGCCGGCGACGGGAGCTAGCAGCAACCGCTGCTGTGGTTGCAGAGGACCGGCGGGGGTGCGGAAACATGCCAGGGTGCGTGTGGTAGAGTAATGATGTGAGGGTGTGGGTGTGCAAGGGGCCGAACAGAGGAGCTCGACGAGCTCAAGATGGCCTTGGTCATGGCGGCGACCAGGCGAAGCAGGGCAATGGGCTCGCGATCGAGCGCGAGAGTGCGCATGCGCGTGCGGGAGGAGAGGGTGTACGACTGCTTGGCTGCAGGTGTTGTGAGTGTGTGAGCGGTGACTAGAGCAGGGGCATGAGCACAAGCTTGAACTCGAGATCGTCCATGGCGGACGAACTTGGGGCGAAAGGATCGGCGACTACGAGGCGGAAAACTACAGGGAAAGAAGTTGGGAGGTGTGGATCGTCACCATGGGGCTGTTTGCGTCGGAGATGTCGTCAGGGAAGCAACGGAGACGACGTAGCGAGGCATAGGCCGGCGTTGTCTATGATGACGACGCGGCGTAGTGGAGGCGACTTAGGGCAGGGAAGACGTCTGAATGGAAGTAGTCGATGTTGAGGAAGAAGTTTGACATGCCGGAGATGACCGCGGTGGCCTCCGTCCACGCAGGCAATGTTGAAGCTCTCGGTGGTGCTCTTTGTTCTCCGTCTCTTGAGGAAGAAGGAGAAACAGGGGAAGGGAAAAGGGTGGCGGCAGCGAGAGGGAAACCCTAGGGGATGGGTGCGGATGTGGAAGGGGGTTAAATAGGGGCTTGGGCACGACCAGGTCGCCACCGTGTCCATGTGTGATGCCCTGGTGCAAAGTTACTATGAGCGAGAGGGGGAGCGTGAGGTGGAAGAAAAGGACGGCAACGGGAGGCTGGCAGGTGGGGTTGCGAGGGTGCAACACTGGAAATTATCGGGGAGGCGCTAAGGTGGGCTGCGGGTTTGCTGGGAGCAACTGGGCCAAGTGTGATGCGGCTGGGAGAGCCCTTTCCCTTTATTTCTCCTTCTGAAAATTTAAATATCCAGGTTTAGAAAAGGAAAAGGCCAGGGTGTTTGGCAGGGAAGTAGGATGATATAAAAATATATATGAGATCCTGGGCTTAAGACCTATTTGAATAAAATGGTTTGGACATTTTCAGAGATATAAAAATAATTCAAGTTTGAATTAAATTCAAACTTGAGCCATTTTTAACCCAACCGAAACATTTTCAAATAAGCTTAAAATTGTCAGAGAGGATGTAGGCATGGTGAACTAGCATTAGGAAAAGAGTGAACATTAATGGGGGCAGGGAAGAACTTACTTGCATAAAGAAATAAAAAGAATAGAAAGAAGAAGATGATGGTGCATGGCTAGGTTTGAGAGAGATAGCAAAGGGGTTTAAGAACAGCACCATACATAGAGCAAGTAAAACAACAAGGTGAATCTCACAATGCACATGATGAGCATGATGAAATGCAAAATGACAAGGGCACAAATGCAATATGACAATGATGGGCATGACAATGCAATATAACCGAATGATGAACATGATACAAGAAGCAAAATATGACAATGGCACTCATCAATCATGGAAACAAATAGTTGAAACACACAACGGCAACGAGATAAATGGAAGGCATCTGGAGTGTCGGTCTCGGGGCGTTACAACTCTCCTCCACTAACAAGAGATCTCGACCCGAGATCTAAGGATGGCACCGAGGAGAAACGGAAAAGGAAGGGGTAAAAAAGTTGCTACTTTGACAAACGAGTGAAACCACGAACCTTGAGAGGTTGAACAAATTGAAAGAAAGAATACAATGAAGATGAACGAGATTGCAAACACTCCGTTAGATAAGAGAAACATGGGACACGACGAGAACCAAGAAGTTGAGTGAGAGATAGATATTGAAACCACTCCGGTTAAAACAAGATACCGAGGGAATACGATTTATATAATTTGGGCAGCACTCCGACTGTAAATGGAAGGAATTGAACATGAACTTGACAAGATAAGAGTATACTTGATGAAAATAACAAACACACTGCCTCCGGAACTATTTAAAGAATGGCCCCAATGGGTAAGAAAGATTTCATACAGCACTCCGGTTGAGAAGGGAGGTAAAACTTGACAAAATGGGAAGAACTTGAATGACGGACATGACACTCCGGTTAAAAGGATAAGCCAAGGAAAAAACATGATCTTTGACAAAATGGGATGATGGGTCGAAGAGTGCAACATTTCCGGAACGAACGAATAGAAGCTAGATCATCGGAAAGAAAAGAATTGAGAAGAAAATGACAACTTCTGCACAAATGAGCTTGGAAAACACCCTTCCAAGAAGGTTATAACGGAGTTGTTGGAAAACCACCAACGAAACGAAAAAGCTTGTAGTGGGCTTATGGAAAACATCCCAAAATTATGAGGTGAAATTCTGCCACTAACGAAAACAATAGATTGAATTGACATCAACAAGGTGACGAGAAAACTTATTCACCGGGAGGATAAATGAAGAACTTGGGTCATTTATGAGCACCATAAATAGCACAATCCTTAGGGAAAGCTTTAGGTGAGAAATAACACAAGATAAATCCAACGAATAGGTTAATGGATTGCAAAGGATCTCCTGAACGAAAAGAAAATGAAGGGTTTACATATCTCATCCGTGACAACTTGTGACTCATGAAACACGAAGGGAAATTGTCAAGAATGACATAACACCACCTCAAAAGATAAGGTAGAAAGAATTGCACTACAGAATGCAAGATGAAGAATTCTTGAACTCCTCGAAACAAAACATGTGTCAGGCACCATGTTTATTTGAGAGTATAGCTTGGTGGATCTTAACTTCGAGAGAAATCTTGAAGAACAATTGAAGAATGGAAAGAATCCTTGACGAACCACCATGTAGAGCCTCCATGAAGAACTCCGGTAAACAAAAGGATGATATAAAGAAAGAGAAGTTGAAAACACAAAGTGAAGCCTTGTGATGATTTAGATGGATCTTCGCGATGATATAATTGAGAGAGCTTGGAACTCCGGGAAAAGAAAATATGAAACAATTGAAACCGATAATTTGATGAGCCTTCGGAATAAGGAATTAATCACTTGGATGAGATAAGAATAAGAATTACATTATGCTTATCCTTCATCAATTAAATTGATAACAAGCAACGGATTTGGCATACTACTCATTCTCATTGGAAATGATAAAGGAGAGATATAGCGTAAACTTGGGAAGGTCTTCAACGAACCACCGGTAGTATTGAAACAACGAATAAATTGATGTGATAATGTATGAAGTGAGATCTTGATGGAACCACCATAAGGATTGAAAGCGAACAAAGAAAAGATAGCGAAACACCGAGAAGAATTAGAAAATGAACAAAGATACTTGAGAGAATTTAGATACATGAGAACGAAGAGATCATGATATGATTAGAGAAAACTTGAACAATGCCCCGGAAGAATTCGAGAACGAGAGGTGAAAGCTGAGAATGAATAAACCCAAAATGATGGCCTTCGTAGGACTAAAATGGAAAGACCTCATGAACTGCTTCAGGTGGGTGAAAAGAATTCTCACAATCAAAAACAATTATGAGAGGATGGCATCAAGCTAGAATCATGAATCTTCGAGAGAATGGACAAGATTGAGAGAAAAATCTTCTTCGGGCTTCAAATCCGAGAATGACGACGAGAAACAGCGCCATGAATTGTTGATGTACTCCGGAATGGAAATTAGAAAGGTTGAACCAATGATGAAAAGAATGTGAAAGATCTTGGAGAAGGCATTTGACTGATGGCACATCATTCTTATGTCAAACTTTGAAATGAATTTGAGGATAACTCCGGAAAATTAGAAGAGTCAGGTAAGATCCTGGGAAAAGACCTGTGGGTTAGGTCCCACTCAAAAGATACACCGTTGAACGATTTGAAAGAGAGGTTGCACCGGCTGAATTAAATGGCTCAAAAGAGATAACATCCTCGAAAGAGCTTGAACAAATGCAGAGTGGAAACATGAATCTTCGAGATATCTTCAGCACTCCGGAACAACTGAATAGCAAGTGGGGAATGATTATGAGGTGCACCGGCTTGGGAAAACATTTGAAACGAGGAAAGGGATTTTCAATACCAAAAGTTTGAATTGAATCCACTGGAGAAGAAAGAGAACGAATAATGATGAACTTGAGGCTCCGTTAGTGTCTTCATGAGAACCACCGGATAAGAACATTGACGGAAAAGAATGGAGAGACTTCACATCCATAAATTAAATACTTGATTAAGAAATCCGAGTCCTTGAAGAAACAAGGGTGCAAGGGCGGGAAAAACAAAGGTAACTTGGGACGGATGACACAAATAACATTGAGAAGATTTTGAGTTGATCTTACAGATGGGAAAAATGATAGGATCATCTCAAAAAGAAGGACGCCGGTTGGAAATATAATTGGGATGATAACCTCGATAATCATGAGGGATTAGTATTCACATAGAAGTGTGAGAACACCACTTAGGAAAGGTATGGAATCAACACTTGACATTGAAGCAACTCGAATACCACAACTGAAAACAAAACAAAGGATTGGCTTGCAAAATCAGGTGGAAACAAACATATGATAGATCCCATATCGTATCATGTGTCTGTTGAAAATATATTCTAGGAGCTACTTGCATTCCCACTTATAAACTCCCGAAACTTTCTGATTATGCAATCAGGTGTTGGGGATACAGGGGAAGCATAATATCTCACCCAAAACTAGCAAATCTTACATCCAGTTGTATCCATCCTTCAACACATAACCAAGAAACCTTCGGAAATCATGTACCTCAACCTTCGAAAAGCATCCGTTATACGAGTTATGGCAATACTCCCGAACTCCCGCCCCGGTACTGGGTGGCGTCGAGGTTATCTCACCAACAACTGCATAAAAGAGATTTTCGATGTCGGCGAACTCAGGTATTCCAGAACTGCAACAATAAAATTGTGACGACAACACCTCGGAGCTCAACTCCCCGGGACACTGCCACAACCCCTAAATGTCAGGAGGCACCAAGAACAATGTTCTCGTCACAAAACCATCGAAACGATTCCAAGATACCCACGTGATCCTAAAAAAAATTGTGAAATTTGAGAAGAGAAGAGTCAAAACTCTACGTCAAGAGGCCTCACCAAAGAGACGAAGGGACTGAGGAGTAAAAAGAATCCTACTCTCTGATATATATAATCCTAAGACTCAAAACATTTTGTTCTAGACTCAACAACGTCAGCGATTCGATCAAGCAGGGAGCTCCTAAGTCGGGGAAGGCTCTGATTACCAACTTGTAACACCCATGATGTGGCTATATCTCCCACGTGTCGTAGCACGACTTAGAGGCATAACTGCATGGTAGGCATGTTGCGAGAGGTGTAGTCTTTAAACATCCCATGTACTGAATAAGAAAGGGATAAAGAGTTGGCTTACAATCGCCACTTCACACAATACATAAATATAGCATTACATCATCCAGAATACAAACAAGGTCCGACTACGGAACCAACATAAAAGAAGACAACCCCTAATGCTAGATCCCCGATCGCCCCGACTGGGCTCCACTACTGATCAACTGGAAACGAAACAACACAACGAACAAGATCTTCATCGAGCTCCCATCTGAGCTG
Organism: Triticum dicoccoides; assembly: GCF_002162155.2. NCBI lineage: Eukaryota > Viridiplantae > Streptophyta > Magnoliopsida > Poales > Poaceae > Triticum > Triticum dicoccoides. The sequence continues at coordinate 426,433,017 of NC_041390.1, forward strand.
GATTGCATCACTTGCACTGGTATCATCGGCACATGCAACTGTTTGGAAGTATCTGTGAGCCACGAGGACTCAGCAATCTCACACCCGCGAGATCAAGACTATTTAAGCTTATGGGTAGGAAAGGGGTAATGAGGTGGAGCTGCAGCAAGCACTAAGCATATATGGTGGCTAACATACGCAAATAAGAGCGAGAAGAGAAGCCATGCACGGTCGTGAACTAGAAGTGATCAAGAAGTGATCCTGAAACTACTTATGTTCAAGCACAACACAAGAACCGTGTTCACTTCCCGGACTCCGCCGAGAAGAGACCATCACGGCTACACACGCGGTTGATGCATTTTAATTAAGTCAAGTGTCAAGTGCTCTACAACCGGATATTAACAAATTCCCGTCTGTCCATAACCGTGGGCACGGCTTTTGAAAGTTCAAACCCTACAGGGGTGTCCCAACTTAGCCCTTCACAAGCTCTCACGGTCAACGAAGGATATTCCTTCTCCCAGGAACACCCGGTCAGGCTCGGAATCCCGGTTACAAGACATCTCGACAATGGTAAAACAAAGACCAGCAAAGCCACCTGATGTGCCGACAAATCTCGATAGGAGTCGCACGTATCTCATTCTCAGGGCACACTGGATAGGTCAAGCTACAATTAAAACCAACCCTCGAGTTGCCCCGAGGTGGCCCCGCAGGCTACCCGTTTCGGACCAATACTTAGACAAGCACTGGCCCGGGGGGGTTAAAATAAAGATGACCTTGGGTTGGCCGACCCAAGGGAAGGGTAATAGGTTGTTAAGCAAATGTAAAACCAAGGTTGGGCGTTGCTGGAGGAGTTTTATTCAAAGCGAAATATCAAGGGGTTCCCATTATAACCCAACCGCGTAAGGAACGCAAAATCAATGAACATGACACCGGTACGACGGAAACTATGGCGACAAGAGTGGAACAAAACACCAGGCATAAGGCCGAGCCTTCCACCCTTTACCAAGTATATAGATGCATTAATTAAATAAGAGATATTGTGATATCCCAACAATATCCATGTTCCAAACATGGAACAAACTTCATCTTCACCTGCAACTAGCAACGCTATAAGAGGGGCTGAGCAAAAGCGATAACATAGCCAAACAACAGTTTGCTAGGAAAGGTGGGTTAGGGGCTTGACATGGCAATATGGGAGGCATGATATAGCAAGTGGTAGGGAGCGCGGCGTAGCAATAGAGCGAGCAACTAGCAAGTAAAGATAGAAGTGATTTCGAGGGTATGCTCATCTTGTCTGAGATCCCGCAATGAAGAAGAATGAGTCTATGAAGAAGACAAATGGACGAAGTTGAACGAATCCTCACAAACACAACATTATCGGAACTAACCCAAAGAAGCAACACCGGAAAGAAGCAAACAACATAGTAAACAACCATCACATAAACATGGCATGATGCACAACCAAGTATGATGCATGTCCGGTTTAAAGAGGCATGGCATGGCAAAGTGCACAAGCAAAACTACAAGTTTAGTGGAGCTCAATATGCAACAAGTTGCATATTGACAAAACATCACATGACTTATTTAGTTTTCTCCCACTTATGTAATCAACAATATTAAATGTTGGTTAGCATGGCAAGAGATGAATCATGACAAAACTACCTATTTAGGCAAGTTTAAATGAGGCCGGAACAACAAACAACAAAACCGGAAAATCCCCATGTGCATATTATGGATTTGGTACTGTTCTGTCCTAAACCATATTTTAGAGTTGTTAAACATACAAGATGAATGCACCATGTTAAACTAGGCATCACCCCATTTACATATAAAGTTTATTTAAAATGGAGCTACGGTTATTAAGTTATGAATTAAAACAGTTTAGCAAGTTATTAAGAAAATTTAAACAAACAACATTTTAAACGTTTTTAACATAGATGAAAGTGGCAAAATATTAATCTGCACAAAATTCTAAGCATTTTTCATATTTAAATCATTTTAATCCGAAGCACGGTTTGAGAGTTATTATATGCATGAACAACAGGGGGTTTTCTTCAAAACTGCTCTCTCTGGAAAATAGGAAAAACGTTCTATGAAAAAAACATGAAACGGGCCGAATGCTGCACACTGTGGAAGCCCAGCAGCAGATCTGGCCCGAAGCGGATGAGTGTGTGTGAGCAAAAAATAAAAGGAAGCAGTGCAGAAAATAGGGAGATCGTGGGATTTGAACCCCAGACCCATCGGGTCGATAGTGGCTGCACTAGCCACTGGGCCAGCTATGTATTCGTGTTGAAAAGGGAGATTGACAGGTAACAAAGCATATGTGCATCGTGACCAGGGCCAAAACTGAAGCGTGCGCACGGGGACTCGCTGGCGATGGGAGCTAGCAGCAACCGCTGCTGTGGTTGTAGAGGACCGGCGGGGGTGCGGAAACATGCCAGGGTGCGTGTGGTAGAGTAACGACGCGAGGGTGTGGGTGTGCAAGGGGCCGAACAGAGGAGCTCGACGAGCTCAAGATTGCCTTGGTCATGGCGGCGGCCAGGCGAAGCAGGGCAATGGGCTCGCGATCGAGCATGAGAGTGCGCGTGTGGGAGGAGAGGGTGTAGGACTGTGTGACGCCCCCGATTCAATCGTACACTAATCATGCACGCAAATGTGTACGATCAAGATCAGGGACTCACGGAAAGATATCACAACACAACTCTAAAACATAAATAAGTCATACAAGCATCATAATACAAGCCAGGGGCCTCGAGGGCTCGAATACAAGTGCTCGATCATAGACGAGTCAGCGGAAGCAACAATATCTGAGTACAGACATAAGTTAAACAAGTTTGCCTTAAGAAGGCTAGCACAAACTGGGATACAGATCGAAAGAGGCGCAGGCCTCCTGCCTGGGATCCTCCTAGGTCACTCCTGGTCGTCATCAGCGGGCTGCACGTAGTAGTAGGCACCTCCGGTGTAGTAGGGGTCGTCGTCGACGGTGGCGTCTGGCTCCTGGACTCCAGCATCTGGTTGCGACAACCAGAAAGAAAGGAAAGGGGGAAAAAGGGGGGAGAAAGCAACCGTGAGTACTCATCCAAAGTACTCGCAAGCAAGGAACTACACTACATATGCATGGGTATATGTGTAAGGAGGCCATATCAGTGGACTGAACTGCAGAATGCCAGAATAAGAGGGGGATAGCTAATCCTATCGAAGACTACGCTTCTGGTAGCCTCCGTCTTGCAGCATATAGAAGAGAGTAGATTGTAGTCCTCCAAGTAGCATCTCCAAGTAGCATCTCCAAGTAGCATCGCATAGCATAAACCTACCCGGCGATCCTCTCCTCGTCGCCCTGCGGAAAAGCGATCACCGGGTTGTCTGTGGAACTTTGAAGGGTGTGTTTTATTAAGTATCCGGTTCTAGTTGTCATAAGGTCAAGGTACAACTCCAAGTCGTCCTGTTACCGAAGATCACGGCTATTCGAATAGATTAACTTCCCTGCAGGGGTGCACCACATAGCCCAACACGCTCGATCCCATTTGGCCGGACACACTTTCCTGGGTCATGCCCGGCCGCGGAAGATCAACACGTCGCAGCCCCACCTAGGCAAAACAGAGAGGCCAGCACGCCGGTCTAAACCTAAGCGCACAGGGGTCTGGGCCCATCGCCCATAGCACACCTGCACGTTGCGAGGGCGGCCAAAAGCAGACCTAGCCTAGTGGCGTTCCAGTCCAATTCGGCGCGCGCCGCTCCGTCGCTGACGTCTGAAGTGCTTCGGCTGATACCACGACGTCGGGATACCCATAACTACTCCCACGTAGATGGTTAGTGCGTATAGGCTCGTAGCCAGACTCAGATCAAATACCAAGATCTCGTTAAGCGTGTTAAGTATCCGCGAATGCCGAACAGGGCCAGGCCCACCTGTCTCCTAGGTGGTCTCAACCTGCCCTGTCGCTCCGCCACAAAGTAATAGTCGGGGGCCGTCGGGAACCCAGGCCCACCTCTACCGGGATGGAGCCACCTGTCCTTTCAGCCCCCTCGTCAGAATCACTTGCGGGTACTCAATGAGCTGACCCGACTTTAGTCACCATCTGTATAGTATGTATGTATGTATAGTATATACCCGTGATCACCTCCCAAGTGATCACGGCCCGATAGTATAGCAAGGCAGACTGACAAGAATGTAGGGCCAATGATGGAACACTAGCATCCTATACTAAGCATTTAGGATTGCGGGTAAGGTATCAATGACTGTAGCAGCAATGACAGGCTATGCATCAGAATAGGATTAACGGAAAGCAGTAACATGCTACGCTACTCTAATGCAAGCAGTATAGAGAAGAGTAGGCGATATCTGGTGATCAAGGGGGGGGGCTTGCCTGGTTGCTCTGGCAAGAGAGAGGAGTCATCAACTCCGTAGTCGAACTGGTCAGCAGCAGCGTCGGTCTCGTAGTCTACCGAAGAGAAGAGGGGGAAGAAACAATAAATACAGTGCAAACATAAGCAAGACAACACAAGACACGATAAAGAGCGAAGCTAGTTGTGTCCTAACGCAGTATGAGGTGATGCCGGCGAAGGGGGAAAACATCCGGGAAATATTCCCGGTGTTTCGCGTTTTCGGGCAGAGGAGCCGGAGGGGGAAAGTTGCGGGTTCGATAGGTTAGAGGGGTGTGGCGGACGAACGGACTGCGTATCCGAAATCGTCTCGTCGTTCTGAGCAACTTTCATGTTGAAAATATTTTAATCCGAGTTACGGATTAAAAGATATGATTTTTAAAAGATTTTAACAATTTTGGAATTTAATTATTTATTTAATTAATTCGAAAAAAATGTATTTATGACATCAGCATGATGTCATGCTGACGTCAGCAGTCAACAGGGGTTGACTGAGTCAACCCTGACATGTGGGTCCAGTGGGACCCACCTGTCATTCTCTATTTAAATTAATTAGGGTTTAGGTTAATCTAATTACAGTTTAATTAAACTAATTAGTTAATTAGGTTAATCTAATTATGATTAATTAACTTAATTAATTTAGTTAATTAATTAATTAA
>NC_041390.1:426440212-426445433 GCF_002162155.2 Triticum dicoccoides
AAAAAAACCTAACGAGTCTTCTCGGTCTTGGCTTCCCTTTCGAAGAGGTTGATCCCTTTCGTTGATGTCTTCATTTCACTGCTTCAAGTCACCATGATCAATTTGTCATCCTTTCTTCGGGATCCCCATCGTACTTACGAATAGGTAAGGGGCAGCTCTACAACGATAGGATGTTACAAGGGAAAATCTTCTTGGGGTTTCCCAAGTATGAACATATGAGTATCTCTCGAGTTGAACAAACGAAACACATCGAGAGCAAAGTAAGACGGTGCAATAAGAAGTTTCAAGCGGATAGGCAATCGTTCATTGCCTGAAACAGAGTGTGAATGGGGTTCAGAGCAACAGGAATAAGTATTGTGTCCGATACCAGAATTGATCACTAGGAAGGTGGCTCGCAAATTACATACGAAGTCAAGCTATAGGAATAACTTTGGCAACAGGGTGTATAGGAGAGTCAGGTTTCGATCCTGTGAAACTGTGGGTTATGGGCCCACCATGTGGTCCATTTTTATTTTATTTTTTATTTTTTTTTAGGAGCAGTGACATCTTGCACGGTCATGATAGTAAGGCATGTCAGGGAGTACCATGTCAGCTATGTCGGCAACAACGTTGGTACCTAGGGCGAGGGACGAAGAGAACCATTTTCCTGCTCGTTGAAACGAGGCAGACCAATAGGCAAGGTTCCCGTCCATCGGTGGTTACCGGAATGTCATCAACAATAGTAACAAGGTCTTGCTGACCGAGTTGTACATCGAGGTGTTTGCACAAGTAGTGGATTATTACTGCTTATATCATATAGATCATAGAAAAGGTTTAAACAAACCAATGGAAGGAAAATAAGATCATCAGATTAAACAGAACAATGGAAAGGAAAATATGTTTAAACACATATTTCGAGGGTATATCCTTCCCAAGGACAAGCAGAGCATGATATCCATGTCAGGATATAATGTAGAAAACTCTTTAGGTAGGGGAGAGAATTTTCATGATATTGCCCATACAACGGTGTTTGGGTAATTGAGCAAGAAACATTTAACATTGGGCTTCAAATGGTCTTGTTGAAAATCGGAGTACCATTGACATGCTTCGAGATAGCATTGACAGGGTCTTCAGGTGAAGATCCGACTTTAGAAACACGAAGGATCCATCAGGAATAACTTGCAGAATAAGTCTTACAATTTCCCCATGGATGAACGGATAACCTTGCTGAAAAGGAATCTATAGTGATAGGTCCTCCAGCCGAGGGGGGGGGTGCTAGGCATGACATCATGTTACCGGTTCATCAAAGGATCAACATCATAACTCTTGGAAAGTTGTCCCAACCATCATATCCGACCAAGATTCAGATCCGATTGGTGTCATGATACCTCAGACTCAGGATGTCCGAGAAGAAAAGCTGCGGCACATATCAACGAAATGACATTGTAAGATTCTCGGGAAATGAACTATGAAGTGATTTCCGTTATCAAGAGTTCATCATTAACCCAAGGAGAGGACAAGGAGGTGTCTGGTGAACTCAACGGCAATTCACCGAGATTCCCCAAAAGATGGATTTCCACCATTAAGTGAACAAGGAGATAACATTTGTTAGATCAAATGATATAAGGAAGTATGCTCGAGGAAAACATACACAATTAAACACTGGTTGAAGGGTGCGCCCGAAGTACGGGTTGGGTTGCACGACCAATGTTAGAATGGTGATTCAATTAGCGAAGGACTTAGAATGAACTATGGCCCATTCACTTAAAAGCAATAGGGTTGTTAGAAGTTTTGAATTCACACGTCATAGCTCCATTGTCGGTATTCCGGTTGAAAACAATACGGGGACCAAGGAATGAACGAAGATGGCAAGAAGTATTATGATATCAAGAATTATTAAGAGGTGGTGAAATTCTCACCACATTCTTGACAAAAAGTGATGGTAATACTTCCGAGGTAAGGAAGATCAACTGCTGGGTAGCAGTGATCTCAAGGTTTACACAAAACGCAAACAAGTTGTGTTGAACGGAAGGCAATAACGTGGTCGATGAGAACAGGAATCATCGAGGGGCAAGGATGGTATTACCCATCATGAATTCAATTGAATTCCTGGAAGAGCTCATAAGGTTGATGGTGATCACGACACAATTGTCGAGAGATTTCATGCAGATGTAGTCAATCAGCGACGACATCAAGTCAAAGGAATGATGAAGCAAGAGGTTATTGGAACCACAGTTACGACACAAACTCGAACTCAAGCTTGTTGTTTAAGGTGAAAGGGTATGACGAAAGAAAAAAAAATCGACGTAAGGTTAGTTCATCGTCGAAAATTGGTGCTCCGAGAATAAGGACCAGGTAGCACTGTTAGAATCGTCACGTCAATGATATAGCCAAACAGGCTAGGAATGGCGTGATCGGGTACAAACTCGTACTCATAGAAGCTTACTGAAGAGTTGTTGAACCGAAGAGCGGACTCGGTTCAGTTATCGGTGTCTTTGAGTGTTTAATAACTCAGAGCCCGTGAAAAATTGGAATCAGTGGTAAGGTAGCACTTGATGAAGAACTCATAAGAAGTTAAGCAGTACCATGATAATCTCGAGATACCAGGGGGTTAATACTCGACACAAGATCAAAGTAAAGGTTGGACCGGTGTACTGATCCATAGAAGACAATTGTTTTAACTTGTCCGAGAAAAGAGATCAAAGAAGAACAATCATGGTCGGAACCACGATTGCAGAAGGCCAGATCCTAGATATAAGATGAACTTATACCAAGGAATAATTCATTTAAGAGAAGCTTTAATGATAAGATCTACATCGTGTCCATAGGCATGAACACAAGTTCAAGGTCGACTCCCACTTCTCCAATGCACAACCTTTCATTCACTTCTCGCGCTCAATGAAGTTGTAGTTTTGAAATTTTATCTGGCAAAATACCAGAAGAGTACGACTCGTGAAAACTTTCGAGTTCACACCTATTAAGGAAGGCATAGGTTCAACCCATTGGGGCATCTTAGAATCATATACCAAATCTTCAGAAGTAATTAACTCAAGCTCAAAGGCAGAGCATGGTTGAGAAAGCAGAGGATACAATTTACCAAAGGCATTATGTATCAGAGGAAAGGCTCACAAGGTTATTGAATATGAAGGGCGTTGTCAGATAAAATCCAACAAAGGATCTGGTGGTCCACAAGGGATCTGACGTGAGCATCGGTACTCAACTAGAGGAAGCAGATTATAGAAACAACTGACTAACTCAATTGTCAAATGCAAAGAAATTATGATTTCCAAATCAAGGGATCAGAAGCAATGCTCTGATTAGGGGTGGATAAGTTGAATAGCCGTAGGGTACAATCAAAGATAATTGGATTGGTCGAGAACCAATTCCAGTTAAAAGAATGGCAGCTCAGTCGGAAAGGTAATTTATAAGGATCAATGATGATTGCGTGTATTCGCAAACATATTGAGTCAACAGACTCAAAATGATAATGACAATGAATGTCATTAAGACTACGAGACTTATGGGATTAACCATAATGCAAGCAAGCAAGATTTTCAAGAGCCAAGGCTCCAGAGGATTTTTGGAAGATCGAATAGTATTTTGAAGACTTTTGTGTAACACATGAACAACTGGGGGATGAGCGGATACTCGATAAGTGCGAGAATTAACCGTAGGGGTATTCAAGTGACAAAGAACAGCAAGGCAGTAAGCTCAAGGGATTATCGAAACAACGACGAGTTTTTCAGGGTATCTTGTAATAACAAGGCCACTGAGGATGAATGTAAGAATAACAAATGTAAGTAGTTATCCATAAGGGTTTGCGGTGGAAGGTGAATTGCAAACGCGATGAACACAAGTTCTCGGGTTAACAGTGGAGAGTATCTTCAGGGTCTCCTGGTGCAGTAGACGATCATTAGTAATAAGGGGCTCTCCGGGTGAAAGTGATAACGAGATCCTAAAGTTAGATTTAGTAAACTTTATTTTAACCCGAATAGAAGAGAGTTCAGAGTCCCAGAGTATAGGTCGAGGAATAAAAGATCCTAGTACCACCCGATGGCGACGCGCGCCCGTAAGGCACACAGCCAAGTTAGTAAAAGTTTTTGCAATGTCTAGACTTGACTTCGGCCAAGGAGTGGGGAAGGGGGATTCCTACAGGCAGTCGGCTCTGATACCAACTTGTGACGCCCCCGATTCAATCGTACACTAATCATGCACGCAAATGTGTACGATCAAGATCAGGGACTCACGGAAAGATATCACAACACAACTCTAAAACATAAATAAGTCATACAAGCATCATAATACAAGCCAGGGGCCTCGAGGGCTCGAATACAAGTGCTCGATCATAGACGAGTCAGCGGAAGCAACAATATCTGAGTACAGACATAAGTTAAACAAGTTTGCCTTAAGAAGGCTAGCACAAACTGGGATACAGATCGAAAGAGGCGCAGGCCTCCTGCCTGGGATCCTCCTAGGTCACTCCTGGTCGTCATCAGCGGGCTGCACGTAGTAGTAGGCACCTCCGGTGTAGTAGGGGTCGTCGTCGACGGTGGCGTCTGGCTCCTGGACTCCAGCATCTGGTTGCGACAACCAGAAAGAAAGGAAAGGGGGAAAAAGGGGGGAGAAAGCAACCGTGAGTACTCATCCAAAGTACTCGCAAGCAAGGAACTACACTACATATGCATGGGTATATGTGTAAGGAGGCCATATCAGTGGACTGAACTGCAGAATGCCAGAATAAGAGGGGGATAGCTAATCCTATCGAAGACTACGCTTCTGGTAGCCTCCGTCTTGCAGCATATAGAAGAGAGTAGATTGTAGTCCTCCAAGTAGCATCTCCAAGTAGCATCTCCAAGTAGCATCGCATAGCATAAACCTACCCGGCGATCCTCTCCTCGTCGCCCTGCGGAAAAGCGATCACCGGGTTGTCTGTGGAACTTTGAAGGGTGTGTTTTATTAAGTATCCGGTTCTAGTTGTCATAAGGTCAAGGTACAACTCCAAGTCGTCCTGTTACCGAAGATCACGGCTATTCGAATAGATTAACTTCCCTGCAGGGGTGCACCACATAGCCCAACACGCTCGATCCCATTTGGCCGGACACACTTTCCTGGGTCATGCCCGGCCGCGGAAGATCAACACGTCGCAGCCCCACCTAGGCAAAACAGAGAGGCCAGCACGCCGGTCTAAACCTAAGCGCACAGGGGTCTGGGCCCATCGCCCATAGCACACCTGCACGTTGCG
>NC_041390.1:426448422-426478059 GCF_002162155.2 Triticum dicoccoides
TATACTTTGCTTTCTTTTAGTTTCCTATTATTTTAGTTTTAGTAAATTACCAAAGTGGCACCTAAATAGGATTTTACAAATTATGCCACTGCCACAATAGTTTAATACTTATAACAATTTAGTTTTGAAAATGTTTATTATTTTTAAAGCATTAAAATAATTGTTTTTTCTACTCTTTTATTCATTTAACAGTATTTAAACATTTTATAAAAGTGTGGTTTCTCCACCATAATTATCTATGCAATATTTGGTTCACTCCGAACATTTTAGTTTTAATATTTGAAAACTTTTATTGTTTGCCTATTTTTGAATTTGAATTTGAATCGGTTTCGAACTAACTCGAGATTAGCAACTATAAACGAGGTGACGTGGCACCATTAGCAGAGGATCACTGTAGCTTAATTACCCGGGCGTCACAGACTGCTTGGCTGCAGGTGTTGTGAGTGTGTGAGCGGTGACTAGAGCAGGGGCACGAGCTCAAGCTCGAACTCGAGATCGTCCATGGCGGACGAACTCGGGGCGAAAGGATCGGCGACTACGAGGCGGAAAACTACAGGGAAAGAAGTTGGGAGGTGTGGATCTTCACCATGGGGCTGTTGGCGGGGAAGCAACGGAGACGACGTAGCGAGGCGTAGACCGGCGTTGTCTGTGAAGAAGAGGTAGCAGAGGAAGAAGATGATGACGCGGCGTAGTGGAGGCGAGCTAGGGCGGGGAAGACGTCTGAATGGAAGTAGTCGACCTCGAGGAAGAAGTTGGACATACCGGAGATGACTGTGGTGGCCTTCGTCCACGTAGGCAATGGCGAAGCTCTCGGTGGTGCTCTTTGTTCTCCGTCTCTTGAGGAAGAAGGAGAAACAGGGGAAGGGAAAAGGGTGGCGGCGGCGAGAGGGAAACCCTAGGGGATGGGTGCGGATGTGGAAGGGGGTTAAATAGGGGCTTGGGCACGACCAGGTCGCCACCGTGGCCATGTGTGATGCCCTGGTGCAAAGTTACTATGAGCGAGAGGGGGAGCGTGAGGTGGAAGAAAAGGATGGCAACGGTAGGCTGGCAGGTGGGGTTGCGAGGGTGCAATGCTAGAAATTACCGGGGAGGCGCTAATGTGGGCTGCGGGTTTGCTGGGAGCAACTGGGCCAAGTGTGATGCGGCTGGGAGAGCCCTTTCCCTTTATTTCTCCTTCTGAAAATTTAAATATCCAGGTTTAGAAAAGGAAAAGGCCATGGTGTTTGGTAGGGAAGTAGGATGATATAAAAATATATATGAGATCTTGGGCTTAAGACCTATTTGAATAAAATGGTTTGGGCATTTTTAGAGATATAAAAATAATTCAAGTTTGAATTAAATTCAAACTTGAGCCATTTTTTAACCCAACCAAAACATTTTCAAATAAGCTGAAAATTGACAGAGAGGATGTAAGCATGGTGAACTAGCATTAGGAAAAGAGTGAACATTAATGGGGGCAGGGAAGAACTCACTTGCATACAGAATTAAAAGAATAGGAAGAAGAAGATGATGGTGCATGGCTAGGTTTGAGAGAGATAGCAAAGGGGTTTAAGAACAACACCATACATAGAGCAAGTAAAACAACAAGGTGAATCTCACAATGCACATGATGAGCATGATGAAATGCAAAATGACAAGGGCACAAATGCAATATGACAATGATGGGCATGACAATGCAATATAACCGAATGATGAACATGATACAAGAAGCAAAATATGACAATGGCACTCATCAATCATGGCAACAAATAGTTGAAACACGCAACGACAACGAGATAAATGGAAGGCATTTGGAGCGTCGGTCTCGGGGCGTTACATGCAGGCCTCACCACCTTCATCCACGACCAACGCGAACAATATTTCTTACTCACCAATATATTTGTGCAAAACTTTCATTTCCATGCTAGGAGCTCACCACCTACGGTGGAATTTTATTTATATGATGAGCATAAGGAGATGTCACTTTGTGATTTTTGTCGGGTTTGTTTGATCCCTTTCGAGGGCAGTGTAGAGGAACCACATCGTGATGGTGTGGAAGGGTTTATTGATACAATTGCTGTACGGGAAACGAGAAAAGTTTTTGATGCAAGAATTACTAGCATACATTTTCCTGTTTTATGTTACTTCGCAATATTTGCTAGTAGATGCTTAAGTGGTCGCGGAAACTGCGGCAACCTTAGTGCCCATGATATTGTTATTTTGTGCCATGCCTCGTTCCGTGATGACACATTTAGTATAAGTGCTATTTTTGCAAAGCGGTTAAATCTTAACCGTACTAAGGGCCCCGTCCTTGGAGGCATCTTCGCCTCGCGCCTCGCTGCACACTTTAACATACCTATTAGGTATTATGAGAAGGAAAAGAAGTTGTTCCCTCCTGTTTTTCTAGACTATAAGAGTATGGTAGTACATGATTTTATCGTTAAGAATAAGGAAAAGGTGCTTAAGTACAAGCTGATATTTCATAAAAATCACCCTGAGACTATTACTTTCCCTGCTCCTTCCTTGTTTGACTTATCTGCAGGCAAGTACCTTGTTCCGCCGGAGACCATTCATGCCTACCGAAACCCCGCACCAGCTACAGAGCCAGAGCCGGAACCACAATTTGATCCTCATCGACAGTCTGTTTATCAGTGGAATCCGGAAGGGATCGCCAACCAGTGACACCAGGGGGATTCTTCTCAGTACGACCCCAACTACAACTTTGGATATCCGCTAGGCCAGTCGTGGCCATAGACCAACTTAGGCCAAAAGCCTAAGCTTGTGGGAGTACGTATTTCTCACCGACATTACATTCATGTTCACACACTCATGCTAATTGCCGGTGCTCATACTTTTTCACTGAATCATCCATGCTAGTTTATTTTCTCTTTTTATGCTTTCTTCTTGTGTGTTTGATAAACCTTAAGAAAAACCAAAAAAATTAGTTGTAGCTTTTAGCTAGTTTACTTTCTTGCTTGTAGTAGTAATTAAAAGAAAACTCAAAAAGATTTCATGTTCTTTTTTTGCTTGTTGGGAGCTTTCTCATGTAAATAGTTTTACTTCTTTTCTTTTCTTTGGGGGTCGAGAGGATAAAACCATGATTAAAATGATTGAGTGGCTCTCATATGCATTATTGTTGATCTAACAAAGATCCCATATTACCTTGTCTTCTCTCTTGAATTGAATGCTTGCAGATTCCATCTTAGTCCAATGCACGTGCACTATTATTATTATCCACACTATTCAGTCGTGCAAGTGAAAGACAATAATGATCATATGATGAACTTATTGAGATGAGAAAAGCTGGTATGAACTCGACCTCTCTTGTTTTTGTAAATATGATTAGTTCATCGTTCCTGATTCAACCTATTATGAAAGAAACATGTTTGTAATGACAATTAGAGATTATAGTTGCTTATGCCATGCTTAATTAGCTAGGAGCTTATAATGGTTTACCTTGCGTGCCAACATGCTATTAAAATGGTTGTGATGTGGTATGATAGGATGGTATCCTATTTTGAATGATTCAAGTGGCTTGACTTGGCACATGTTCACGCATGTAGTTGAAACAAAATCAACATAGCCTCTATGATATTTATGTTCATGGTGCATTATATCCTACTCATGCTCGCATTCGATTTTGATTAATTTTAATGCATGTTCATGACTGTTGTCGCTCTCTAGCTGGTCGCTTCCCAGTCTTTTTCTAGCCTTCACTTGTACTAAGCGGGAATACTACTTGTGCATCCAATTCCATAAACCCCAAAGTTGTTCCATATGAGTCCACCATATCTACCTATATACGGTATCTACCTGCCGTTCCAAGTAAATTTGTATGTGCCAAACTCTAAACCTTCAAATAAACATTCTGTTTTGTATGCTCGAATAGCTCATGTATCAACTATGGTTGTCTGTATCTTCCATGCTAGGAGGGTTATTCTCAAGAGGAGTGGACTCCGCTCCTCACTCACGAGAACATGGCTGGTCACCGGGATGCCCAGTCCCATGCTTTATGCAAATCAAATCAAAATAACTGCAAACAAAACTCCCCCAGGATTGTTGTTAGTTGGAGGCACTCGTTGTTTTGAGCAAGGCATGGATTGATGCTTGTTGGTGGAGGGCGAGTATAAACTTTACCATTCTGTTTGGGAATCGCCTATAATGTGTGTAGCATGGAAGATATCGAGATCTCTCGGTTGTTATGTTGACAATGAAAGTATATCGCTCAAAATATTATTCATATCTATTTCAAAACCGAGCTCTGGTACCTCTACAAATCCCTACTTCCCTCTGCGAAGGGCCTATCCATTTACTTTTATGTTGAGTCATCATCCTCTTATTAAAAAGCACCAGTTGGAGAGCACCGCTGTCATTTGCATCCATTACTGTTAGTTTACATTGAGTATGACTTGACTGGATCTCTTTTACCATGAATTACAATGTCTAGTCAGTCCTTGATCTTTAAAGGTGCTCTGCATTTATGTTTTGTGGTCTCAGAAAGGGCTAGCGAGATACCATCTTGTCATATCATATTATGATTGTTTTGAGAAAGTGTTGTCATCCGAGATTTATTATTATTGCTCGCTAGTTAATTATGTCATTGATATGAGTAAACATGAGACCTAAGTGTTATTGTGAATATGATTAGTTCATAATCGTTGCTGCAAACTTGAATGCCGGCTTTACATATTTACAACAACAAGAGCAAACAGAGTTTGTAGAAGTTTTTCTTTATCACTTTCAGCTTATCAACTGAATTGCTTGAGGACAAGCAAATGTTTAAGCTTGGGGAGTTGATACGTCTCCGTCGTGTCTACTTTTCCAAACACTTTTTCCCTTGTTTTGGACTCTAACTTGCATGCTTTGAATGGAACTAACCTGGACTGACGCTGTTTTCAGCAGAATTGCCATGGTGTTATTTTTGTGCAGAAATAAAAGTTCTTGGAATGACCTGAAAATCAACGGAGAATTATTTTGGAATATATAAAAATACTAGAAGAAAGATCCACGCCAGGGGGCCCACACCCTGTCCACGAGGGTGGGGGGCGCGCCCTACCCCCCTGGGCGCGCCCCCCTGCCTTGTGGGCCCCCTAATGCTCCACCGACCTCAACCTTGACTCCATATATTCACTTTCGGGGAGAAAAAAATCAGGGAGAAGGATTCATCGTGTTTTATGATACGGAGCCGCCGCCAAGCCCTAAACTCTTTCGGGAGGGCTGATCTGGAGTCCGTTCGGGGCTCCAGAGAGGGGAATCCGTCGCCATCGTCATCATCAACCTTCCTTCATCACCAATTTCATGATGCTCACCGTCGTGCGTGAGTAATTCCATCGTAGGCTTGCTGGACGGTGATGGGTTGGATGAGATTTATCATGTAATCGAGTTAGTTTTGTTAGGGTTTGATCCCTAGTATCCACTATGTTCTGAGATTGATATTTCTATGACTTTGCTATGCTTAATGCTTGTCACTAGGGCCCGAGTGCCATGATTTCAGATCTGAACCTATTATGTTTTCATCAATATATGAGAGTTCTAGATCCTATCTTGCAAGTCTATAGTCACCTATTATGTGTTATGATCCGTTAACCCCGAAGTAATAATAATCGGGATACTTACTGGTGATGACCGTAGTTTGAGGAGTTCATGTATTCACTATGTGTTAATGCTTTGGTCCAGTACTCTATTAAAAGGAGGCCTTAATATCCCTTAGTTTTCAATAGGACCCCACTGCTACGGGAGGATAGGACAAAAGATGTCATGCAAGTTCTTTTCCATAAGCACGTATGACTATATTCGGAATACATGTCTACATTATATTGATGAACTGGAGCTAGTTCGGTGTCACCCTAGGTTATGACTATTACATGATCGATCGCATCCGGCATAATTCTCCATCACCGATCCAATGCCTACAAGCTTTTTCATATATTGTTCTTCGCTTATTTACTTTTCTGTTACTACTGTTACAATCACTACAAAACCCAAAAATATTACTTTTGCTACCATTACCTTTTACCACTGTTACCACTACTATCATATTACTTTGCTACTAAACACTTTGCTGAATATATTAAGTTATCCAGGTGTGGTTGAATTGACAACTCATCTGCTAATACTTGAGAATATTCTTTGGCTCCCCTTGTGTCGAATCAATAAATTTGGGTTGAATACTCTACCCTCAAAAACTGTTGCGATCCCCTATACTTGTGGGTTATCAACGATTGTCCCCTTGTCCCGCATGAAAACACCTAGCCCACGCAAAAACTAGTCCACCCTGCATCTCATCCTCGTTTCTCCTTTCGATCTATCCCTAGGGCTAACTAAAGGTTGAGCTTGTTCAACATCTTCTTCGACCGAGGGTTGAGCTTGTTGTCGCCTCGGTCGTCGCCCCTGCCCGTCTCCTAGCCCAAGCAACCGCCAGGAGAGGGCCTCGTGCCCTATGAAGGGACGCGGCCGCCACAAAGCCACGATTGATCACCAAGGACAAGGACATGTATTTGATCTGGACGGAGCCGTCGTGGTGGTCGTCGCGCTCGAAGGGGTTCAGGGATACGAGGGCTAGATACGCCGCTGCTTCCTGCGATCATCACCATATTGGTCCAACACGAAGTTGTGGTTGATCACCATGGACATGTACTCGATCTGGACAGCGCTCGACGGGATTCATGTCACGCGGCGCGCTCTGCGTGATTACGCTATACAATGCTTGCTAATCGTGTCATTGAGCAATCGGATTCTCGTTCCCAGTCTCGCTCCAACACGCGGTGGTGCTCCCCACACTCGGGCTGCTCGAGCTCGAGGATAATCTCAAGAATGAAAAAAAAGATACTTCTCAAGGATGAAGAAGAAGATTGATTATGTCCACAAAGAAAGAGATGGCGCAGTTTTCTTGTTTATTGCTCAATCGATCAAGGCATCCAACTTTAAAGTAAATGACGGTATCAACAATCAGATTACAAACATTCGGTACAATCAGACAAGAAGTGCCATTCTTTTTTTTTGTTGAGGAAAATATACCTTGACGTCCCGGCTCTAGGAAGCGTTATAATGGAGTGTGAGATAAAAAATGTGCTGAAAATCTATTTTTCTTGTTTCTACATAGCAGGAAGCATGATCAAGTACAAGTAGTGATGAATACAAAGAAATAAAATGCTCACACGTGTAGATACATGTGAGTTTTGATGCAAGTAATGTTGGTGCTAGTTTGCTAGTAATTTGTATTCATGAAGTAAGTTGAACACAACTAACATTTCAAAGAAAGAATAACAAGTTATTTGAAGAAAGAGCCTACAGACAATTGTAGAATAATGTTTAGTCCTTAATAGGTGTGCAAGTAACAAACCAGTGTGTATATACCTTATGTTAACATGTTGCTGCATATCATGATGATAAGAATCTTGCTACGTTCATGAATCCAATTCCAACTATTTCCTTACCTGCTCTTGATTTGTCCTTTCCCCTCTTCAAGTGTGAAAAAATCATGGATCCTGATAAGTGTCACACGTGTGGGTTGAAGGAGGTCAGACCAAACGCCAACACACACATGAAAACAGATGATGTCAGCGGGAGTCTTTTGAGTTTTTCAAACTTTGAAATGCTTTATTTCTTAAATGAAAAATCCGATTGAATATCCCGTTTCACCATTAAATCCGCCGCGACGAAGACTTTAAAACTAGATCCCATATTGATATATTTTGATGATATTTTTTGGCGGTCAAAAGTTGTCATGTCTATTGCATATAAATTGTCATGGTGTTTACACTGGAGTTGCCGTCATATGTTTCATCTACTTTTTCTTCTACGTTTAAAGTAAATTTTGACATTTTATAAAAAAGAGAATTAAAAAACTAAACTTCCCATGGTGAATTACTAAATTTTGTCATGATCCATGAAATAATTTGGACATGGTTCATAATTAAAAAATCCGTCATCAATTACTTTAAAAATGCATGATCAATGACTTAAATTTGCCATGGACCAGAAACTAAAATCGCCATGGTGAATTACTTAAATTTTTTACATACACTAAAATTTGCCATGGTTCATACAAAAAATAATTTTCATGGTGAAAATACCAAAATTGTCATGATTTATAAACTAAAATTGCCATGATGAATTACTAAAAAATGTCATGATCCATGAATTAAATTGTCGTGGTTAATTCCTTAAAACAGCCATGATAAATTAATAAAATTTACCATAAAAAGTAGTTGAAGTAAAATGGTAGCTTTAAATCTAGAAAAAAATGATAAAACATAACATGACAACTTTAGTGTAAACACCATGGCAACTTCAGTGTAACATCATGCCAACTTTTGACCCAAAAAAAGTCGTTGAAACATATCAATGTGAGATTTAGTTTTGAAGATCTCATTAAGACTAATTTAATGATGAAAACAAATTTTTAATCGGATTTTTATTTAGGAGATAAAACATTTTTAAGTCTGAAAAACCAAAAAGATTCCGCTGATGTCATCTGTTTAATGTGGAAAAATGGATGGTAATTAGGGTGTTTGGACCATGTTGCTTTGTGCCACACGTGTGACACTTATCATTTGGGAAAATCATCAACCAGGGTTTGCGGCAACCCAACGTGTCCATCGATCGGGATCCTAGCCAGCCCCAGTGGCTCCCTCCATTATCATTGCCGTTTGGAGAAGGACGCAGACACATGCGACGTGATCATCGGCCACGACGAGGCGGACAAATCCGGCAGCTCTCGCCTCGCATTCTTCGCCGCTGCACACGACCACCACATGCGTTTAAAGCTAGCTAGGGCTCGTCATCGACGGGAGAAGAGATCGATCTAGTCTAGATAGATGGATCTTCGCTCCAACGTTTTTGGTGTGGCAGGTGGCAACGGTGAACCCTAGAAGATGATACATGACCAGGCAAGGGGTCGTGCGACTTGTTTTTTTGTGGGTGAAAAAAAACAAGTGGTAGATGATGGGGATGGGATGAAAAAACAGACAAAATTAAACTCTAAAGACGAAGCTACCAAGTCCCACTCTAAAAGTAGAGATAATCACTAATGCTTAGAAAAATCACAGTTTATTTTTCTAAGCAACTTAAGCACAATGCATCCCATAAACCCATCCCGAACAAATCCTTCAAATCCGATCGTCCTGAATTTTTGTGAGATCCCGATTTCGCGAGTCCATTTCCTCTATATCGAGATTTCGCTCGGTTTTGAAGGCTCACCTCTCCTTTGACGGGAGTGAAGTTTCAGTCCCAACCACTTTCCTCGCAACGGCGCCATGGCTTCCCGAGCCAAATTCTGGTCAAATCTCACCGCCGCCGCCCCATGCGAGCTGTCGCACGTCGCTGTCCCCTCCCGCGAGCTAGCTAAGCTAGCTGCCGCCACAAGCTAGCTAGCTGCTGCCTGCTCGTCACATTCATCCCTGTGGTCTTTATCTTGCTCCTAGGCGGCGCCGTCATCGGCAAGACACACGCTCCTCCTCTGTCCCTCACGAGATCCTCGCGGTGGGAGCAGTCTAGATGGATTCAATTGTAATTTAACTGATGTTTTTTGAGGTTTGTGCAATTTTATCAGGACAATAAAATATTTTACGGAATCTGTTCTGCCGGAACAAAAGTGATATTAAAAAATGTTTTGCCGGTACTGGGTGTACGGGATGCTCTAAGGGCCAAAACTACTCGTCCGACACCTCCTTCCCATCGAAAAAAAACCTTCTTCCACGTCTTCGTCCAAGCTAGGGTTTCCTCTGCTGACCTCCGTCGTGCTTCCGGCCGCTACTTGCATCTCTCCGCCCTCCATTCATTCGACTCCTCGAGCCTATGAGGTAAGTTTAACGGGATTCCCTGACCAATCTGAGCGCGGTGGTCCTATCAATCCGGTCTTTGCTTCCCTGTCAATTTTGTTGTTCAATTGCGGCGTCGAGGATTCATGAGATTTTTCGTGACGCGATTTTGATCCCAAACAATTCCAAGTGATCCAAACAATTCCGAGTGCTATTACTTGTAGAGCCCCCTTCAATTTATGAATTGCGCATAGATCAGAATTCTAACTGCATCGTGCCTATCTTGATTACATCCTAATGGTGCATAATGACATGTTAGTAGTTTAGATAACCCCGTCTGTTGCAATCACCTCTAGACAGCATTGAAGACTCCCTGTACAACAGTCTGTCTATTTTCTATCTGCAACCCCCCAAAATTAGGAACTGAAAATAAACCTTGCACAGTCTGGCCGCCGCCGCTCCTCCACCCTAGTCAACGATGCGAGCACAGTCATAGTCCAGCGCAATGCTCTCCGATGACAAGGTGTGTGTTAGACAAGTAGTAAAAGCTATGTCCGTAGGCACCGCCGTCCTACGGTGCTCTGCCTAGCCAACAAGTTGAACATTGACGACGAGAAGGAGCATCAATCATGCTCTGCTGGCTCGCTGCTGTCCATCTAGCAGCGTTGGGTCTGCTAGGCACCATTGATGTCCTCCCACTGATTGGCAAGGCCTCGCACAACGAAGTCATAGGGCTGATGCTCTGTAGCAGAACATGTGCTCGCTGGCATCCATGGCAGATGCTCCTTGGCCGGCTAGTGGTGCCTCGGCGTCGACCCAAGCAGCGCAATGTCATGCAGGTCTCGCCGGAGTAGGCAGCGTAAAAAAGGAAAAGATATCGCCATGTTGGAGCACGGGATACGAGGGTTCGACAGACGAGATAAATGGTTGTTGATAAGGAGCGATATTTTTGGATATCGACTGTCTGAGGGATTATAGACACCCTCCTCCTCTCTCTTCATTCTCTCCCCTCCACCTAGATAAAAATCCCATGTGGCATGTGTTACAGACGGCTGAGTGGATGGTGTTGTATATTTTCCTAAGAAACAACATAAGTAGTCAACTTAGATTCAAAGTACAAATTTTTTAATCACAAGGACTTGGCTGTTTTCCAAACCACCCACCCCACAACATAAGGGGGCAAATTCACCACCCTGTAGAAATAGTGATTGCAATATCTACGGACAAATCCAACCAAACACGCTCTCGCATGCAACATCCCCACCAATCCTGTAATGCAGCCAACCCAGAAACATTTTCACTCAGCCATGTCCAACTGAAACGGGCGAGGGATGACCAAACATCCCTTACTGGCATGCACTCAGCTAGGCTCAAATTAGCCAGGATGGGGGTTATGTTAGCCATGTAGACTATATGTTCCCCAAAATCGCCGGTCTGGTTTGTTAGCTGATAATCTTGATCTCTAGCATTCCTAATCCCAGAAACAGTGTAAAGTTGGAAGTCATTGGCAGCCAATTTTAGCCATCCATCAACTCGTAGATCCATTCAACTAGTGAATGCATCCTGGTGTTCACCAATTTTAGCTCTCTTCGTGCAGGCAACTAAAAAGACGTATAGTCGCCCAGAAGTGCGCACTGGTGTCGTCACCGGTTGTATGATTGGGGAATTTTTCACCTGACAGATTAGTTAAAGAATAACGCCTTGTCATTCTTACTAAGTCGGCAATTAAAAGTGTACTGCATAGTTTTACCAAAAAATAATAATTTTTTTAAGAAGACAACTGTGCTATGTTGGATGCTATGCAGCTAAGGGTATTTATGGTATTTATTTTTACCAAAAAATATTCTTTGCAAAAAGTTAAGAATATTTATGGTTAAAATTCCAATTTTCTATCTTTTCATACAAATAGGTGTCCTTCCCTGATTTTTGCTTTAGCTTTAGCTCTATTGATGCTTGTAGCTTTGTACCTGCAAACTACATAAGCCAAATGTTTCGTGGATAGAATGAATTGAATTGTCTAAACCCTGTAATGTTCTCACTTACTTGGCATCTATATTGTATCATATATCTGATATTAGCTAAGTGAATGCTCTGATATTTATCTTGCTGCTACTTACTATTATGACACACTTCAACTGTTTAGCTGTTCCTGGTTCTTAATGTCTTCATGTATAATAGTATCATGGTGAGGTAGGTTGCCTTACTCATGTCTCATGCTTATGTGATTTTCAAATATTTGAAAAATGAATTTGCTTTAGCTGTGTAGTCATGACATTTGTGTTTCAGTGTCTGCGGAAATTTTAAACTACTTTCAGATAAACAAATTGCAATTTGCCTGTCAGATATGGCGAGCACAGCATGCTTTGTGATTGTCAGTAAGAATGATATCCCAATCTATGATGCTGAAGTTGGATCCGCTCCAAAAGTATGATTCGTTTAGTTTATTCCCTTTAGTAATTAATGTATATTCTACTCCACTTCTTACATTTGTGGTATTTTTATACGTGCCTTTGTTAAATATTCATTGTAGTTTTGTTCCCATATTCCTTTGCTACTGATGGAATCCACGATGCACATAATCTTGTATCTGAAAGTAGATCATGTATTAATGTGCACATGTATTGTTCATTACAGTATTATCACTTGTTTGCAACCTTACTTTATGGGACATCTACTGTCCATCCCATCTCGAGCAAGAATAAATTGTTCATCTGTATTATAAACATCAGCTTTACAGTTATTTTCTAAGATAACCAAATGATGAAAACTTGCAACTCTTGTGATCTTGTCACATTATTTCCCCCCTCATAGAGGCATAGTAACTAGTAAGTCCTCCTTTGGTTCATAGGATAGGGATTTTATAGGAATAGAAAAATCATAGGAAGTGAGATGACATGCATCTCAATTCCTTTAGAGAAAGAGATTTTATTTGGTGCATAGGATAGGAATTTTTCCATTGAGTCTAGGCTAATGTTTTTTTCCTTCAAAATGTGAAGAATTGATTCCTATCCTACATAGGAATAGGAATCCATTCCTATAAACTAAAGGACTTCAAAGGAATTTTTCCTTTGCAAATCCTATCATATAGAGTTCCGACAAAATTCCTGCAAACCAAAGGAGGCCTAACCTCTTCGTCTTGAGACTCGAGGTGGACTCTTAAATTCTATTTTATTGTAGACGCTTAGCAAAAATAATATATTTTTATAATACCTAGGACATGGATGTTATATGAACCAATGATCATGACAAGTTGTTACTACTACCAATGGCTTCCTCTTTTATTACTTCCTCCTTTACATACCCCTCTACCTCTGACAATCTTACTAATCAAATGGTACCCAGTTCATATCTGTAAATTTGTTCGATCGTTGACAAGGTTCAAAGAAAGGATGAGCCATTCACCGTGGATGCTAGAAATGTGAGATCAACCGAGAATGCATGCACCATTTCTCATATTTATATTTTGTACATGATTAACAGTAGAGGCATGCATTGCATTTACCTCTCCCTGTAGGTCATCCTATTAGCGTATGTTCAGTCAGTTGTTTCATGAGGACCCAATTTACTTCCTCTCGCAGAAAAGAAGATCAGGCTTATCAGCATCAGTTCATTTTGCATGCTGCATTAGATGTTGTTCAGGACCTTGCATGGGCTACAAGTTTAAAAAAAAAAAAGGAGGATGACCCCCGGCCTCTGCATATGGGCGATGCATACAGCCACTTTATTAATTATTCTCACAAGACCTTACAAAGTAATACAACAGTAAGACTAAAACCGCCGTCTAAGCATCTCTATCCAGCTGATGAAGGGGCGCAGATAGTCTGGGCCTAATACCAAACAGACATCGCAGCCAAATCTAACATCTAAGACCTGAGATCCCATCCAGGACGCCTGCCAGGCATGGGTCTCACCGGTCCGGCGTGCACTCAGATGCCGCCGCCGCCAACTGCCACCGCTCCATCTTCAGAAACGTACTGATGCATCAACCTTGCTCGGTCTAGCTATCGTTGACGCCACCACGGCGCCAAACGGCACCTCCTCCCTGCGCGCAAACAGCTGAGCACGTCGCGGTCGCCACTGATACACCTCAGCGCCATGCTGCCAGGTATCACCAGTCGACACAGCTTGAAGTCCTTGGAAGATTTGTCGTGCGTAGCACCTGCCGACCAGGCATGAAAAAGTGTAGCACCTGCCGGTCAGGCATGACTTGACATCACCACCGAAGCTCCGTGCAAGACGAAGCCGCTCCACCTCCTGCCTCTGACATCCAGCGCTGCTCCGCAAACGATGCTCCCAAAAGAGAGACGACACCGCAGTGCCGCCATCGTCCGATCTGGAACACCAGATCCTAGGGTTTCCCCTGGAGCAACCCCTTACTCCCCCAGACCATCTCATCTCCGTCCCTCCCCTGCCTCATTCAAACAAACAAGAGGAATAAATTTATATACACACGATTTTGTTTCAAGTTTCTGAGCATGTATTAGTCTATTTTGGATCCAATGTAACACAGGGCACTTTGCTAGTTGTTTTCTTAACAGCCAGTTCATCACATACTAGATTTATGTTGCTTCATGATTCACGGAGTGAAGATGGTATAAAAAGCTTCTTTCAGGAAGTTCACGAACTTTACATCAAGGTAAACTGTTAGCTGTGTACTGAGAAAGCTACATTTATTTTGATTGCTGTTCTAAACTAAGTCAGACATTCATATGAATATATATAAAAAATACACGCGTTGAAATGCCATCTTTAGATGATGGTGATGTGTTTCCTATGTTCTATGTCCATATCCTACTATTTGCAGCCGGATGAAAAAAACTTCATTAGTGTCGCATGAGCTCTTTTTATACGTCATAGAGCTGCACAAGGATCAGGATGTTGTCATGCATTCCATTCCAGCATTCTTCTTGCTTGCGCAGTCGTGCTAGATTTCTACTTATATTTCTGCATGTTTTTGCTGTGCAGATATTCCTTAATCCACTCTACTTGCCTGGTTCTCGCATCACATCCTCTCATTTCAATACCAAGGTCAGGGCTCTTGCAAGGAAATACCTGTAGCATGCACTCAGGTGGAAGATCCTGAAAATGAGCTAGTGCCATGATGCGCCAAAATGGTGCTCAACGGAGAGCTTTCTTTGCTTATTTCTGAGGCGTTTCCCCTGCCAACGTTTCAGCTTTTATGTTTATCTCCTTACCCCTGTCCTGTGCTGTTGTCTTGAGATACTCGAGTGTCGTAAGCTGAGCCCTGTTAAATTTACCTTGCACATCGATACTGCACCATTATATCTGTAGCCATGGCAGTGAAAGGAGATGGTGCCGCAGTATCATCACGAGCTGTATGAAGCATGGAAGCATATGCAGCGGCATTAATATTACAGGACACTGCAATGCAACTGACCAGCTGGTAGTGGTACTGTAGCTCCACTAAAAGGACCCCTGCAGAATCTCCGGAGAAAGGTCCTCGCACATCAGATGAATTCTATTCATAAATGAATCTGCAATTATCACTTGGGATTGTACTACCAAGGAAGAGCTGTCATTTGGCTGGAACCTTTTTTTTGTTTTTGTTTTGTGAAGACAAGACTTTGATTGATGATTATTTAACACAAACGGGTGTTATGTGCCATGAAATTTACCACGTCACCGTATTTGTTTCCTAAAGTACTTTTCTCGCGGTTGCCATTTTTTATTAGCATATAATCCACATATCGTAGTAGTCATTGATCAGAGGTTTCCTTATTAACGAAACAAAATGCGCATTGTGTTTTAGCACGGAGAGAATAGCAAACTGCAGGTGCGCGTGCAAAAAGTGTAGGCCGTCTTGTTACGCCTGGCTATTGTCCTAAACTTGTTCACGTGTGCGCATGCCGCTCCCCAGCAGAGGTGGAGGCGCAAAGCAGCTGAACCGACAGGAAACTTGGAGACTACAATTCTGGCGCACAGAAGAGCTAAGATCGTCCACATCTGGTAGATAACCATGCGTGCGTGCGTGCCTAGCTCGCTCGCTCACTCACTCGTCAATCATCGTCGACAGCCGAGGCGTGCTTAGCTGTTGCCATAAACTTGGCTCTAGCTCTCACCCATCAATCAATCGCTCGTCGACAGCTGAGCCGTGCAACCGCTATTGAGTCCATCTTTCTGAATCTACTGGTAGCTAGTGCATCAAGTCACCACAAGGCAAGGCAAATCCGGGGGGAGATTTGCTCAAGCACGCACACATGCATCGCGCCACAGATCCGGCAGAGCTCGGCAGCACACGCATGCAGCTCTGCAGTGCGGCGAGCCGGCGTGTGTGAGTCCCACTCTACTGATTAACTCCTCATCCAATCGAAACCTAGGAGCCAGCAAAAAGCTCATGCTCAGAAACAGTCCTTATCGCCTCCGTCTGAGCTGAGATTGCACAGTGGCGTTGCTGTAATCAGGTCTTGATTTACAGTTCAGAATTCAAGGGCCTGAATCAGCTGCGCCTGGATTGGCAGATGACAAAAACATGGAGTGTCTGTCCACTGCGGCCACAGTGCGATGGCCAACTTGGCTTTCACTGTCCCGGGATTATACCTGGCCAAACCTCGGGCCGGGCCGGGCCTAGCCAAGCCTGAGCCAAAAAACCTGGGCCCGAGCCCGGCCCGGCCATCGGGCCTAGTTTTTGGCCCAACCTGGCCCGAACATGCAAAAGCCCGCCGGGCCTTGAGCCTCGGGCCGGGTCCCTTCAGAAAACGGCAAAAATGACGGGCCCAGGTCCGGCCCAGCCAGGCCACCGGGCTCAAAATCTAGGCCCGAGCCCGACCCGGGAGCAGCGTCGGGCCGGACCGGGTCGGGCGGGCCGGGTTGCCCATGGCCGGATCGCCATCTCCACGGACAAGTACGGGCACTACCTCTTCCATGGATGCAAGGACTAGATTTAGAATGTCACATCAGAGATTTAACAACATCAAACAAGGACTAGATTACCACAGACAGTTTCTTTATGCAAATTGCGATTGCCCACGTGATCTTTTTCTAACATATACATTTTTTTAAGTAGTAAAGGGCCACTTATCAAAAAAGTTCTTTTTTTGAAAAGTTGTTTTCATTTTTTTTCTGAAAAACTTTCAAACCTATTCATCTTCGGTCATGGTAGTACAACAAACACTGAATAATAAAAATTGCATCCATCTGTAGACCACCTAACGACCATTACAAGCACTGAAGCGAACCGAAGGCACGCCGCCGTCATCCCCCTCCCTCGCTAGGGCCGAGCAAACTTTGTTGTTGTAGACAGTTGGGAAATCGTCGTGCTAAGACCCCATTGGACTAACGCATCAGGACAGGAACCGCCACCGTTAAAGAGTAGCATAGATCGGAAGGATCACCCTAAAGACACACAAATGTAGATGAACTACGACAAAATCCGAGCAAATCCACCAATGACAGATCCACCGGAGACACACATCTACACGCCGCCCGACTATGCTAGACGCACCATTGAAACGAGGACTAGGCGGGGAGAATCTTATTTCATGTTTAGAAAGCCGCCGTCGTCTCCTCTTTCCGAGCAGGACACAAACCCTAACAAAACTTGAAGAAACATCTAAAGATGGAGCCCTCCCGCAGGTAAAGGTCGTGATCCATCACGCTGCCATGGCCCTAAGGCCACCGGTGACGAGGCGATCCAACGGCGAAGCCGGCGCGAGACAGAGGAAACCTAAAAAATTCTGTTTTCGTTAACAAAGAAGATGTACATGACCTGTCGAAAATAATGTGAATAATGTTCATTGCATGAACCAATGTACAAATCACTACTTTAAGTTCAATTTTAGCTTATAAACATTTTTTTCATGATTCACTTATGCTTATGCTTTTGTACATGAGATGAGTTTTGTACTTTTTTGCCACTTTAAATAATAAAATAATTGTGCGCATCGCTTGATGCAGAGGCCGGGGTCAATCCTCTTTTTTAAAAATAAACATATTTTTTCCATGGACATTACAGACAGTTCATGACAAATCCACACTCTCAAAGCTGTCTCAACCAAACAACTTTCAGATTTTCCATAGTTCATACCTCACGGCAGTTTTTTCAAAATCCACAACTCAATCAAACACACTCTTATCCCACCTGCCACTTCATATAAAGCTTGAACTCTAGATGTCATTGTTGTGCTTGCCAATATGGCACAATTTTCAGTATTGCTACTCAGGGCTAAGAGATGTGCAGTTTCAGGTAGTTGAGTTAATATCAATATTTTAAATACCGGGCTATGGCATTTAGCGGCAACCCTTAAAAACAGCTATAGCGGGCTATAGCGGTAAATTGTATATGAAATCATTTAACGGCAATATCCTCAAACAGGTATAGCAGAGCTATAGCGGGGCTATAGCCGGCTATTTAAAACTATGGTTAATATGTGAAAGAAAAGTTAGGCAACATTTGAAGTTCAAAACTGATGGCACAAAGAGGAATGTGTTTATATTATCTACTATGCTTCTCAAGTAGAAAAGGTACTGTGAACTAAGCACATTGGTGGTCACATTTTTTTAAATTTATTTTAGGACATCTGACGATGTGCGTTCAGTGAAAGGAGACGTTCTCCTCGACTATGAAGGTGTTTGTGCCGATTTCATCAATCTCAAGATGACGTGCTAGCAATCTCTTGAAGATGCTCATAGGGATAGGATGTGTGTGCGTGCGTTTATTGAAGTGAGTGAATATGTGCATATACAAGTGTTTGCATTTGTATAGTGTTGAAAAAAGTACCTAAAAAGAGCTCGATTTCATACCTTTTTGCTATTCCATAGCAACACAAGGCCTCGTAGCAGTAGACTGCTAACACCAAAGCTTACGTATTAGCACCGAGGTTTCTCGGGAAAATTATGTTTCTTGAAAGAAAGAAAAAACGAAGGTTAGCACAGCACGTTATTTTCATTCTGCTACAGCGCCGGCACTGACGACTGAAATGGAATCGGAGTGGGAGAGCGACACCACGCTTTGGCTGTATCCGCTGGTAGAGCTAATGATGCTGGCTTTTGACGGGCGATTGAGATAGGGCGATCGGGCCAGTGGCGTAAACATATCTTAGCGCCTCCCACGTTCGGATCGGTAGATAAGACCTCTCGTCAGGATCCATGGCCCGGAAACGTTGTTGGTTAGCTTGACAGCAACATTGCACATATATATTCAGATTTCACGCGGTTCGCCACTGAATTTTCCGCGGTAGAAACTTGGGGTTTTTACGGCCGATGCGATCGCTCCTTTTGACTAACGTTGCAGCGCTTGCTTGACGGGCAAATCCGTGTGCGTTTCACCGCTTGGTGAAATCTGTGTGAAGGCCTTTTCCTACTTTACCACTTGGTGAAAACTGAAAACCTCGTCCTTTTTCTGCGCTTGGTGGAAACGACGCCAACGTCCACCTCGTCCGCCCGGAGAAGGATGTTTCATTTCATGTGCGTGGAGGTTACGGAAATGTATTTCGGCGCTGTGAGTCTGTGACGGACGGTGCTGCACTACACGCTTGGCTCACCGATCTTCAGACGTTTTGCAGTCACTCGTGTACATGTGCTCGCGCAACCAAAGGCCAATCAAGGAGAAGAGCATGCACCACGCGGCAAGCATGGTAAAACCAATCTCAAATTGACAAAAAAAAAAGAGGAGCATGCATGAAGAAAGACTAGAAGGTGCCGCGTGTTAGAGTTGTGTCGAATATTATTGTACAAGGTAGGTTACAGTTGGACTTGTAGTTGTACTGTGTTTAGATAGGATATGGAGTCGTGTCCTAGTAGGACACTTGTATCCTAGGTCTCTCATATATAGTGGGGGTAGACACATGATGTAACCTATGCCAACATAATAGTATAGGCACGCAAGGGGGAGCCGGCGGCGTGTGCCGGCGCCCGGGCGGCCGGGGTGCGGTATTGTGACGGTGTCACGGGGAGGAGCGCCCATAGTCAGGCCTCAGGGATATAGCCATGATGGTGAACCTCGTTAACAAATCTCGGTGTCGTGCTTGTGTGATTGATTGGTCCTCGATAGATCGACGGAGCGCCTCGGATTTATTCTAACACCGCGCGTTCTTCGTTCCCGGGCTCTTTCTTCTTGTTGTATCATGGCTGGTCAGTAAGTCGTGAGTTAGGCCCTGTTTCTTGGGATTTTGCTTTTGTTTTTGTAGCTTTTTCATTTTAACAGAAAACCTAAAGAAGACTCCTAAATAATAATTTTAGGGATAGGAAGCACGGCCTCTCACTTTAATTTGGGAGAAAGTTTGGTGTGTATATAAAACACTGTTCAACAGTTACCAGAAGAAGAAGATGGCCCCTGATGAAACGTGCCTCCCTTTTCTGTGTTGAAAGTATACCTGGCCAAACCTCGGGCCGGGCCGGGCTTCGGGCCAGGCCTAGCCAAGCCCGAGCCAAAAAACCTGGGCCCGAGCCTGGCCCAGCCCGGCCATCGGGCCTAGTTTTTGAGCCCAAGCCCGGCCCGAACATGCAAAAGCCTGCTGAGCCCCTTCAGAAAACGGCAAAAATGACGAGCCCAGGCCCGGCGCGGCCCGGCCAGGCCACCGGGCTCAAAATCTAGGCCCAAGCCCGGCCCGGGAGCAGCGTCGGGCCGGGCAGGGTCGGGCTTTTTCGGGCCGGGTCGGGCCGGGCCAGCCGGGCCGGGCTGCCCATGGCCAGGTCTAGTTGAAAGGCTGCCGAGCTAGGCTCGTAGATTCTTGAGCACCTTCCATCTGTAGAGGAGCTTTACCAAAATTCTTTACTGATTGATGATGATTGGTAACTATTTAGAGTCATCATCAATCGCAGCATTGCTATACTAGCTAGCTGGCTAGTAGAATCTAAATTCTAGGCCGTGGCATGAGAATCGTGAGAGGTAAAAAATTGTTCTACTAGTATCTCCTGGTTTCTCATGAATTTTATGACTTCTTTGATTCGCAGGATTCTAAAACAAAGGAATCTGAAAAACCACAGAATTAAGATGTTTTGTACATTTGATTCTTCCAATTTCATGGACACACGAAAACAAGCAATTCTTTCTTTTCGAGATTTTCTATTTTTCTGAGACTGGCGGGGCGAAGAGAACTTCTACACCGATTCAACTTGGACAGGACCCGGTTTGGAGACAAAGGTTCTGCGATGGGCAACATCAAGGCGACCATCGGCGTGAGCATCCCGTAGGCAGTGTTGGAAAAGAACGCGGTGTAGGGGGGCCATGCGAGGTATCAATGCAGAGAAATCCTAAAAGTTTTCAATGCAGAAATTTTTTTATGAATCCAACAACCTATACAGAAAAAATCTTAAAGATGTCAATCTTTTAATATTTCTATGGAAATCAATCAAAAAGGTAGTGGAGTTAGAAATGGCAGCTAGGATATATGTGAACACTTGATCGAGACCAAGCATATGTCACACACACGCACGCACGCACGCACGCACACGTGCACACGGTTAGTGACACATGATCCTCCACGTCTCGCCGCTGCTGGAGGCGCCGCCGGCGAAGCCCGGGCGGGATCCAATGACAGCGGCGGCGGGGTGGTTCCCCTGGGCAACCTCCGCTCCCCTTTCTCTCGGCCTCGATGGCGTGTGGCGGCGGCTCGGCGGCGCACTCCCGATCTGCATGGGTCGGCGGCGGGGTGGGGCGGAGGTCTTCGCCGTGTGTTTGGCAAGGGCCGACGGCGACGAGGATGCTTAGGAACGTGGCGGGGACGGAGCGTTGACGGCCGGGGCTGGTGGTCCAGATATGGGCGCCGCCGGCCTTCGGATTGCCTTCGTGTCCGTCCTCGTCTCGGTGGTGCAGCACTTGCCCCTTGCGCCAGGTGTGGCGGTGGTGGATGGTGCCTCCGATAGTCTTCCGGTGGTGGTGTCGATCCGCGTGAGGTCTGCTCCATCTCCTAGCGCCGATCTTGCGCGACCCGGATGGGCTTGGGCGGATCGACAACTCTGGGACGTGGCTGCAGGATGGCGCGGTGGTGCCTGACGGCGCTGACTGCTAGGCACCATGGTGGTGTCGGCGCCCGGCCTGGCGGCGACAGGCTGGATCGGGCGGCGTGGGGGCCTGCCGCCGTGATGATTAAGGTGGCGGTCCTCGTGCTCTTCTCACATCACGACAACACCCTACATGATCGTTCCTCCTCGATCTGGCCATCGACGTGTTCCGGGACGATCGCCGGAGATCTTGTTCATGATATCTGGACCGGTTAGATTTCGGTCGTGCACGCCCATATCAGCCTACGAGATCCTGAGAGCGTGGCGCGAAGCTCTCTTTGCTGATGACACCTTGGGACATGTCGGCTTCTCGATTTTCATAGTGAAGATAGCGGTGGAGAATGTCATTAATGCGGAGCATCCCAAGGTCATCCCCATGGACCTATCATCGTCTCACCAAGTGCCTAGAAGACCCATGACACGGGCACGTGCAAGAGCTCTCGAAACCGAGGTGACATCTCTCCTCTCACGATTCCACTTTGATGCACATGAGACATGGCTACTACCTCAAACGGACACACTATGCATACTCATGTATCAAGGAGTTAGCCATGGAGAAGTTAAGGAGCAAGAAGGATCGGAAGCGGAAGACATGCGTGAAGACGGAGAAGAAATCAGCCAAGTCCCAGGTGATGAAGCTATGTACCTAGGGTAGGGGCACGGACCTGTCCAAAGAGCCCTACCCAAGGACATCCCTAGAAGAAGTCACCTTTCAATCGACTTGAAGGTATCCCACTCGACGGATTCAAGACACTCGACCAAGAAGCTATCACTCGACCATGAAGCCAACCACTCGACTGCCAGGAGACCCAAAGTCACTCCGCAGGCAAACGGTCGGCTATTAAGTAGTCTTTATGGTCATTATAGCACTTTATTAGGGGCGTTACCAGGAACGCCCAACCTTAAATGTACCTTAAACCCTGCATTACTGAGGGCAGGAGAGGACCGGCGAACTCTATATAGGCCACCCCCTCCTCAGTATGAAGGGTTCGCACCTCTGTTATTCACACACGCATAATTCAATCGACCGCCTCCGGGCACCGAGACGTAGGGTTGTTACTTCCTCCAAGAAGGGCCTGAACTCGTAATCCTCGCGTGCTTACAACTCCTCCATAGCTAAGATCTAGCCTCTCCATACACACCCCCCTACATCACTGTCAGAGTTAGAACCACGACAGTTGGCGCCCACCGTGGGGCCGGAGTCTTAGCGCCTAGTTGGAGAAGTTGCGATTTTTCCGATCCCTTTGATCATGGTTTCGTGCGGAGTTTTGGTGGAGGGCCGCGAGATCCGCCTCGGCGCGCTCACGTTCATCGCCGACGACTCCGCCTGGCTTCAGGAGGCACCACTCGACATCGACGCGCTCCCCGTCCGCGGTGCGACGCACTTCCACGCATGCGTTCGTGGCGTCCTCCTGCGGCAGCCGTCGACCCAGTATTGGTCGGCCCCCGTGTCGTCTCCCTGCTCTGTCTCCCACTGGCGCAAGCGCTCCGGTCGGTCGAGACTTCAGAGGTGGGTGAGGCATGTCGTGGCTCGCCAGTCGGCCGCCCCACAAGTCGCGGCAATCGAGCCCGACGAATCCCTCTGCGGCCTGTTCGACCCGTCGATTGGCTCCGCGGAGACCGCATCCGAGTGCGACAGCGGCGACCCAGCGGCTGAGGTTCTGGCGGTCGATGGAACGCACAGTCCTCCCGGTTTCCCTCGCGCTGATGGAGGCGCGGGTGGGGGCGACCCGTCACATCCCCACGATGAGTATCTCCCCGAACCTCTCACGTCATTACAGCGAGAGGAGCTTCGCCGCCGGAACATGGACACACTCCACACTCCTATCGTCGGAGAGACCCCCGAGGCCCGGGCCTTGGAGGACGCGCGCTTGGCTAACTTGGCCGAGCGCACTCGACTGGAGAATCTCCAGCGAGCACTCGACGAGCAAGCGCGTCAGCGGGCTCCCGAGTCTAGTCGACGTCAGCTCTTCCCGCCGACGCAGGTATACCGAACCCCAGTTCAGAATTTGGCCGCTGCGGCCCGTATAGCAGAATCGATTCAGCCCTCCCAGTCGGAGGCTGGCAGGGGCTTGTTGCAGATCAGAGCGTTGCTCTGGGCAGCGGGAAACCAGAATTCCGCTGTTTCTCAGTCGCGGAATAGGATCCACAGTCGATCCGTTGCAACAGATACAGTCCAGTCGGCTCACAGCCTGAGATCGCCCCCGAGGCGTGAGGGACGTGGTGACCGGCATGATCAGTACAGAAGGAATGAGCAGTATGATCACCGATCCGATTGTGATGATTGACGTCGAGTGCCAACCCCTCCCCTGAGGAGTGGGTCATATGCACCTCGACATCGAGATGACAGGCGCCCTCATAGTGTTGGGCAGAGGATTCCAGTCGACCCCAGGGACCCAGGCTTTGACGCGAGATCTATCCTTGTTCACGGTTTGGTTGATAGGAACAAGGCTCATCAGGAAGGCCACAACAGAGATGCGCCTGCCAGCAGCAGAGTACGTGTTTCGGGGCCAGAGTGTTTCAGTCGAGCCATCAGGGCCGCAGTGATTCCTCCCAACTTTCGGTTGGCGACTGGAGTCAGCAAGTTCACCGGCGAGTCTAAGCCTGACACTTGGCTCGAAGACTACCGAGTGGCTGTCCAGATTGGTGGCGGCAATGATGAGGTGGCTATGAAGCATTTGCCCCTTCTGTTAGAGGGCTCGGCCAGAGCGTGGCTGAATCAGTTAGCACCCAGCAGCATCTACACTTGGGAGGATCTCTCTCGAGTGTTTGTCACGACCTTTGAAGGAACATGCAAGCGACCAGCAGGCTTTACAAAATTGCGGTCTTGCGTGCAGAAACCGAGTGAAACTCTGAGGGATTACATCCAGAGGTGGATCACTTTGCATCACATAGTTGAGAACGTACCGGATCACCAAGCAGTTTGTGCCTTTAAAGAAGGCATCAAGAACAGAGAGTTGAACCTGAAGTTCGGTCGGACCGGAGAAATGTCTCTGAATCGGATGATGGAAATTGCCACCAAATACGCTAACGGAGAAGATGAAGATCGACTCCGGAGTGGCAAGCAGAAAGCAGTCGCCCAGGAATCCGGAGGCAATTCCAGTCGGAAGCAGAAGCGGAAGGCCGAGCCAGCCGCCCCTGGGGAGGCCCTGGCCGTAACCCAGGGAAATTTCAAGGGAAAACCCAAAGGCCCCTGGAAGCCCAAGAAAGTCAAGGATCAAGATGGAAATGATGTTTTGGATCTGCCATGCCACATCCACACCAAGAAAGATGAAGAGGGTAATTTTATTTACCCAAAGCATACCACTCGACAGTGCCGGCTCCTGATCCAGCAGTTTCAGGGCAAACAGTCCAAAGATAAGGAAAAAGAGTTGGACAAGGTTGAGGACAAGGAAGATAGTGACGATGGATACCCCCAAATCAATTCCACCCTGATGATTTTTGCTGATGTCGAAAGCAAAAGTCGACTGAAAGTCATTAACCGTGAGGTGAATATGGTTGCTCCGGCAACACCCAGCTACCTGAAGTGGTCTCAGGCTGCCATCACGTTCGACCAGTCCGATCACCCTGCGCACATTGCCACCCCTGGGAGGCAAGCTCTGGTGGTCGATCCAATTGTCGAAGGCACTCGACTGACCAAAGTTCTGATGGATGGTGGCAGCGGCCTGAACATACTGTATGCAGAAACGTTGAAAGGGATGGGCATTCCGATGTCCAGGCTCAGTGCCAGCAACATGAGTTTCCATGGAGTCATTCCTGGAAAGAAAGCCGAGTCACTCGGCCAGATTGCTCTCGATGTGGTTTTTGGTGATTCAAATAATTAACGCAAGGAAAAGTTGACATTTGAGGTTGTGGACTTCCAAAGTGCTTATCATGCTATTCTAGGCCGACCAGCTTATGCACGCTTCATGGCTCGACCGTGCTATGTGTATCTCAAGTTGAAGATGCCCGGCCCCAAAGGCGTGATCACCGTTACAGGCAATCGGAAGAAAGCAGAGGAGTGTTTTCAGAAAGGATCAAAGATCGCTGATGCTCAGATGTCAGTAGTCGAACTGCAAGAGTACCAGAAGACTGCTGATCCGAGTGAATTGCTGCGAGCCAAGAAGCCAACTTCAGAATCAGCTTTTCAGTCGTCCGGTGAAACTAAGCCAGTTCACATTCACCCGACCGACCCCAATGCCGCCCCGACTCACATCTCAACGATGCTCGACTCCAAATAGGAAGAAGCGCTCATCCAGTTCCTCCGTGAGAACTGGGACATCTTCGCATGGAAGCCTTCTGACATGCCTGGAGTTCCCAGGGGGCTGGCTGAGCACCGTCTATGAGTCGACCCGAAGTTCAAGTCTGTGAAAGAACATCTTCGACGGTCCGCCGTCCAGAAGAGGAAAGCTATTGGCGAGGAGGTGGCTCAACTCTTAGCAGCGGAGTTCATCCGAGAGATTTACCACTCCGAGTGGCTTGCCAATGTTGTCATGGTCCCCAAGAAGGACAAGTCACTTCGCATGTGCATTGACTTTAAACACATCAATCGGGCCTGCCCGAAAGATCATTTCCCTCTCCCCCGCATCGACCAGGTAGTTGACTCGACCGCGGGGTGTGAGCGTTTGTCTTTTCTAGATGCTTATTCAGGGTACCATCAGATCCGTCTGTATGGACCCGACGAAATCAAAACAGCTTTCATCACCCCATTCGGGTGCTTCTGTTATGTCACCATGCCCTTCGGCCTCAAGAATGCTGGAGCCACGTTCATGAGGATGATTCAGAAGTGTTTGCTCACTCAGATCAGTCGGAACGTAGAAGCATACATGGATGATATTGTGGTTAAGTCACGGAAAGGTTCCGACCTACTGACTGACCTTGCCGAAACCTTTGCTAACCTCAGGGGATACGATATCAAGCTCAATCCATCAAAGTTCACATTCGGAGTTCCAGGTGGAAAGTTACTCGGTTTTCTCGTTTCCAAACGAGGAATCGACGCCAATCCCGAGAAAGTTGGCACCATACTCCGGATGAAGCGCCCTGTGCGTGTACACGATGTCCAGAAGCTTACAGGTTGCTTGGCCGCTCTAAGTCGATTCATTTCTCGTCTCGGTGAAAAGGCGTTGCCTCTTTACCGACTGATGAAGAAGTCTGACAAGTTCGAGTGGACTCCAGAAGCTGACGCAGCGTTTGCAGAGCTCAAAGCTCTGCTCTCCACCCAGCCGGTGCTTGCTGCCCCAATCAGTAAAGAGCCTCTGCTGCTGTACATTGCGGCCACGGGACAAGTTGTCAGTACAGTACTTACGGTCGAGCGGGAAGAAGAAGGAAAGGCCTTCAGAGTTCAGCGCCCAGTATATTATGTGTCTGAAGTTTTGACCCCTTCGAAGCAAAGATATCCCCATTACCAGAAGCTTGTATATGGGATCTACATGACCACGAAGAAGGTTGCACACTACTTCTCTGACCATTCCATTATAGTCGTCAGCACGCTCCACTGTCAGAGATCTTGCATAACAGAGATGCAATTGGTCGAGTGGCGAAATGGGCGATTGAACTCCTTCCCCTAGATATCAAATTTGAAGCAAAGAAGGCTATCAAGTCCCAAGCAATTGCAGATTTCGTCGCCGAATGGATTGAATAGCAGCTTCCGACTCAAGTTCACTCGGAGCACTGGACCATGTTCTTCGATGGATCTAAGATGCTGAATGGTTCCGGTGCTGGGGTAGTCTTGGTCTCCCCCCAAGGAGATAAGCTCAGATATGTTCTCCAGATCCACTTCGATTCCTCCAATAATGAAGCAGAATATGAAGCACTCTTGTATGGGTTGCGCATGGCCATTTCACTCGGCGTCCGGCGCCTCATGGTCTATGGCGACTCAGATTTGGTGGTTAATCAGGTGATGAAGGAGTGGGACGTTAGAAGCCCAGCTATGACTGGCTACTGCAACGTAGTAAGAAAGCTAGAAAAGAAATTCGAGGGGCTAGAGCTTCATCACATCCCCCGACTAAAAAATCAAGCAGCTGATGATCTGGCAAAGATAGGCTCCAAGAGAGAAGCCATTCCCAGCAATGTGTTTTTGGAGCACATCCGCTCGCCGTCAGTCCAGGAGGATCCTTTTACAGAAGAAGCCCCGCAACCGAAAAGTGCCACAGATCCGACTGAAGTCGAAATTCCTGCTGTGGTCGACCTAGTCATGGAGGTCTTGGCAATCACTCCCGACTGGACGGTACCATACATCGCGTATATCTTGAGGAAAGAACTCCCAGAGGACGAGGAAGAGGCTCGACAGATCGTCCGCCGATCCAAGGCCTTCACAGTCATAAAGGGACAGTTGTATAGGGAAAGCGCGACTGGAATCGGTCAGAAGTGCATAACACCAGAAGAGGGTCAGATAATCCTTGATGATATCCACTCGGGGACCTGTGGTCACCATGCATCCTCTCGGACCATTGTGGCTAAAGCATACCGAGCGGGATTTTACTGGCCAAGAGCAAATGAGATGGCAAAAGAGATAGTCGACAAGTGTGGAGGCTGCCAGTTCTACTCCAACATGTCACACAAGCCTGCATCAGCCCTGAAGACCATTCCACTCGTCTGGCCCTTTGCTGTCTGGGGACTGGACATGGTTGGTCCACTGAGAACAGGCAGGAACGGATTCACGCATGTGCTTGTGGCAGTCGACAAGTTCACCAAATGGATTGAAGCCAAGCCTATCAAAAATCTTGATGCCAGCACTGCTATCAGTTTCGTCAGAGAGTTGATATTCAGATATGGGGTCCCGCATAGCATCATCACTGACAATGGGTCAAACTTCGATTCAGACAAGTTCAGAGCTTTTTGCGCCTCTCAAGTCACACGAGTCGACTACGCGTCGGTCGCGCATCCCCAGTCGAATGGACAAGCTGAAAGAGCAAATGGTCTAATTCTCAAAGGACTGAAGCCTCGACTGATGCGTGATCTCAAGCACGCAGCAGGCGCTTGGGTCGACGAGCTTCCGTCAGTTTTGTGGGGACTGAGGACCACCCCGAACCGGTCGACTGGAAGAATGCCATTCTTTCTGGTTTACAGAGCCGAAGCCGTCCTGCCGAGTGATCTACTTCACAACGCCCCCAGAGTCGAGCTTTACAACGAAGACGAAGCAGAGCAAGCCCGGCAAGACGCAATCGACCTCCTAGAGGAGGAGAGGGAAATGGCTATGATCAGATCGACCATCTATCAGCAAGACTTGCGTCGATTCCATGCCAGAAATGTGAAGAGCCGAGCCTTCCAAGAAGGAGATTTGGTCCTCCGAGTGGATCAGCAGAAACCACACAAACTTGCTCCTACTTGGGAAGGCCCCTTCATCATCACCAGAGTCCTCCACAATGGAGCATATCATCTCTACAACGTTGGTCGCCGGATCGACGAGCCACAAGCTTGGAATGCGGAACTACTCCGCCCATTTTACACTTGAATTCTCACTCGGACGAGATGTAATAAGGAAAAATTTTCTGCAGTACATTTTTATCAAAGACAAGAGTGTTCCAATAATTGCTGTCACTCTTGTTTGCATACGAAATCCCCCAGTGGGTGACTTAGCTGCGAATCCGTTTCGCCTAAGTTTGAAAAATCCTACTGAGTGGAGAGCAATCCTCCCACTCGGGGGCTTAGCTGCAGTCCAGTACCCGCCTAAGTTCTCCCACTTAGAGACTTAGCTGCAGTCAGACACTCGCCTAAGTTTGAAAAAATCCTACCGAGTGGAGAGCAATCCTTCCACTCGGGGGCTTAGTTGCAGTCCAGTACTCGCCTAAGTTCTCCCACTTAGAGACTTAGCTGCAGTCAGGCACTCGCCTAAGTTTGAAAATTCCTACCGAGTGGAGAGCCAGACTCCCACTCGGGGGCTTAGCTGCAGCCCAGTGCTCGCGTAAGCGTTTAAAAATCCTACTGAGTGGAGAGCAAACCTCCCACTTGGAGGCTT
>NC_041390.1:426478069-426479492 GCF_002162155.2 Triticum dicoccoides
TGGGGAAACAAGAGATAGGGTTGATTTCGGACCCCTCCCCCAAGGGCCACGAAATTCCCCCCTCTTCCTCCATATATACAGCCCTTAGGGCATCGTTTAGACTTTGGGTTTTGTTTAGATTAAAAGTTCGCCATAGCTGCAACTTCGCGTACTTCGTTTGTGTTCAACGACCAGACAAAGGCGTCACAGAACCCCACCTTGATCAATAAAGCTTTCATCTTATATTCGCAATATCCAGATTGCAATCTCAGTTTCTTGCTTGTTCTTCGTTTGTTCGCAGGAAACAGACCCTCGTGGTCAGGTTGATCGTGCTCCGGCGTGGTCAATAACCTCTCGGAGTTGGTTTAGCGATTGCTAAGGCGCGACGTCCTCGCACGTTCGTAGTCGGATCGTCAAAGTCGACTTCCACCAAAGCGATATCCATCATCTCATCGAAAGACGGGACACCTTTGCCTCTATCACCAGGCCCATGTAATTTCGAAATACATAAGTATAGGCTATTTTTAGAGTTCGTATGTGTGGGGAAACAAGAGATAGGGTTGATTTCGGACCCCTCCACCAAGGGCCACGAAATTCCCCCTCTCTTCCTCCATATATACAGCCCTTAGGGCACCGTTTAGACTTTGGGTTTTGTTTAGATTAAAAGTTCGCCATAGCTGCAACTTCGCGTACTTCGTTTGTGTTCAACGACCAGACAAAGGCGTCATAGAACCCCACCTTGATCAATAAAGCTTTCATCTTATATTTGCAATATCCTGATTGCAATCTTAGTTTCTTGCTTGTTCTTCGTTTGCTCGCAGGAAACAGACCCTCGTGGTCAGGTTGATCGTGCTCCAGCGTGGTCAATAACCTCTCGGAGTTGGTTTAGCGATTGCTAAGGCGCGACGTCCTCGCACGTTCGTAGTCGGATCGTCAAAGTCGACTTCCACCAAAGCGATATCCATCATCTCATCGAAAGACGGGACACCTTTGCCTCTATCACACTCGGGGGCTTAGCTGCAGTCCAGTACTCGCCTAAGTTCTCCCACTTAGAGACTTAGCTGTAGTCAGGCACTCGCCTAAGTTTGAAAAAATCCTACCGAGTGGAGAGCAATCCTCCCACTCGGGGGCTTAGCTGCAGTCCAGTACTCGCCTAAGTTCTCCCACTCGGAGACTTAGCTGCAGTCAGGCACTCGCCTAAGTTTGAAAAAATCCAACCGAGTGGAGAGCAATCCTCCCACTCGGGGGCTTAGCTGCAGTCCAATACTCCCTAAGTTCTCCCACTCGGAGACTTAGCTGCAGTCAGGCACTCGCCTAAGTTTGAAAAAATCCAACCGAGTGGAGAGCAATCCTCCCACTTGGGGGCTTAGCTGCAGCCCAGTGCTCGCCTAAGTGATTAGAAATCCTACCGAGTGTGAGCAAACCTCCCACTCGGGGGCTTAGC
>NC_041390.1:426479502-426482499 GCF_002162155.2 Triticum dicoccoides
CGCCTAAGTTTGAAAAAATCCTACCGAGTAGAGAGCAATCCTCCCACTCGGGGGCTTAGTTGCAGTCCAGTACTCGCCTAAGTTCTCCCACTCGGAGACTTAGCTGCAGTCAGACACTCGCCTAAGTTTGAAAAAATCCAACCGAGTGGAGAGCAATCCTCCCACTCGGGGGCTTAGCTGCAGCCCAGCGCTCGCCTAAGTGTTTAAAAATCCTACCGAGTGGCGAGCCAGACTCCACCTCGGGGGCTTAGCTGCAGCCCAACGCTCGCCTAAGTGTTTAAAAATCCTACCGAGTGGAGAGCAAACCTCCCACTCGGGGGCTTAGCCGCAGCCCAGCGCTCGCCTAAGTGTTTAAAAATCCTACCGAGTGTAGAGCAAACCTCCCACTCGGAGGCTTAGCTGCAGCCCAGTGCTCGCCTAAGTACAGGACACAACCCAATCCGCAAGGACGACGAGGCGCAAGTCGACTGCTGCCTTCTCCTTCGGAGTTGCGCCGCAAATACAAGGTTATTCCGAGTGAAGATCAAGTTCCACTCGACGAATCAAATCATGAAGATATTCAACGAGAAATCAAGATCAGATAAAGCCTAAAAGGTCCCAGACCTCAGATCAAAGTACTCGAGCCCTCGGCTCGGCGGAGTTTAACGGTTACAAATCCACTCGGCATTCCGAGGCAAATTTAAAGTGAAGCATAAAAGTTTTTCATTCCTCAGGAGGAGGACTGGAAGGGGCGACGAACTCGTCCAAGTCGATCCCGTCTGCAATACGAGTGGCAGCAGCAATGAAAGCCTCCATGAAGTCTTGAAAGTTGTGCTTCCTGGTATTGGCAACTTGGATGGCGGCCAACTTTTCTTCTCGCGCCTCCTTGCAATGGACGCGGACCAGAGACAGAGCGACATCAGCACCACATCTAGCAGAAGATTTCTTCCATTCCGCCACTCGACCTGGGACTTCATTAAGTCGAGCCATCAGGGACTCGAGGTCATTCTGAAGTGTCGTCCTAGGCCAGAGTGATGTGTCGATCCGCGACATCGCAACCTTCAGTCGAGCAAGATAGTCAACCACGCTGGCAATACGAGACTCCAGACGGAGCACGTTCATTGCAGCCTCGTCCTTCACAAGGGAGTTAGCAGGGTCCAAGCCTGGCTCCACTCGACTGGTCTCCTCTTCAAAGTTCTGACAGAATTCTGCAAACACGATTCAAGAATAAGACAGTGACCCTACACAGACTTGGTAACTGCAAGACAGTCGGGGCAGAGTAATTACCTTCGAGCACGACGAACAGCTTCTTGGCCAGTCCACCGAGATAAGCCTCCAGATCGTTCCTCTTCCCCGCCAGCTCACCTGCCTTGTCGTGCAGAGCCACGTTGTCGTTCTTCAGTCGGCTGACCTCTTGATTGGCTACCTCGAGAGCAGCTTTTAGTCTGGAGTTCTCCTGCTCAAGAGCTCCACCGAGGCCATTTTCTCTTCAGCAAGCCTCGTTTTGTCCAAGACCTCATTCTGTGCTTCTGCAAGATCTTCATCCTTCTTCTTCAGAGCTTCCTCCAGTTTATCTGCGGCGCGTCGAGTGCAATCAACATCAAGAATGGACAAGAAAGAAAAGCCACTTGCCAAGAATGGAGAACCTCACCAGCCATACCTTTTGCTTCTTCTTGCGCCTTCTTCAAATTCTCCTGAGCAAGCTCCAAGTTAAGGTTGAGCTGGATCTGCTGATTCTCCAACTTAGTATAGCGAGCTACAAGTTTGCAGGATTTCTGTAGAAAGAAAAATCAGTCGACAGACGTCCAAAGTAAGTTGCTTCCGAGTAACTAAGAGACAATGATGACGTTTCTAAGACTACAACCGAGTCAAGAACATTCGACAGTAGTCTCGGGGACTACACCCAGTGGGTGCACTCAGCGTGCCCCCACTGTAAAAAAAAGTCAACTGCCCGCAGTCGATCGGATACAGTCCCATTCGACATGGCCTGACCAGGCCGAGTGAAGAAATACAGCTACAGCAACACAATATAAAGACTACAGCAACTGCCAGCAGTCCACCGTAGTCTCGGGGACTACACCCAGTGGGTGCACTTAGCGTGCCCCCACTCGTCCAAGAATTGGCAGACACACCCAGTGGGTGTACAGATACAAAGATCTTCGGAAAAGAGATTCTTCAAACAGCATATCATAACAGACCAAGTGTTGAGTCGACTGACCTGGACGTTGCTCTGAAGAGCCGAGCTCGCGTCATAAGCTGCTTGGCTGGCCTCCCGAGCCACCTTCACTTGCTCCATCATGATCCCCGCCTGGCGTATAGCCTCTTTTGCGGCAGCCGCTTGGTCCTCAGGGACAGGGTATGCGGCAAAAAGCGAAGGCGGATCCGCAGTCGACGTCGAAGGCCGCACACTTGTCAGAGGAATGGCGAAAGTCACAGAAGCCCGAGCGGTGTCGCCACCATCCTGAGCTACGGCCTCAGACGCCGGAGCAGATTGGGGGGTCTTGTCAGCCGACGCCCTCTTGTTCCTCCTCACTCTCAGCGGTTCGTTGTCGTCATCATTCGGGAGGTCGATAACATAAGGGGCTACAAGGGAAACATTCAATCGACCAGAGTTGCAATAAATGTTCAGTCGACTCAAAGCGGAACGTCAGTAATCGTACCAGGGTTGGAGGTAACAGCATCCTCCATCTCTTGGTCGTCGTCCTTGGCGGAGATCTCAGAAGTAGCAGCACTGCAAGTCTCGAAAGTCAGTCAGTTGGCTCAATGAATCGACCAAGGATCTGTCCACAGTCGACAAAGGAAAACAAGTTTTATTATTACCCAGAAATGGTGGGGACGGCCATCTTCATCTTGGGCAGAGCCTTGGGCGGCTTGGACGGCGTCGCGCGTGGGTGCTTGGGAGCCTTTCCAGTCGGCGTAGGAGAAGAGGTCCGAGGGCGTTTCGACGACTGCCCAACAGGAGCAGTCGCCCTACCATGCTCCCGCGCTGGGTCGTGTGTGAGCTTGGATCGCCCCTCC
>NC_041390.1:426482889-426494223 GCF_002162155.2 Triticum dicoccoides
GGACTCCCACTCGCCTTGATCGTCTCCGCTCTCACCTCCGCTCGCCTCCCCTTCCTCAGTTGCCCCCTGTGCCCCATTGGGCGTCGAGTACATCTCGGTAGTCGCCTGGAAAACAACAGATAAGACGAAAGTCAATCGACCTACTCAAAGAAGACCAATGAAGAAAACAAGATCTCAGTCAGGAGCATAAAGACATACCTGGTCCACGTCATACGAGTTGTCGAGTGGAATTACCCTCCTGGCTCCTCGGGGGTTGTCTTTGTTCCCCGTGATGCTCGACAGCCACCCCTCCAGCATCTCGTCAGTAACCTCCTCCGAGTGGACCCGAATGGTGTCGTCGAGACCCGAGTACAGCCACATCGGGTGGTCACGAGCCTGGAGCGGTTGGATGCGCCTCCGGAGGAAGACCTCCAGCAAGTCCATACCAGTCACGCCCTCATGGACAAGCTCAACCACTCGACCAGCCAGTACTTTGACTTGGGCCTTTTCCTCCGGCGTCACTTTTAGAGAAGCAGGTTTTTCAGCTCGGTCGAGAGAGAAAGGGGGAACACCAGTCGACTGTCCTGGGGTCGCCTGGTCTTGACAGTAGAACCAGGTCGCCTGCCAACCGCGGACCGACTCCGGGAAGGTGATAGATGGAAAACAACTCTTT
The DNA here is from genome assembly GCF_002162155.2 of Triticum dicoccoides. Lineage (NCBI taxonomy): Eukaryota > Viridiplantae > Streptophyta > Magnoliopsida > Poales > Poaceae > Triticum > Triticum dicoccoides. The sequence continues at coordinate 426,483,542 of NC_041390.1, forward strand.
CCCCTCGTCTGGATCGCCAGGCCCCCGCACAGCTGGATCACCTGCGTCCTTTCGTCACTCGACTTGGCCTTCTTGACCGATTGGGAACGGCAGGTAAAGATGTGCTTGAAGAGTCCCCAATGGGGGCGGCAACCCAAGAAACCCTCACACATGGAGATGAAAGCAGCAAGGTATACGATGGAGTTGGGAGTGAAGTGGTGGAGCTGCGCTCCGAAGAAGTTCAGGAAGCTCCGGAAAAAAGGATGGGGCGGCAGAGAAAACCCGCGGTCGACATGGGTGGCTAGGAGCACACACTCACCGTCGCGAGGCTGAGGTTCGATCTCTCTCCCCGGGAGACGCGCAACTTCGTGGGGAATGACTCCCCCTCGACCATGTCGTCGAGATCTTCTTGCCGGATCACCGACGGCATCGAGTCGCCCTGGATCCAGCCGCGGGGCAGAGCAGACCTTAAGGAAGATCCGCCCTAAGCAGATCTCTTCCCTTTCCCCTGCGCCGCCGCCTTCTTCGCGCGCTCCAGAGCGGATGTCTTGTCCTTCGCCATCGTCGCCGGCAAATCTCGCACGGGTCTGCGGCGCTAGGGTGAGAGCGGAGGTGGCGGAGGAGCTTGCGAAGGGAGAGAGGAAGAAGAGAGCACACTGTTTGGAAACCCCGAGCCGGCTACTTATAAGAGGCTGCTCCCGAGTGGCTGACTGGTAGGCCCAGGCAATCCAGTCAAATCCCGCAGCAGACGCGCGCACAGTACGTGGCGAAAAAGGTGGCGCGGAAATCGAGGAGCTTCCACTTTATCGCTTCCGATTACTGCGGCCGCTCCCGTCCCGCGCGCTTCCCGAAATCCGAATCCCACGACATCCGCGGGCTGCAAAACAACTTGTCAAAACAGAAGACCCCGCTCGCGCCGACACTCGGTATGTCACAAGTGAAGAAATTCACTCGACGAAAGGCCTGGAATGGATCAAGGCGACTGGAAGAGGTTGACGACGTCATCCGTGACGATTGACCCAAAACGAGGCACTCATGTAGCCCAAAGAACCAGTCGGAAGGATCTCCAACTCTTTCCCCACTCAAACCTCGATCCATTCGGGGGCTAATGATGAAGCTATGTACCTAGGGTAGGGGCACGGACCTGTCCAAAGAGCCCTACCCAAGGACATCCCTAGAAGAAGTCACCTTTCAATCGACTTGAAGGTATCCCACTCGACGGATTCAAGACACTCGACCAAGAAGCTATCACTCGACCATGAAGCCAACCACTCGACTGCCAGGAGACCCAAAGTCAATCCGCAGGCAAACGGTCGGCTATTAAGTAGTCTTTATGGTCATTATAGCACTTTATTAGGGGCGTTACTAGGAACGCCCAACCTTAAATGTACCTTAAACCCTGCATTACTGAGGGCAGGAGAGGACCGGCGAACTCTATATAAGCCACCCCCTCCTCAGTATGAAGGGTTCGCACCTCTGTTATTCACACACGCATAATTCAGTCGACCGCCTCCGGGCACCGAGACGTAGGGCTGTTACTTCCTCCGAGAAGGGCCTGAACTCGTAATCCTCGCGTGCTTACAACTCCTCCATAGCTAAGATTTAGCCTCTCCATACACACCCCCCTACATCACTGTCAGAGTTAGAACCACGACACCAGGCTGGCCGGACGATCCGGACGAGGTCCCGGACGATCCGGACAGAGCCCGGACGATCCGGACAGAGCTCGGACGATCCGGATAAGTGGATACCCGAGAACACCCGAAGCTGCATCCTAAAGCCAGACCATCCGGACATGTCCCGGATCATCCGGACCCCAGCCGGACGTCCGGACCACCCTCCAGAGATCCGGGCCGCCGCCGACGTCGCCCGCCTACTCGCCTCGTCTGGACCTCCTCCCGGATCATCCGGCTGCCCGTCCGGATCATCCGGACCACCACATGTGTGTGCGTGTTGGGCCGAAGCCCATGTACCCCTTCGGCCCCTTTGCCTATATAAACGACTCCTCCACCAATTTTCTAGGGTTAGCAAAGGATTAGCTCATATTTGTGTGAGAGCTTTGCTCATCCACTTGGTTACCTTCTCCTTGGAGATCGCGCCTCCTCGGAAAAGATCCCCCAAGCGGATTCAAGATCCCGTCACGGGAAGAACCTTAAGACCTCCTCACGGAGAAGATCGTGCTACTTGTATCGTCCTTAGTTGACCGTGGATCATGTATCTCTTATGTGTTTGATGATCTAGCATATGTGTGATCGTTCTTGTTGGTTGAAGTGATTCTCTCATGTTTTCCCCTCGTGTTCTTCGTGTTCATCGCGGATCCGCTCCTTTCGTGAAAGATCGGCCATCTAGGGTTCCATCCTACATCAGTCATGGTGGCCGAGATCAGAGGATCGGTTCGACGGATGGAGCCTTGGAGGCGATGGAGTCAGCCATGTGTCAGATAATTCTCAGTAGCAGCAGTGATAAGTGGGGATGGCAACACTGACGGATTTCATTTTAGGTGGTACTCCTCGGGTGCCGAGTTGTGACTTTCAGGATGAAAACATAAGGCCTGACCTTCATTGGTTGTGTCTGTCGGTTGCCTTGCTGAAGAAATTGTTTTGAAAGCGCGGACTTTCTTCAGGGTGAAAACCTAAGATCTTGGATCGCGCAATGACGACGCTTGTGCACTGTTTTCTTCTTGGAGTTTGGAGACTTTTTATGTTTTTCGGGTGTTGTATTAGGTGGTGGTAGGTGTGCTGCTGTTGAGAGGAGTCGATCACTGTGACGGGACCTTTCTTTTTTCTTTCTTTTTATTTTCTCTTTTGGCTGTGTGCATTCCGAATGTCTTTATAATATATTATAGATGCTGAGGTTGACGTAATTGATATCTTCGCGATATTAATATACTGCTCCCATGGCCATGTCCTACCAAGTAGGAGTAGTAGTAGATAATCATCAAGCCGAACAAGGCTGAGACGTGGATGAGGAGCTAGCCCTTTTCGCACGCAGCTAGGCGTCAAGCTGTTGCATGACGAGCGAGCGTAGCTTTTGCGGCTCCATCGGCCAAGCAAGCGAAATCATTCCTCCTTTCCAATCTAATCCGAGAACAATGGTGGGGCGCGCGAGATGCGGCGGATTTGGCCACGGCTTCGATTCGATCGTCCCTCTACCGGCCGGCCGGGTGCGTAGCCATTTTGCCTCTTTTGTCACGCACCTAGGGCTAAGGGGCTGCCGGGCTGAAGAAAGCGATATCATGGTGCTATCATCACGCGTACCTGCTGCAACCGCGTACTATGTAGGAGTATGTGTGCGTGTGTGTGTGTGTGCGGGCGCCGCGTCCGTTTCGTTTGTGCGCAGATCCGGCCGCGCGCATGCACTCCATTGCGCCGTTGAAAGGTGGTCATGGCGGATCTGGAGTGACGTTCATGGGCTTTCACTTTCGCCCGCCATGCAGCCTAGAGGCGCCTACCAAGGTTAGATTGGCGCTAGGGAGGGAGTGGACCTGCTCTCATTGAGTCTAAATGCATACTTCATGTCTTCCACACCGGCGTTATCCTTTAAAAAAAAAGGTCTTTCACACGTCCATCTCACTCTTGCGAATTCTGAAAAAAAAATCCAGTTAGCACTAATGCCGGCCTGTCAAAACAACCTTTAAAGTTGGACGAAAACCTATGTTCATAATTTGAGGGAGTATATATGTTATCAGGATAGCTAAATCTCAGTCGACCATGCAAAAAATACTTTAAATTTTCTCTTTCTTTTTCTGTGCGTGTTTAGACTTAGTTAAATCTTAGTTGACTGAGATCTGATCACACCCCCATATGTTACTTATTATGCGGCGGGGCCCTTATCTTCTTTCCATTCGACGATGACGACCACAACGACGTTAATACCGGGCACCGCCCAACTCTCCTCTGCCGGCGAGAAAAGATGGTGGATGCACAAAATCGTCTAGTGATGCCCACAAGAACTGCTCCTACGGCCCCCAAATTCCATATCCATGCTAACATGCCGAGACCTTGGCCCTCTAGCAAAAGTGGCAGGCCACCTTTCCCTTCCTTTGCCTGCTTACCAAACATTACTTACGGTGTGATCAACTGCGCCGTGCTGCGGCCATGCAAGCTCAGGCAAGCAAGAATGACGTCCGGACCGGAGGCTCATCCGTCCGTTTCAATGATCAGGCTTGCCTGCTTCCTCTCTATGCTCTAATCCATGCTTCTACTTCATTTTATGGTTGTTTTTTCTTTTTTCTTTTATAATCTAATCATCCCCTGATTTTAAGGAGATGGGGTCGGGCCTTACGTACGCGAAAGCACGGATGGGCACATGTCAGAGGAGTATACCGTAGGATGAAGTGGGAGCACGGATGGGAGCATGGGGAGGGAGCAGGCAAGCCGGATTCATTTCAAAGGACGATACTTGCCTGCTCCTCCGGCGTGTGCCCATCCGTGCTCCCGCGTACGTGGCTTGATTTGATTGGAACAAAATAATGCACGACCCCACCCCTTTAAAATTAGGGGGGGGGGGGAGATGATTAGATTAGAAAAAAAAGAGAAAAAAAAACTGTAGGATGAAATGGGAGCACGGATGGGAGCATGAGGAGGGAGCAGGCAATCCGGATCCGTTTCAAAGTACGAGACTTGCCTACTCTCACGGCGTGTGCCCATCCGTACTCACGCGTACGTGGCTTGATTTGATTAGAACAAAATAAGGCATGACCCCATCTCTTTAAAATCAGGGGGATGATTAGATTACAAAGAAAAAAAACAACCGTACAATGAAGTGGATATGAGCATGGAAAGGGAGCAGGCAAGCCGGATCCGTTTCAAACGCATGCATATGATTAGATTAGAAAGAAAAGAGAAAAAAAAAACAACCGTAAGATGAAGTGAAAGCACGGATGAGAGCATGGGAAGAGAACAGGCAAGCTGGATCCCGTTTCAAACGCGCGTGCACGACGCTCCTCCCTTCCAAAAACAGCCAGCCATTCCACATAGGAGCAGTCTAGTATCGATCGATCATGTCCTTCCGCCTTTCCGATCCGAATCAGCTGTACCTGTGCCTGTACGCAACGCAATTATTGCAGTGGAGCGCATCATGTATACGTGAGTCCCCGTCTGCGTCTGCCGTCCTGCGCAAAATCTATGGCTCCGCGTCAGCTACAGCGGAAGAGATCGTCTCCGTGGCCTCCACGGACGCCTTGATCCCGGGCCCTTGGTCCTTGAATCAGCAGCTCCCTTCCGCTTAGATCAGTCGTGCTCCTGCGCTTGTCGCCGCCCGTGCTACATTTTGGTACGTACGTAAGTGATTTATTGTGATCTCCATGGGCCAGCCCGCCAGGCCTCCCTCCTTGTCGAGAGAGCACAGCACAGCAGGTACTGTGGCACCCCATGGCCCCTGGGACTGTTTGCTCGCTCGATCTCGCCAATTCGCCATGACCGTGCGTGCAGTAGCGACGACGGGCGAGTTAGTGGCGCATACTGTACTGTACATACGTGTTCTGGGCTCGACTCGAGTCCACTCCTGTAGCTGCTTGCTGCTGATATGGTAGTGTGTGTGTGTGTGATTATAGTTTTCTAGTAGTACTACTACAGTAGTCCCCAGCAAAGCTAGGTTTAAATTAAGCTGGACGGGCTAAAAGGCGCCTGCTTACCACGATCCTTCGAATCTTGGTGGGTGCCCAGACGGGTAACAACTCCTACTAGCAGCAATAACTAGCTCTGCTTTGTCCGGCCTGGGCATATCAGCCGCGGCCGTGCAAGCGACACCGTGACTCGACTTGATTAATCCACGCTCCGTGGCTCTGTCCAAATCAAATCCCAGACCACATGCATGTGGCTAACCAAATCATCCCATGTTTCCTCGCAGCCATTCGTACTTGCAAAAATAAAAGCTACTCCCTCTGTTCCAAAATAGATGACCCAATTTTGTATTAACTTTGTATTAAAATTGAGTCATCTATTTTAGAACGGAGGAAGTACTATTTTTTGTTGACTCAACATATTACATCAACGAACTCACATCTGACTGTGACGCACCTCCTACCCGGATCACCAAATGCACATCATCAAATATCGTGGACATGTTCGGAGGTATGCGCCAACATATTTACGGACATCCAATCAAGCGCCGGCCATCTAACCGGAATTTAAGAAAGTTCATTATTTTTTTACATATAAACAGATGAATTTAACAAGTTTGAAATAAATTTAAACTATAATAAACCTAAACTGTGCATAATAGTAGCGGACGACCTCGTACTAATGGCCTTCGAGGTCACCGACACCTCCTTCGTTATCCGCGACATCTTTGTCTCCACACACGCCTTTTTCGTCACCACGGGTGGAGGAAGACAAGACTATCCGTGAGCTCGGGGGGTTGAAGACAAAGAGAAAGATGGAACTACTCAGGCGGCTGCGAGATAGGTGGGGGACGTGCAAAATCCTTCGGCCCGATATTTATACTAGAGTGGGCAACGAACCGCCGCAAACCTACGCGACACGTGTCAAAAAAGGAGTCATGGCGTCAATTCAGCACAGGAATCCACACGATCAACATTTAAAACCCACTACACCGCAGAGCGTCACTTGGATTTTCTGTCAGTCAGCTCGAGGAATTCGAGGAGTCTTCCCTCACACGCGGTGTGAAAGAAACCCGACGGACACGCAAAAGATCTCGATGTGATGACTCATAAAGATTCGCAATGATGACTGCTCACAACTCGCCTTCCAATCAGCTAAGGACCTTCAGTGGACTGAGAATCACGAATCAAATCGGCTGGTAGGGTCCGTCCCTAGTCGTGCAACCCATGCCCGAGGCACGATGATTATCCGAGTGCCAGACACTCGAAGAAACCTGAGTGAAGCGACACTCGTCGTAGATCCGTTCTGTGTAAGAGCAAGGAGCGCCCGAGATACCTCCCCGTGGCGCGAGTCAGATTCTTTTCGAAGAACCGAATATCCGGCTGCGCAGACTTGGTTCCGCAGAAACGCATCTGGCAAGTGTTCCTCATGATGGATACCGAATGGCTATGCTTGATATGATCGAGCCCAAATGCCCTAGATCACCACTTGGAATCGGATGATATGCATACAATTGGACCACGGGCCATCTTCTCTAGAAGAGATTGAAAAATGGGTATTGCCAAGTCTTCATCCGATTTTCTTGCCTCTTTGTCCTCCGAGGGCATGAACATACTGAGTCCACCAAAGTCTCTTAGTCGAAACTCAAGCTCGCCGAATAGTCGGACACCTTGCCAAGGAGAAGCATACGACCATTCTCTCTACCAAGACCTCGACTGACTCGGGGGCTACTGTCGGGGTTATAAATGCGAGGTAGACCCAAGTATATGGATGGCCCATTTAAGCCCATGACCCCACGACGACTCGGCCAAGAAGACCCTGGGCCATGGGCCACAGTCATCAACCCATCAAAAATAAGGATGGTAGCTCAAGACCATGCTGTGACTCTGATGTCTGCTACACAACTTTATTCTTGTAGATTCTATTGGGCCTCCAAGCGCATAGTTTTGTAGGACAACAACAAATTTCACACAAGTGGATGACCTATGGTTTATCAATTCATGGGAGGTGTAGGATGAAGATGGTTCTCTCTTAAACAATCCCGCAACCAAATACAAGAAGTCTCTTGTGTTTCCAACACACCTAATACAATTGTCAGTTGTATATGTGCACAAGTTTGGCAAAGAGATGATGATAGATGTGTAACATGGATGGTAGAAATAGGTTTTATAATCTGATCAAATAAACAGCAAGGTAGCAAGCAACAAAAGTGTGTGAAAATGGTGCCCCAATGCTTAGAAACAAGGCCTATGGTTCATAGTTTCACTAGTGCAATCTCTCAACATCATTAACATAATTGAATCACATAAGAATCTCTCAAAGTGCGGCAAAGAATCACTTAAAAGTCTCTTGTCTGATCAGAGAAAGTAGGATCAAATCGCCTAGGTAGTAAACCACCTCAAAGTTGTGTTTCCAATCAATCTTATGAACCACTACAAAGTGTCACAGATAGTTCTAGGGATCGTACTATGACAACACCATATACCATATATATGATACACATCAATCAACTATAATGTCACCTAGATACCCCAATTTCACCACGAGTATCCGCGAGTGAGACATGCATCAAGTGATATGGAATCCAAAATATTCAATCCAACATAAAGAAACATCAAAGATCAAGACTCAATTCACCACGAAAATAAGAGAGGTAGGTGAACATCATGTGATCCAACTATATTGATAAAGCTCATGATACATCAAGATCGTGTCAAATCAAGAACACGAGAGCGAGAGAGAGAGAGAGAGAGAGATCAAATACATAGCTACTGCTACAAACTCTAAACCTTGAGGATGAAGTACTCACGCATCACCATATAGGCAGCAAGGATGATGAAGATGACCTCCGTGATGGCTTCCCCCTCTGGGATGGTGATATGTCTCGAAAGTATCTACTTTCCAAACACTTTTGCTCCTGTTTTGGACTCTAATTTGCATGAGTTCAATGGAGCTAACCCGGACTGGCGCTATTTTCAGCAAAACTACTATGATGTTATTTTTTGAGCAGAAATAAAAGTTCTCAGATTGGGCTGAAACTTTACAGAGATTTTTTCTAGAATATATAAAAATACTGGTGAAAAGATCTAACAAAGGGGGACACCAGAGAGCCACAAGCTCAGGTGGCCCCCCCTAGGGCACGCCGCCCAGGCTTGTGGGCCCTTGAAGACTTCATTTGCCCTACCTCCAAGTCCATAGGTATCGTCTCGTGGAGAAAAAAATCAGAGAGAAAGTTCCATCGCGTTTTACGATTCGGAGCCATCGCCACCTCTTGTTCTTCATCGAGAGGGATGAGATGGACTCCGTTCGGGGCTCCAGAGAGGGGGATTCATCGACATCGTCATCATCAAAAATTCCATGATGCTCACTGCTGGGAGTGAGTAATCCCTTTGTAGGCTTGTTGGATGGTCATGGAGTTGGATGGGATTTATCATGTAATCGAGTCAATTTGTTAGGGCATGATCCCTAGTATCCACTATGTTCTGAGATTGATGTTGCTATGACTTTGCTATGCTTAATGCTTGTCTCTAGGGCCCGAGGGACATGATGTCAGATTTGAACGCTCTATGTTTGCATGAATATATTTGAGTTCTTGATCCAATCTGCTAGTTATATGCACTTGTTGTTGTTATGATCCGCATACCCAAAGTGACAATAGTTGGGATACTCTCTGGGGATGACTATAATTTGAGGACTTCATGTATTCACCATGTGTTAATGCTTTGTTCCGGTTCTTTGTTAAAAGGAGGCCTTAATATCCCTTAGTTTCTTAATGGACTCCACTGCCACAGGAGGGTAGGACAAAAGATGCCATGCAAGTTCTTATTGATGGGGAACGTTGCATGAAAATCAAAAAATTTCCTATGAAATACCCAGGATCTAATCTAGGAGATGCATAGTAACGAGAGGGGAGTGTGTCTACATACCCTTATAGACCAAAAGCGGAAGCATATATTGAAGGAAATATGCCCTAGAGGCAATAATAAAGTTGTTATTATATATTTCCTTATTCATGATAAAGTTTTATTATTCATGCTAGAATTGTATTGATCGGAAACTTAAATACATGTGTGAATACATAAACAAATACCATGTCCCTAGTAAGCCTCTACCAGACTAGCTCGTTGATCAAAGATGTTTAAGGTTTCCTAACCATAGACATGTGTTTTCATTTGATAACGGGATCACATCATTAGGAGAATGATGTGATGGACAAGGCCCATCCGTTAGCTTAGCATATTGATTGTTCAGTTTATTGCTATTGCTTTATTGATGACGAATACATATTCCTTTGACTATGAGATTATGCAACTCCTGGATACCGGAGGAATACCTTGTGTGCTATCAAACGTCACAACATAACTGGGTGATCATAAAGATGTTCTACAGGTATCTCCGAAGGTGTTTGTTGAGTTGGCATAGATCGAGATGAGGATTTGTCACTCCAAGTATTGGAGATGTATCTCTGGGCCCTCTCGATAATACACATCATAAGAAGCCTTGCAAGCAAAGTGACTAAGGAGTTAGTTACAAGATGATGTATTATGGAACGAGTAAAGAGACTTGCCGGTAACGAGATTGAACTAGGTACGAAGATACCGACGATCGAATCTCGGGCAAGTAACATACCGATGGACAAAGGGAATTATGTATGTTGTCATAAGGTTTAATCGATAAAAATCTTCGTAGAATATGTAGGAGCCAATATGGGCATCTAGGTTCCTCTATTGGTTATTGACTGGAGAGGTGTCTCGGTCATGTCTACATAGTTCTCAAACCCGTAGGGTCCGCACGCTTAACGTTCATTGACGATATAGTGTTATATGATTTGGTGACCGATTTTTTTCGGAGTCCCGGATGAGATCACGGACATGACGAGGAACTCTGGAATGATCTGGAGGTAAAGATTGATATATAGTATGATGGTATTCGGACACTAGAAGAGTTTCAGAGTGCACCGGGTAGTTATCGGATCACCGGAAGGGGTTCTGGGCATCCCCGGGAAGTATATGGGCCATATGGGCCAAAAGAGGGGAGCACACCAGCCCACAAGGGGCTGGCGCACCCCTCCTATGGCAGCCGGCCTAGGGGAGGAACGTAAGGGGGGGGGATTCGGCCTCCCCCTTCCTTTATCTCCCC
>NC_041390.1:426494421-426500450 GCF_002162155.2 Triticum dicoccoides
TTCGGCCCTACTTGGGGCGCCTCTTGGCCTCTTCCCTTTCCGCCACCTATATATATATGTGGGAGGGGGGCGTCACACATAACCACGACAATCTCTTAGCCATGTGCGGCGCCCCCCTCCACCGTTTACACCCTCGGTCATATTTTCGTAGTGCTTAGGCGAAGCCCTGCGAAGATAGCATCACCATCATCATGACCATGCCGTCATGCTACTGGAACTCATCCAATACTTCGCCGTCTTGCTGGATCAAGAAGGCGTGGACGTCACCGAGATGAATGTGTGTTGAACGCGGATGTGTCGTATGTTCGGTACTCGATCGGTTGGATCGCGGAGAAGTTCGACTACATCAACCACGTTACTAAAAACTTACACTTACGGTCTACGAGGGTACATAGACACACTCTCCCCCTAGTTGATATGCATCTCGATGGATAGATCTTGAGTGTGCGTAGATTTTTTTCCATGCAATGTTTCCCAACAATGGCATTCGAGCCAGGTCTATGCGTAGATGATATGCACGAGTAGAACACAAAGAGTTGTGGGTGGTGATAGTCATACTGCTTACCATCAACGTCTTATTTTGATTCAGCGGTATTATGGGATGAAGCGGCTCGGACCAACCTTACATGTCCACGTACCTGAGACCAGTTCCACCGTCTGACATGCAACTAGTTTTGCATAAAGGTGGTTGGCGGGTGTTTGTTTCTCCTACTTTAGTTGAATCAAATTTGACTACGACCGATCCTTGAAGAAGGTTACGACAGCAAACTTTATGATTCATCGTTGTGGTTTTTGTGTAGGTAAGAACGGTTCTTGCTAGAAGCCCGTAGCAGCCACATAAAACTTGCAACAACAAAGTAGAGGACGTCTAACTTGTTTTTGCAGGGCATGTTGTGATGTGATATGGTCAAGATATGATGCGATATATGTTGATGCATGAGATGATCATGTTTTGTAATATCGACAACTGGCAGGAGCCTTAGGGTTGTCTCTTTATTGTATGAAATGCAAGCGCCATGTAATTGCTTTACTTTAACCATATACGTTAGCAATAGTTGGCGAGACGACCCCGACGCAACGATGGAGATCAAGGTGGCGAGCTGGTGACGATGGAGATCATGATGATGCTTTGGAGATGGAGATCAAAAGCACAAGATGATGATGGCCATATCATGTCACATATTTTGATTGCATGTCATGATTATCCTTTATGCATCTTATTTTACTTAGAATGGCGGTAGCATTATAAGATGATCCCTTCACTAAATTTCAAGATAAAAGTGTTCTCCCCGAGTATGTGCCATTGCCAAAGTTCGTTGTTTCGAAGCACCTCGTGATGATCGGGTGTGATAGACTCTACATTGACATACAACGGGTGTAAGACAGTTTTGCACATGCAGAATACTTGGGTTAAACTTGACGAGCCTAGCATGTACATACATGGTCTTGGAACACTGGAGACCGAAAGGTCAAACATGAGTCATATAGTAGATATGATCAACATAAAGATGTTCACCATTGATGACTACCCCATCTCACGTGATGATCGGACATGGGTTAGTTGATTTGGATCATGTATCACTTACATAACTTGAGGGATGTTTATTTAAGTGGGAGTTCATTAGTAATTTGATTAATTGCACTTAATTTATCATGAACTTAGTCTTATAGTTTTGCATATATATGTTGTAGATCAATGGCCTGAGTTACCGTTCCCCTGAATTTTAATGCATTCCTAGAGAAAGCTAAGTTGAAAGATGATGGTAGCAACAACACGGACTAGGTCCGTAACTTGAGGATCATCCTCATTGTTGCACAGAAGAATTATGTTCTTGATGCACCACTAGGTGACAGACCAGCCGCAGGAGCTACTGCAGATGTTATGAACGTCTGGCAGGGTCGATCTGATGACTACTCGATAGTTCAGTGTGCCATGCTTTATGGCTTAGAACCAAGACTTCAAAAACGTTTTGAACGACATGGAGCATATGCGATGTTACAAGAGTTGAAGTTAATATTTAAAGCAAATCCCCGGGTTGAGAGATATGAAGTATCCAACAAGTTATATAGCTGTAAGATGGAGGAGAACAGTTCTGTCAATGAACACATACTCAAAATTTCTGGGTATCACAACCACTTGACTCAGCTGGGGGTTTATCTTCCAGTTGATAGTGTTATTGATAGAGTTCTTCAGTCACTGCCACCAAGCTACAAAGGCTTCATGATGAACTATAATATGCAAGGGATGAACAAAACGATTCCTGAGCTTCTCACAATGCTTAAGGCTGCAGAGATAGAAGTCAAGAAGGAACATCAAGTGTTGATGGTTAACAAGACCACTAGTTTCAAGAAAAAGGGCAAGGGAAAGAAAGGGAACTTCAAGAAGAACGGCAAGCAATTTGCCACTCCTAAGAAGAAGCCCAAAGCTGGACCCAAGTCTAAAACTGAGTGCTTCTACTGCAAAGGGAATGGTCACTGGAAGCGGAACTGCCCCAAATACTTGGCGAATAAGGATGGCAAAGTGAACAAAGGTATATTTGATATACATGTTATTGATGTATACCTTACTAATGCTCATAGCAGCGCGTGGGTATTTGATACTGGTTTGGTTGCTTATATTTGTAACTTGAAACTAGAGCTGCAGAATAAACGAAGATTGGCTAAGGACGAGGTGACGATGCATGTCAGGAATGGTGTAACACCCTCGATGCGACTATAGCTCCCACGTGTCGAGGCACGACTTAGAGACATAATCGCATTGAAGGCATATGTCGCAAGTTAGGCAATCTTCACAACATCCCATGTAATATAGATAATAAAAGGGGAGATAACATAGTTGGCTTACACTCGCCACGTCAATCAAGTACATAAATAACATTACATCATTCAAACACTCATGGCCCGACTACGGCGCCAAAATTAAAGATAACCCAACATGCGACACGGTCCCGATCACCCCAACTGGGCACCACTACTGATCATCAGGAAAGGAAACATAGTATCGTTGAGAGTCCTCGTCGAACTCCCACTTGATCTCAAGCGCATCACCTGGAGCGGAATCATCAGGCCCTGCATCTGGTTTGGAAGTAATCTGTGAGCCACAGGGACTCAGCAATCTCGCACCCTTGCGATCAAGACTATTTAAGCTTAATAGGCAAGGCAAGGTAAATAAGTGGAGCTGTAGCAAGCGACTAGCATATATGGTGGCTATCCTGTTCGCAAAAGAGAGCGAGAAGAGGAGGCAAGGCACAAGCGAGAAACTAGAGAGCAACCTGCGCAAGCATTACTCCAACACCGTGTCCACTTCCCGGACTCCGCCGAGAAGAGGCCATCACGGTAACACACTCAGTTGATTCATTTTAATTAAGTTAAGGTTCAAGTTATCTACAACCGGACATTAACAAATTCCCATCTGCCCATAACCGCGGGCACGGCTTTCGAAAGTTCAAATCCCTGCAGGGGAGACCCAACTTAGCCCATGACAAGCTCTCATGGTCAATGAAGGAATAGACCTCCTCCCGAGACGTTTCGATCAGACTCGGTACCTCGGTTCTTCAAGACACTTCGACAGGTTAAAACAAGTCCAGCAACACCGCCCGAATGTGCCGACAAATCCCGATAGGAGCTGCACATATCTCGTTCTCAGGGCACACTCAGATTGTCTAAACTTCCGGTAGGCCAGCCCAGAGTTGCCCCTGGTAGCCACCGGCGGCTGACGGGTTGGACCAACACTCAGAGGAGCACTGGCCCGGGGGGTTTAATAAGATGACCCTCGGGCTCCGGAAACCCAAGGGAAAAAAGACTAGGTGGCAAATGGTAAAACCAAGGTTGGGCATTGCTGGAAAAGCTTTAATCAAGGTGAACTATCAAGGGGTTCCCATTATAACCCAACCGCGTAAGAAACGCAAAATCCGGGAACATAACACCGATATGACGGAAACTAGGGCGGCAAGAGTGGAACAAAACACTAGGCGAGAGGCCGAGCCTTCCACCCTTTACCAAGTATATAGATGCATTAAGATAACATGGCAATATAATGATATCCCAACAAGTAAATAATGTTCCAACAAGGAACGGTCTCCAATCTTCACCTGCAACTAGCAACGCTATAAGAGGGACTGAGCAAAGCGGTAACATAGCCAATCAACGGTTTGCTAGGACATAGTGGGTTAGAGGTTTGACATGGCAATTTGGGAGGCTTGAAAGCAAGTGGTAGGCATCGTAGCATTGGCATAGCAAAAGAGCGAGCAATTTAGCATAGCAAACATAGTAGTGATTTCGAGGGTATGATCATCTTGCCTGCAAAGTTGTCAGAGTTGACTGGATCCTCGAAAGCAAACTCAATGGGCTCCCCGTTAGCGAACTCGTCTCCCGGCTCTACCCAAACAAGACAAACAAGCAAACGGAACACAATCAACCACGTGCAAAGCTCAAACAATATGATGCAAAGATGGTATGCTATGCGGGATGCGATGCGGGATGCATATGCAAGATTTGACAAGGAACGCATGACTCTGGCCTCAACCTGGGAATCCAAGTTTGCCACTGCAAAGATGAGATGAAATCGCTTCAAAACGATATAAAGAACGCCGGAATCGGAGCTACGGTTTGGAAATGGCAAGCGATTTAAATATGGCCATGTTCTGCGATTTACAGCAAGTAGCCATCTAAATGCAACAAGATAAACAAGCTACAGCACCCAAAGATGGCATAAAAATACATGGCAGGGATGCATTCATAATGATTAACAAAAGTCTAGCACTGAGCTACGGCCAATTCATCCATTAACAGGTTCAAACAAGCATGGCAAAAATGCATATGACAAACAGATCTCATACTTAGTGAAATTAACACTTGTCTGGAATTTCAGATCAGATAGCACTCTTTGGAGCAACAAAACTACATGCTACAGGACGTGAACATGGCAAAGTAAAGCATCGCATGGAGATACTCAAAGAGCTTAACAAAAGTCCCTTAGTGACCTTGAGCCAAAAGAGATCAGAAAATACAATTGCAAGCATGTGAACATGGCAAAAACATAATCAGTTCTCAGACTTAGTGAAAACTAGAGCATGCTGAAACAGATATCAAGTAGGCATGTTTATGAGCTCGATGCACTCACTACATAGCAAGTCATGACAAACTAAGCATACATCCATCAAGAATACACAAAATGCAAGCTAGACATGGCAAGAACAATAACATAGCATGCACGGACCAACTACAACATCATCGGCAAAATCGCTAACAAGTAGACAATCTGCCCAGATTCACGAAATGACAAAAGTAGAGCTCGATTGACTCAAGCTAGGGATTAACAAAATTGCAAACAAAGACATGGATGGATAGAGCACTACAAGATTAACAAAACCTCCTTACTGATCATCCTTAAAAGAGGCACGGGTCACTCGGAAACAACATGAACATATGGCCATATGAGATAAACAAATCAAGGACTTAGTGGAAATGCTAAGTCCCTAAAATCAGCATTACCAAGTGCCTCACTTTGCAAGCTTTTGCTAGTCACCACACACATCACAAAAATACATGGGTTGCACCTCTGGAAAGATGGCAAAACCCTTAACAGAACATATGTAGAGTTCATGGGCATATCATGCACACAATAATCATGGCAAAACTGACAAATATCTAAATGGAGCAGCAGATCTGACAATTATCTCAAGTAGCACTCTTCTAACAGCATTTCGGGCATCAAGATGAACACAAATGAAAATGATGCAATGGAATGAAATGATGTACTCTCTGAGGTGAACATTTTGATATGCCATATGCCAAAAACGAAGCTACGGATGCAAAGTTACGATGCGATGAACATGAGCATATGAACTAGGGTTTCGGGCAAAAAGTCAATCCTCGAGATTTTAGATCTCAGATCTGGCACGTCTCCCGAGGTCGCCGGAGCTGTTCGCTGGAGAAGAAACCGAGGTGGCCGGAGCTCGGGGAGGCGGCGAGGTGGCCGGGGTGGAGCTCGGTTCCGCCGGCGAGGGGCACGGTGCGGCAATGCGGCG
>NC_041390.1:426500988-426559353 GCF_002162155.2 Triticum dicoccoides
GCTCGGGCCTCGGGGGCTCTCCCCGGGCCGGAGCGGGCCGGAGCGGACGCGGGTGGCGTCGCGCCACGTGGCAGGCGGCGGTTGGCGGTGGCGGATCCGGACGCGTCCGGCTCCGTCCGGACGTGTCCAGCGGCGGCGGAGATCCGATTTTTAGGGTTAGGGGGGAGAAGATCCGGGAATTGGAAATGGGGTTCTATTTATAGAGGTAGAGGGAGCTAGGAGAGTCCAAATGAGGTGCGGTTTTCGGCCACGCGATCGTGATCGAACGCTCTAGATGATGGAGAAGGTTTTGGTGGGTTTTGGGCCAACTTGGAGGGGTGTTGGGCTGCAACACACACGAGGCCTTTTCGGTCCCTCGGTTAACCTTTGGAGTATCAAATGAAGTCCAAATGATACGAAACTTGACAGGCGGTCTACCAGTAGTAAACCAAGGCCGCTTGGCAAGTCTCGGTCCAATCCAGAAATGTTTAATCCCCACACACGAAAGAAAGGTAGAAATGACCATCGGAGGAGAACGAAGCGCCGGAATGCGAAACGGACAACGTGGAAAATGCTCGGATGCATGAGATGAACACGTATGAAAATGCAATGCACATGATGACATGATAAGAGATGTATGAAAACGATAACAAGACACGGAGACAAAGACCCGAACCCGAGAAAATAAAATAACTTAAGGCCGAAAACGACAAGAGTTGGAGTACAAATTGGGTAAATCATATTCGGGGTGTTACAACACTCCACCACTACGAAAGGATCTCGTCCCGAGATCTAGGACTGAAAGAACGCCGGGTACTTAGAACGGAGGTGATCCTCGCATTCCCAGGTAGCTTCACGGTCGGAATGGTGTGACCACTTGACTTTGAGGAATTTGATTGACTTGTTGCGAGTCTTGCGTTCAGTCTCTTCAAGAATAGCAACTGGGTGCTCACGATAAGAGAGATCTTCTTGGAGCTCAATGTCCTCGAAGTTGACGGTGCGGTCAGGAGTCTTGAAGCACTTTCGGAGCTGAGAGACATGGAACACATCATGAACATTTGCAAAGTTTGAAGGAAGCTCGAGTTGATAGGCGAGATCGCCTCTCTTGCTGACAATCTTGAAAGGTCCCACGTATCTGGGGGCAAGCTTCCCTTTGATACCGAAGCGACGAGTACCTTTCATAGGAGAGACACGGAGTTAAACATGATCTCCGATCTCGAAAGCCAAATCACGGTGCTTACTATCATAGTAGCTCTTCTGACGGGATTGGGCTGCTTTGAGGTTATCTCGAATGACTTTGCACATCTCCTCTGCCTCTGTGATTAAGTCATTTCCGAGAATCTGGCGTTCACCGGTTTTGGACCAGTTGAGAGGGGTACGACACTTCCTGCCATACAGAATTTCAAATGGGGCCTTGCCCGAACTTGCTTGAAAACTGTTATTGTGGGAGAATTCAGCATATGGAAGACAATCCTCCCACTTCATGCCAAAGGAGATCACACAAGCCCTGAGCATATCTTCAAGAATCTGATTGACACGCTCGACTTGACCGCTAGTTTGAGGATGGAAAGCTGTGCTGAAGCGGATGTTGGTGCCCATGGCCTTCTGAAAAGAATCCCAAAACTTGGAGGTAAAGATGCTGCCACGGTCTGAAGAGATCACTTGTGGAATACCGTGCAGAGAGACAATTCGAGAGGTATAGAGTTCTGCCAATTGAGCTGCAGTGATTGACTCTTTGATAGGCAGAAAGTGAGCCACTTTAGTAAGTTTGTAGATGACAACGAATATAGCATCATTGCCACGTTTGGACTTTGGAAACCTAGTCACGAAGTCCATCTCAATGTGGTCAAACTTCCATTCTGGAATTGCAAGAGGTTGGAGGAGACCAGCTGGCCTTTGGTGTTCTGCCTTCACTCTTCTACAGACATCACACTCGTTCACGAATTGAGCAATCTCGCGCTTCATTCGAGTCCACCAATAAGCCTGCTTGAGGTCCTGATACATCTTCGTGCTCCCAGGGTGGATGGAGAGGAGAGAATTGTGAGCCTCGTTCATGATCACTTTACGAAGGTCACCTTTGGGCACAACAATACAATCCTCGAAGAAGAGAGTGTCCTTGTCATCAAGGCCGTAGCACTTGTACTTGGGTTGACTCTTGGCAATCCCAATCTTCACCTTTTTCACCATAGCATCAAGAAGCTGAGCTTGGCGAATCTGGTCTTCCAAGGTAGGAGAGACTTGAAGGTTGGCAAGGAAACCTTGAGGAACAACTTGCAGATTAAGTTTGCGGAAAGCTTCACAAAGCTCGGGTTGATAAGGCTTGAGAATCAGACTGTTGCAATAAGCCTTCCTGCTCAATGCGTCAGCAATCACATTGGCCTTGCCTGGAGTATACTCGATACTCGGATTATACTCTTGAATCATTTCGACCCATCGAGTTTGCCTGAGGTTGAGATTAGGCTGAGTGAAGATGTACTTAAGACTCTTGTGATTAGTGAAAATGTCCACTTTTCTTCCCAATAAGAGATGTCTCCAAGTCAAGAGAGCATGCACAACTGCCGGCAACTCGAGATCATGAGTGGGGTAGTTCTTCTCATTGGGCTTCCACTGGCGAGAGGTATAAGCAACAACTTTCTTCTCTTGCATCAACACTGCGCCATGACCTTGGAGAGAGGCATCACAAAAGACCTCATACGGCTTGGATTCATCAGGCGGAGTCCGAACTGGAGCAGTGATCAATTTCTCTTTCAAAGTGTTGAAAGCAATGTCACACTCCGGAGACCAAACATACTTGACGTGCTTCTGGAGAAGATTTGAGAGAGGCTTCGCGATCTTGGAAAAGTTTTCAACGAATCTTCGGCAGTAGCTTGCGAGACCAAGGAAGCTATGGAGTTGCTTCACGTTCTGAGGAGGTTCCCAATTGACAATTGCAGACACCTTCTCAGGATTCACGGCAATGCCCTTGGCAGAGATGATATGACCAAGATAAAGAACCTCATCGAGCCAAAATTCGCACTTGGAGAACTTGGCGTAGAACTTGTGTTCCCTCAGCTTATCGAGTACCAAACGCAAGTGCTTGGCATGATCTTCCTTGTTCTTCGAGAAAACCAGAATGTCGTCGAGATAGACCAAAACGTAGTCATTGGTGTAGGCGTTGAATATGAAGTTCATCATGCGAGAGAAAGTCGGAGGAGCGTTGACGAGGCCAAAAGACATGACAGTGTACTCATATGAACCATAGCTTGTCCTGAAAGCCGTCTTGGGAATATCTTGTTCACGGATTCGAATCTGATGATAACCCATACGGAGATCAAGCTTGGAGAATACTTGGGCACCTTTGAGTTGTTCGAACAACTCGTTGATGTTGGGAAGTGGGTATTTGTTCTTGATGGTCTTCTTGTTCAATGGACGATAGTCAACACAAAGTCGGTCCGTTTGATCCTTCTTCTTCACAAAAAGAACACCACACCCCCACGGAGAAGAACTAGGCCGGATGAGACCCATTCTCTCTTGAATATCGAGTTGCTTCTTCAGCTCCTTCAACTCTTCAGGTCCGAGCTTGTAAGGACGCTTGCACACCGGTTCCGTGCCAGGTTCAAGATCAATGACGAATTCAACTGGCCGGTGCGGGGGCATTCCTGGAAGCTCTTCTGGAAAGACATCTTGATATTCGCAAACAACTGGAATTTGCAAGATAGCATCCAGTTCACCCTTCTCATTGAGAGAAAACAGATGGATTGTATTATCACGAGCGGGAAAGACAATTAGATCCTCAAACGAATGAGTCAATTGAATCTGCCTGGCTGCACAATCAAGATGCGCCTTTTGCTTAGAAAGCCAATCCATCCCGAGAATATGATCAATATCCGAGTTACCAAGGATCATTGGAGAAGCCAGAAACTTGAAATCACCCATCGAGATAGAAATATCCGGAATCTCGTAGTTAGAGAGCAAACATCTACTCGGAGAGACAACTGCTAACGGTTTATGTATGACTTGAGAGAACCAACCATGCTTAGATGCAAAAGGTCTCGAGATAAAACAATGTGATGCACCAGTATCAAAAAGAACTTTTGCGGGAACATCGTTAACAAGAAGGTTACCCATGATGACATCTGATGAATCCTCTGCCTGAGCTGCATTCACCATATTGACCTTGGCGTACTTGGGGTTATGCTTGACCACAGCTGTACTTGCCGATCTGACAGGAGGAGGAGGGAGATGCCTCTGGTTGAGACACTTGTTGGCATAGTGACCCTTCTGTTGGCACTTGTTGCACGTGACCTCTGAAAGCGGACGGTGATACGGAGCACTTGATCTTGGAGCTTGAGACGAAGTCTTGTTCTGAAAGCCAGGGTTGGGTGGGTGGGAAGATCCACTGCCACCTTTGCTCTTCTGCTGATACGGCCGACGGAACGGAGGAGGAGGAAGCCAATACTTCTGCTGCTTGGCCACTTGAGTAGAGGAAGAAGGAGTAGCATCTCTGACTCGCTTCTTGGAAGCATCACACCTCAATTGAGCAGCCTCTTGCTTCAGTGCCATGTTGTAGAACTCATCGTACCTCAAGGGCTCAAAGAGGACAAGAGCTAGCTGAATTTCTTCTCTGAGACCACCCCTGAACTGGTATATCATGCTCTTCTCATCAGGAACGTCCTGCTTGGCAAAGCGGGCGAGCTTCTGGAACAACTTGTTGTAGTCATAGACAGAAAAAGAGCCTTGCTTCAGGTTGCGGAATTCCTCATGCTTGCTTTCAACCACACTCTGAGGGATATGATGAGCTTTGAAGTCTTGACGGAATTCATCCCAAGTGATCACACGTCCACCTCTGGAATCCTTAAACTGCTGGAACCATTCTACAACTTGATCTTTGAGTTGGAAGGAAGCGAACTTGACGAAGTCCTCAGACCTGACGTTACTGCACTCGAAATGCTTGCACAGATCCACGAGCCAATCATCAGCATCGGTTGCCTCAACACAATTGCTGAAAGTCTTCGGCCCGTTAGCAAGGAACTGGTTGAGTGTAGCAAATTGATTCTGATTGTTGCCTTGGTTCCCTTGGTTGCCTTGATTGCGCTCTTGAAGAATTTGCATGATCAACTGTGTGTTTGCATTGGTTGCGGCCATCACAGCTTGCCATGCCTCCGGAGGAGGTGGAGGTGGTGGCGGATCCTGATTCTGATTCTGATTGGTGCTCTTAGCGGGAGCCATCCTGAAGAGGTTGACCACCGTTAGCACATAGACAGATAGATGAAGCTGAATCCAACGGAATGAAAATTGCAACATAAAGTCTTCACATCCGAACAAAATGAACGAATGCATTCCTCTTGAAATGGTCACATATCCATAAATTGATAAGCCACTTAGAATTAGGTAGATAAATAAATCAACAAGGTACGGATCAAGAACGAATACTCGGTAAGAAATCCTAATCTCAAACCAAATATCCGTGGAAGAAGAACTAGAGCTACGAGAATTCCCACCTATGAAACTCCCGAACCTTTCCAGTTATGCAATCAGGTGTTGGGGATACAGGGGAAGCATAATATCTCACCCAAATCTAGCAAATCCTACATCCAGCTGTACCCATCCTTCAACACATAACCGAGAAAAACTTCGGAAACCATCTACCTCAACCTTCGAAAAGCATCCGTTATACAAGTTATGGCGATACTCCCGAACTCCCGCCCCAGTACTGGGTGGCGTCGAGGTTATCTCACCAACGAACTGCATAAAAGAGATTTTCGATGTCGGCGTACTAAACTCAGGTATTCCAGAACTACAACGATAAAATTATGACGACAACACCTCAGAGCTCAACTCCCCGGGACACTTCCACAAAACCCCTGACAGGAGGCACCAAGACAATGTTCTCATAATAAAACCATCGGAACGATTCCAAGATACCCGCGTGATCCTAAATTTTTTTAGTGAAACTTGAGAAGAGAAGAATCAAAACTCTACGTCAGGATGCCTTACCAGAGCGATGAGGAGACTGAGAAGTAAAAAGAATTCCTAAACTCTCCGATATATAATTCCTAAATGACTCAAAACATTTTTCTAGACACAACTCGGCCACTAATGACGATCAAGCAATGGGGCTCCTAAGGTCGGGGAAGGCTCTGATTACCAACTTGTAACACCCTCGATGCGACTATAGCTCCCACGTGTCGAGGCACGACTTAGAGACATAATCACATTGAAGGCATACATCACAAGTTAGGCAATCTTCACAACATCCCATGTAATATAGATAATAAAAGGGGAGATAATATAGTTGGCTTACACTCGCCACATCAATCAAGTACATAAATAACATTACATCATTCAAGGACTCATGGCCCGACTACGGCGCCAAAATTAAAGATAACCTAACATGCGACACGGTCCCGATCACCCCAACTGGGTACCACTACTGATCATCAGGAAAGGAAACATAGTATCGTTGAGAGTCCTCGTCGAACTCCCACTTGAGCTCAAGCGCGTCACCTAGAGCGGAATCATCAGGCCCTGCATCTAGTTTGGAAGTAATCTGTGAGCCATAGGGACTCAGCAATCTTGCACCCTCGCGATCAAGACTATTTAAGCTTAATAGGCAAGGCAAGGTAAATAAGTGGAGCTGCAGCAAGCGACTAGCATATATGGTGGCTATCCTGTTCGCAAAAGAGAGCGAGAAGAGGAGGCAAGGCACGAGCGAGAAACTAGAGAGCAACCTGCGCAAGCATTACTCCAACACCGTGTCCACTTCCTGGACTCCGCCGAGAAGAGGCCATCACGGTAACACACTCAGTTGATTCATTTTAATTAAGTTAAGGTTCAAGTTATCTACAACCGGACATTAACAAATTCCCATCTTCCCATAACCGCGGGCACAACTTTCGAAAGTTCAAATCCCTGCAGGGGAGTCCCAACTTAGCCCATGACAAGATCTCATGGTCAATGAAGGAATAGACCTCCTCCCGAGACGTTTCAATCAGACTCGGTACCTCGGTTCTTCAAGACACTTCGACAGGTTAAAACAAGTCCAGCAACACCGCCCGAATGTGCCGACAAATCCCGATAGGAGATGCACATATCTTGTTCTTAGGGCACACTCAGATTGTCTAAACTTCCGGTAGGCCAGCCCAGAGTTGCCCCTGGTAGCCACCGGCGGCTGACGGGTTGGACCAACACTCAGAGGAGCACTGGCCCGGGGGGGGGGGGGTTTAATAAGATGACCCTCGGGCTCCGGAAACCCAAGGGAAAAAAATACTAGGTGGCAAATGGTAAAACCAAGGTTGGGCATTGCTGGAAAAGCTTTAATCAAGGCAAACTATCAAGGGGTTCCCATTATAACCCAACCGCGTAAGGAACGCAAAATCCGGGAACATAACACCGATATGACGGAAACTAGGGCGGCAAGAGTGGAACAAAACACTAGGCGAGAGGCCAAGCCTTCCAACCTTTACCAAGTATATAGATGCATTAAGATAACATGGCAATATAATGATATCCCAACAAGTAAATAATGTTCCAACAAGGAACGGTCTCCAATCTTCACCTGCAACTAGCAACGCTATAAGAGGGGCTGAGCAAAGCGGTAACATAGCCAATCAACGGTTTGCTAGGACATGGTGGGTTAGAGGTTTGACTTGGCAATTTGGGAGGCTTGAAAGCAAGTGGTAGGCATCATAGCATTAGCATAGAAAAAGAGCAAGCAATCTAGCATAGCAAAGATAGTAGTGATTTCGAGGGTATGATCATCTTGCCTGCAAAGTTGTCAGAGTTGACTGGATCCTCGAAAGCAAAATCAACGGGCTCCCCATTAGCGAACTCGTCTCCCGGCTCTACCCAAACAAGACAAACAAGCAAACGAAACACAATCAACCACGTGCAAAGCTCAAACAATATGATGCAAAGATGGTATGCTATGCGGGATGCATATGCAAGATTTGACAAGGAACACATGACCCTGGCCTCAACTTGGAAATCCAAGTGTGCCACTGGAAATATGAGATGAAATCGCTTGAAAACGATATAAAGAACGCCGGAATCGGAGCTACGGTTTGGAAATGGCAAGCGATTTAAATATGGCCACGTTCTGCGATTTACAGCAAGTAGCCATCTAAATGCAACAAGATGAACAAGCTAAAGCACCCAAAGATGGCATAAAAATACATGGCAGGGATGCATTCATGATGCTTAACAAAAGTATAGCACTGAGCTACGGCCAATTCATCCATTAACAGGTTCAAACAAGCATGGCAAAAATGCATATGACAAACAGATCTCAGACTTAGTGAAATTAACACTTGTCTGGAATTTCAGATCAGATAGCTCTCTTTGGAGCAACAAAACTACATGCTACAGGACGTGAACATGGCAAAGTAAAGCATCGCATGGAGATACTCAAAGAGCTTAACAAAAGTCCCATAGTGACCTTGAGCCAAAAGGGATCAGAAAATACAATTGCAAGCATGTGAACATGGCAAAAACATAATCAGTTCTCAGACTTAGTGAAAACTAGAGCATGCTGAAACAGATATCAAGTAGACATGTTTATGAGCTCGATGCACTCACTACATAGCAAGTCATGACAAACTAAGCATACATCCATCAAGAATACACAAAATGCAAGCTAGACATGGCAAGAACAATAACATAGCATGCACGGACCAACTACAACATCATCGGCAAAATCGCTAACAAGTAGACAATCTGCCCAGGTTCACGAAATGACAAAAGTAGAGCTCGATTGACTCAAGCTAGGATGCTCCATAATTGCAAACAAAGACATGGATGGATAGAGCACTACAAGATTAATAGAACCTCCTTACTGATCATCCTTAAAAGAGGCACGGGTCACTCGGAAACAACATGAACATATGGCCATATGAGATAAACAAATCAAGGACTTAGTGGAAATGCTAAGTCCCTGAAATCAGCATTACCAAGTGCCTCACTTTGCAAGCTTGTGCTAGTCACCACACACATCACAAAAATACATGGGTTGCACCTCTGGAAAGATGGCAAAACCCTTAACAAAACATATGTAGAGCTCATGGGCATATCATGCACACAATAATCATGGCAAAACTGACAAATATCTAAATGGAGCAGCAGATCTGACAATTATCTCAAGTAGCACTCTTCTAACAGCATTTCGGGCATCAAGATGAACTCAAATGAAAATGATGCAATGGAATGAAATGATGTACTCTCTGAGGCGAACATTTTGATATGCCATATGCCAAAAACGAAGCTACGGATGCAAAGTTACGATGCGATGAACATGAGCATATGAACTAGGGTTTCGGGTAAAAAGTGAATCGTCGAGATTTTAGATCTTAGATCTGGCACGTCTCCCGAGGTCGCTGGAGCTGTTCGCCGGAGAAGAAACCGAGGTGGCCGGAGCTCGGGGAGGCGGCGAGGTGGCCGGGGTGGAGCTCGGCTCCGCCGGCGAGGGGCGCGGTGCGGCGCGGCGACGGAGTTGGCCGGCGGTGGCCGGGGCGACTCGGCGAGACGGTGACCGGAGCGGCGCGGTCCGGCGATGGCGGTGCGGTGGCCCGGGCGGCCGGAGATGGAGGAGAAGGGCGGTCGGGAGCCGGTGGAGGCGGGATCGGGCGGCGGGCGGCTCGGGCCTCGGGGGCTCTCCCCGGGCCGGAGCGGGCGCGGGTGGCGGCGCACCACGTGGCAGGCGGCGGTTGGCGGTGGCGGATCTGGACGCGTCCGGCTCCGTCCGGACGTGTCCGGCGGCGGCGGACATCCGATTTTTAGGGTTAGGGGGGAGAAGATCCGGGAATTGGAAATGGGGTTCTATTTATAGAGGTAGAGGGAGCTAGGAGAGTCCAAATGAGGTGCGGTTTTCGGCCACGCGATCGTGATCGAACGCTCTAGATGATGGAGAAGGTTTTGGTGGGTTTTGGGCCAACTTGGAGGGGTGTTGGGCTGCAACACACACGAGGCCTTTTCGGTCCCTCGGTTAACCGTTGGAGTATCAAACGAAGTCCAAATGATACGAAACTTGACAGGCGGTCTACCGGTAGTAAACCAAGGCCGCTTGGCAAGTCTCGGTCCAATCCGGAAATGTTTAATCCCCACACACGAAAGAAAGGTAGAAATGACCACCGGAGGAGAACGAAGCACCGGAATGCGAAACGGACAACGGGGAAAATGCTCGAATGCATGAGATGAACACGTATGCAAATGCAATGCACATGATGACATGATAAGAGATGCCTGACAACGATAACAACACACGGAGACAAAGACCCGAACCCGAGAAAATAAAATAACTTAAAGCCGGAAACGACAAGAGTTGGAGTACAAATTGGGTAAATCATATCCGGGGTGTTACAAATGGTTCCAAGGTCGATGTGATCGCCGTCGGCACGCCACCTCTACATCTACCTTCGGGGTTAGTCTTAGACCTCAATAATTGTTATTTGGTGCCCACGTTGAGCATGAACATTATATCTGGATCTTGTTTATTGTGAGACGTTATCCATTTAAGTTAGAGAATAATGGTTGTTCTATTTATATGAGTAATATCTTTTATGGTCATGCTCCCTTGATGAATGGTCTATTCTTGTTGAATCTCGATAGTAGTGATACACATATTCATAATATTGATTCCAAAAGATGCAAAGTTGATAATGATAGTGCAACATATTTGTGGCACTGCCATTTAGGTCATATTGGTGTAAAGAGCATGAAGAAACTCCATGCGGATGGACTTTTGGAATGACTTGATTATGAATCATTTGATACTTGCGAACCATGCCTCATGGGCAAGATGACTAAAACTTCGTTCGCCGGAACAATGGTGCGACCTAATGACTTATTGGAAAGAATACATACCGATGTATGTGGTCCGATGAGTGTTGAAGCACGCAGCAGGTATCGTTATTTTCTGACCTTCACAGATGATTTGAGTAGGTATGGGTATATCTACTTGATGAAACACAAGTCTGAAACATTTGAGAAGTTCAAAGAATTTCATAGTGAAGTGGAGAATCATCGTAACAAGAAAATAAGGTTACTACAATCTGATAGCGGAGGCGAATATTTGAGTTATGAGTTTGGCCTTCATTTAAAACAATGTGGAATTGTTTCACAACTCATGCCGCCTGGAACACCACAGCGTAATGGTGTGTCCGAACGTCGTAACCATACTTTATTAGATATGGTGTGTTCTATGATGTCTCTTACCGATTTACCACTATCATTTTGGGGTTATGCATTAGACACAACCGCATTCACCTTAAATAGGGCACCGTCTAAATCGGTTGAGATGACACCATATGAACTATGGTTTGGCAAGAAACCTAAGCTGTCATTTCTTAACGTTCAGGGATGCAACGCTTATGTCAAAAGGCTTCAACCTGATAAGCTCGAACCTAAATCGGAGAAGTACATATTCATAGGGTACCCTAAGGAAACTATTGGGTACACCTTCTACCACAGATCTGAAGGCAAGATCTTTGTTACTAAGAATGGGTCCTTTCTAGAGAAGGAGTTTCTCTCGAAAGAAGTGAGTAGGAGGAAAGTAGAACTTGATGAGGTAATTGTGCCTTCTCTCGAATTGGAGAGTAGCACATCATAGAAAACCGTTCCCGTGAAGCCTACACCAACTACAGAGGAAGCAAATGATCATGATCATGAAACTTCAGATCAAGTTACTTCTGAACCTCGTAGGTCGACCAGAGCACAATCCACACCAAAGTGGTACGGTAATCCTGTCCTAGAAGTCATATTACTAGACCAAGGCGAACCTACGAACTATGAAGAAGCTATGATGAGCCCAGATTCTGGAAAATGTCTTGAGGCCATGAAATCTGAGATAGGATCCATGTATGAGAGCAATGTATGGACTTTGGTGGACTTGCCCAATGATGGGCAAGCCATAGAAAATAAATGGATCTTCAAGAAGAAGACTGACGCTGATGGTAATGTTATTGTCTACAAAGCTCGACTTGTCGTGAAAGGTTTTCGACAAGTTCAAGGAGTTGACTACGATGAGACTTTCTCACCCATAGCGATACTTAAGTCTGTCCGAATCATGTTAGCAATTGCCACATTTCATGATTACGAAATATGGCAAATGGACGTCAAAACTATATTCCTTAATGGATTTCTTAAAGAGGAGTTGTATATGATGCAACAAGAAGGTTTTGTTGATCACTGGCAAAGTGTGCAAGCTCCGGCAATCCATCTATGGACTGGTGCACGCATCTCGGAGTTGGAATATACACTTTGATGAGGTGATCAAAGCATATGGGTTTATACAAACTTACGGTGAAGCCTGTATTTACAAGAAAGTGAGTGGGAGCTCTGTAGCATTTCTGATATTATATGTGGATGACATATTGTTGATTGGAAAGGATATAGAATTTCTGTATAGCATAAAAGGATACTTGAATAAGAATTTTTTTATGAAAGACCTCGGTGAAGCTGCTTATATATTGGGCATTAAGATCTATAGGGATAGATCGAGACGCTTAATAGGACTTTCACAAAGCACATACCTTGATAAAGTTTTGAAGAATTTCAAAATGGATTAGTCAAAGAAAGGGTTCTTGCCTATGTTACAAGGTGTGAAATTGAGTCAGACTCAATGCCCGACCACTACAGAAGATAGAGAGAAAATGAAAGTCATTCCCTATGCCTCAACCATAGGTCCTATCATGTATGCTATGTTGTGTACCAGACCTGATCTGTGCCTTGCCATAAGTTTGGCAGGGAGGTTCCAAAGTAATCTAGGAGTGGATCACTGGACAACGGTAAATAACATCCTGAAGTACCTGAAAAGGACCAAGGATATGTTTCTCGTTTATGGAGGTGATGAAGAGCTCGTCGTAAATGGTTACATCGATGCTAGTTTCGACACTGATCCGGATGACTCTAAGTCACAAACCGGATACATATTTATATTGAATGGTGGAGCTATCAGTTGGTGCAGTTCCAAGTAGAGCGCCGTGGCGGGATCTACGTGTGAAGCAGAATACATCATGATGTCTACTACACAACCTTCTTCTTGTAGACGTTGTTGGGCCTCCAAGTGCAGAAGTTTGTAGGACAGTAGCAAATTTCCCTCAA
Source organism: Triticum dicoccoides (assembly GCF_002162155.2). Lineage (NCBI taxonomy): Eukaryota > Viridiplantae > Streptophyta > Magnoliopsida > Poales > Poaceae > Triticum > Triticum dicoccoides. The sequence continues at coordinate 426,514,042 of NC_041390.1, forward strand.
GTGGATGACCTAAGGTTTATCAATCCGTGGGAGGCGTAGGATGAAGACGGTCTCTCTCAAACAACCCTGCAACCAAATAACAAAGAGTCTCTTGTGTGCCCAACACACCCAATACAATGGTAAATTGTATAGGTGCACTAGTTCGGCGAAGAGATGGTGATACAAGTGCAATATGGATGATAGATATAGGTTTTTGTAATCTGAAAATATAAAAACAACAAGGTAACTAATGGTAAAAGTGAGCTCAAATAGTATTGCGATGTGTTGAAACAAGGCCTAGGGTCCATACTTTCACTAGTGCAAATTCTCTCAACAATAATAACATAATTGGATCATATAACTATCCCTCAACATGCAACAAAGAGTCACTCCAAAGTCACTAATAGTGAGAACAGACAAAGAGATTATGGTAGGGTACGAAACCACCTCAAAGTTATCCTTTCTGATCAATCTATTCAAGAGTCCGCAGTAAAATAACATGAAGCTATTCTTTCCGTTCGATCTATCATAGAGTTCATACTATAATAACACCTTAAGATACAAATCAACCAAAACCCTAATGTTACCTAGATACTCCAATGTCACCTCAAGTATCCGTGGGTATGATTATACGATATGCATCACACAATCTCAGATTCATCTATTCAACCAACACAAAGAACTTCAAAGAGTGCCCCAAAGTTTCTATCAGAGAGTCAAGACGAAAACGTGTGCCAACCCCTATGCATAAGTTCACGAGGTCATGGAACTCGCAAGTTGATCACCAAAACATACATCAAGTGGATCACATGATATCCCATTGTCACCACAGATAAGCACGTGCAAGACATACATCAAGTGTTCTCAAATCCTTAAAGACTCAATCCGATAAGACAACTTCAAAGGGAAAACTCAATTCATCACAAGAGAGTAGAGGGGGAGAAACATCATAACATCCAACTATAATAGCAAAGCTCGCGATACATCAAGATCGTATCACCTCAAGAACACGAGAGAGAGAGAGAGAGAGATCAAACACATAGCTACTGGTACATACCCTCAGCCCCGAGGGAAAACTACTCCCTCCTCGTCATGGAGAGCACCGAGATGATGAATATGGCCATCGGAGAGGGATTCCCCCTCCGGCAGGGTGCCGGAATGGGTCTAGATTGGTTTTCGGTGGCTATAGAGGCTTCTGGCAGCGGAACTCCCGATCTGTTCTGCTCCCTGATGTTTTTAGGGTATATGGACATATATAGGCGAAAGAAGTCGGCCAGGGGAGCCACGAGGGGCCCACGAGGGTGGGGGGCGCACCCAGGGGGGCAGGCGCGCCTCCCTACCTCGTGGCCACCTCGAAGCTTCCTTGACTTCAACTCCAAGTCTCCTGGATCACGTTCGTTCCAAAAATCACGCTCCCGAAGGTTTCATTCCGTTTGGACTCCGTTTGATATTCCTTTTCTGTGAAACACTGAAATAAGGGAAAAACAGAAACTGGCACTGGGCTCTGGGTTAATAGGTTAGTCCCAAAAATAATATAAAAGTGTTTAATAAAGCCTATAAACATCCAAAGCTGATAATATAATAGCATGGAACAATAAAAAATTATAGATACGTTGGAGACGTATCACATTGCTGCTTCGGAAGCAGCGCATGAAGGAGTCTGGATGAAGGATTTCATATTGGCATCCAGGTTCCGCTATTGGTTATTGACCAGAGAGGTGTCTCGGTTATGTCTACATAGTTCTCGAACCCATAGGGTCCGCATGCTTAACGTTTGTTGACGATATAGTGTTATATGAGTTATATGATTTGGTGACCGGATGTTGTTCAGAGTCTCGGATGAGATCATGGGCATGATGATGAACTACAAAATGGTCTGGAGGTAAAGATTGATATACATGACGATGATATTCGGACAACAGAAGAGTTTCGGAGTGCACCGGGTAGTTATCGGATCACCGGAAGGGGTTCTGGGCACCCCCGGGAAGTCACGAAAGTCATGAAAATTTACGAAGAGTTATTTTGGAATAAAAAATATTGGACGAAGAAAACACCAGAGGGGACCCACCAGGTGGCCACAAGGGTGGGGGGCCCTACCCTCATGGGCGCGCCTCCTTGGCTTGTGGCCCCCCTGGTAGGCCTCTGGTGCCCCTCTTCTGCTATATGATGTCTTTTGACCTAGAAACAAAATCAGAAGAGAGCTTTCGGGACGAAGCGCCGCCGTCTTGAGGCGGAACTTGGGCAGAACCAATCTAGGGCTCCGACAGAGCTGTTCTGCTGGGGAAACTTCCCTCCCGGAGATATAAATCAAAGCCATCGTCATCACGAATGATCCTCTCATCGAGAGGGGGTCAATCTCCATCAACATCTTCACCAACACCATCACCTCTCAAGCCCTAGTTCATCTCTTGTATCCGATCTTTGTCTCAAAACCTCAGATTGGTACCTGTAGGTTGCTAGTAGTGTTGATTACTCCTTGTGGTTGATGCTAGTTGGTTTATTCGATGGAAGATCATATGTTCAGATCCTTAATGATAATTAATACCCCTTTGATTATGAACATGAATATGCTTTGTGAGTAGTTATGTTTGTTCCTGAGGACATGGGATAAGTTTTGTTATAAGTAATCATGTGAACTTGGTATTCGTTCGATATTTTGATGAGATGTATGTTGTCTTTCCTCTAGTGGTGTTATGTGAACGTCGACTACATGACACTTCACCATGATTTGGGCCTAGGGGAAGGCATTGAGAAGTAATAAGTAGATGATGGGTGATACGTCCATTTTGCATCATGCTTTCATATCGATATTTATTGCATTATGGGCTGCTATTACACATTATGGTACAATACTTATGCCTTTTCTCTCTTATTTTACAAGGTTTACATGAAGACGGAGAATGCCGACAGCTGGAATTCTGGACTGGAAAAGGAGTAAATATTAGAGACCTATTCTGCACAACTCCAAAAGTCCTGAAACTTCACAGAGAATTATTTTGGAATATATACAAAATATTGGGCAAAGAAAGCACCACAGGGGGGCCACCTGCCGTACACAAGGGTGGGGGGCGCACCCTACCCCTTGGGCGCGCCCCCTACCTTGTGGGCCACCTGGCAGGCCCCCGATGCCCATCTTCTTCTATATGATGTGTTTTGACATGAAAAAAATCAGAAGGAAGCTTTCAGGATGAAGCGCCGCCGTCTCGAGGCGGAACCTGGGCAGAACAAATCTAGGGCTCCGGCGGAGCTGTTCTGCCGGGGAAACTTCCCTCTGGGAGGGGGAAATCGAAGCCATCATCATCACCAACGATCCTCTCATCAAGAGGGGGGCAATCTCCATCAACATCTTCACCAACACCATCTTCTCTCAAATCCTAGTTCATATCTTGTATCCGATCTTTGTCTCAAAACCTCAGGTTGGTACCAGTGGGTTGCTAGTAGTGTTGATTACTCCTTGTAGTGTTGGGGAACGTAGCATGCAATTTCAAAAAATTCCTACGATCACGCAAGATCTATCTAGGAGATGCATAGCAACAAGAGAGGGAGAGTGTGTCCACGTACCCTCATAGACCGAAGGTGGAAGATTTATGTTAACGCGGTTGATGTAGTCGAACGTCTTCATGATCCAACCGATCCAATTACCGAACTTATGGCACCTCCATGTTTAGCACACATTCAGCTTGATGACGTCCCTCGAACTCTTGATCCAGTAGAGGGTCGAGGGAGAGTTCCGTAAGCGTGATGGCGTGGTGATGGTGATGTGATCCGCGCAGGGCTTCGCCTAAGCACTACGACAGTATGACCGGAGGAGTAAATTGTGGAGGGGGGCACTGGACACGGCTAAGAGAAATCTTGGTGGGCCGGCCACCTCCTCCTTCCTTCCAACGGAGAGGGGAAAGGGGAAAGGAGGGAGAAGGAGAAGGAAAGAGGGGGCTCGCACCCCTCCCCTTGTCCAATTCGGATGGGCAAGGGGGGGGGGCGCAACCTCCCGTGGCCTGCCTCCTCTCCTCCACTATGGCCCATTAGGCACATTAACTTTCCCAGGGGGTTCCGGTAACCTCCCGGTACTTCGAAAAATCCCCGAACCTTATCGGAAACATTCCGGTGTCCGTATATAACCTTCCAATATATCAATATTTACCTCTCCACCATTTTGAGACTCCTTGTCATGTCCGTGATCTCATCCGGGACTCCGAACAAAGTTCGGTCACCAAAACACATTAGTCATAATACAAATCATCACCGAACGTTAAGCGTGCGGACTCTATGCGTTCGTGAACTATGTATACATGACCGAGACATATCTCCGGTCAATAACTAATAGCAGAACTTGGATCCTCATATTGGCTCCTACATATTCTATGAAGATCTTTATCGGTCAAACCGCATAACAACATATGTTATTCCCTTTGTCATCGATATGTTACTTGCCCGAGATTCGATCATGGGTATCCTCAGACCTAGTTCAATCTCGTTACCGGCAAGTCTCTTTACTCGTTTCGTAATGCATCATCCCGCAACTAACTCATTAGTCACATTGCTTGCAAGGCTTATAGTGATGTACATTACCGAGAGGGCCCAAAGATACTTCTCTGATACTCGGAGTGACAAATCCTAATCTCGATCTATGCCAACTCAACAAACACCTTCAGAGACACCTGTAGAGCATCTTTATAATCACCCAGTTACGTTGTGACATTTGATAGCACACAAGGTGTTCCTCCGGTATTCGGGAGTTGCATAATCTCATAGTCAAAGGACTATGTATAAGTCATGAAGTAAGCAATAGCAATAAAACTAAACGATCATTATGCTAAGCTAACGGATGGATCTTGTGCATCACTTCATTCTCTAATGATGTGATCCTGTTTATCAAATGACAACACATGTCTATGGTTAGGAAACTTAACCATCTTTGATTAACGAGCTAGTCAAGTAGAGGCATACCAGGGACACTCTGTTTTGTCTATGTATTTACACATGTACTAAGTTTCCGGTTAATACAATTCTAGCATGAATAATAAACATTTATCATGATATAAGGAAATATAAATAACAATTTTATTATTGCCTCTAGGGCATATTTCCTTCAGTCTCCCACTTGCACTAGAGTCAGTAATCTAGTTCACATCGCCATGTGATTTAACACCAATAGTTCACATCACCATGTAGTTAACACCCATAGTTCACATCGCTATGTGACCAACACCCAAAGGGTTTACTAGAGTCAGTAATCTAGTTCATATCGCCATGTGATTAACACCCAAAGAGTACTAAGGCATGATCATGTTTTGCTTGTGAGAAAGGTTTAGTCAACGGGTATGCCACATTCAGATTTGTATGATTTTGCAAATTTCTATGTCTACAATGCTCTGCACGGAGATACTCTAGCTAATTGCTCCCACTTTCAATATGTATCCAGATCAAGACTCAGAGTCATCTGGATTAGTGTTAAAGCTTGCACCGATGTAAATCTTTACGACGAACTCTTTATCACCTCCATAACCGAGAAATATTTCCTTAGTCCTCTTAGGTAACTAAGGATAACTTTGGTCGCTGTCCAGTGATCCACTCCTGGATCACTATCGTACCCCCTTGCCAAACTCATGGTAAGGTACATAATAGGTCTGGTATTTTATAGAACCTATGGCTGAGGCATAGGGAATGACTTTCATTCTCTCTCTATATTCTACCGTGGTCGGGTTTTGAGTCTTACTCAACTTCACACCTTGTAACACAGGTAAGAACCCTTTCTTTGACTGATCCATTTTGAACTCCTTCAAATCTTTTCAAGGTATGTGCTTTGTGAAAGTCATATCAAGCACCTTGATCTATCTCTATAGATCTTGATGCTCAATATATAAGCAGCTTCACTGAGGTCTTTTATTGAAAAAATCTAATTCAATTATCCTTTTATGCTATCCAAAAATTCTATATCATTCTCGATCAACAATATGTCATCCACATATAATATCAGAAATGCTACAGAGCTCCCACTCACTTTCTTGTAAATACAGGCTTCTCTGAAAGTCTGTATGAAACCATATGCTTTGATCACCTTAACAAAGAATATATATTCCAACTCCGAGATGCTTGCACCAGTCTATAGATGGATCGATGGAGTTTGCACACTTTGTTAGCACCTTTAGGATCGAAAAAACCTTTTGGTTGCATCATATACAACTCTTCTTTAAGAAATCCATTAAGGAATGCATTTTTGACATCCATTTGCCAGATTTCATAAAATGCGGCAATTGCTAACATGATTCGAACAGACTTAAGCATCACTACGAGTGAGAAAATCTCATTGTAGTCAACACCTTGAACTTATCGAAAAACCTTTTTGCGACAAGTCAAGCTTTGTAGATAGTAACACTACCATCAACGTCCGTCTTCCTCTTGAAGATCCATTTATTCTCTATGGCTTGCCGATCATCAGGCAAGTCAACCAAAGTCCACACTTTGTTCTCATACATGGATCCCATCTCAGATTTCATGGCCTCAAGCCATTTCATGGAATCTGGGCTCATCATCGCTTCCTCATAGTTCGTAGGTTCTTCATGGTCTAGTAACATGAATTCCAAAACAGGATTACCGTACCACTCTGGTGCGGAACGTACTATGGTTGTCCTACGAGGTTCGGTAGTAACTTGATCTGAAGTTTCATGATCATCATCATTAACTTCCTCACTAATTGGTGTAGGAATCACTGGAAGAGATTTATGTGATGAACTACTTTCCAATTCGGGAGAATGTATAATTACCTCATCAAGTTCTACTTTCCTCCCACTCACTTCTTTCAAGAGAAACTCCTTCTCTAGAAAGGATCCAACGAATATCTTGCCTTCGGATCTGTGATAGAAGGTGTACCCAACTGTTTCTGTTGGGTATCCTATGAAGACACATTTCTCCGATTTGGGTTCGATCTTATCAGGTTGAAGCCTTTTCACATAAGCATCGCAGCCCCAAACTTTAAGAAACGACAACTTAGGTTTCTTGCCAAACGGTGTCGTCTCAACAGATTTAGATGGTGCCCTATTTAACGTGAATGCATCTGTCTCTAATGCATAACCCCAAAACGATAGTGGCAAATTAGTAAGAGACATCATAGATCGCACCATATCTAATAAAGTACGCTTACGACGTTCGGACACACCATTACGCTGTGGTGTTCCAGGTGGCGTGAGTTGTGAAACTATTACACATTGTTTTAAATGAAGGCCAAACTCGTAACTCAAATATTTGCCTCCGTGATCAGATCGTAGAAACCTTATTTTCTTGTTATGATGATTCTCAACTTCACTCTAAAATTCTTTGAACTTTTAAATGTTTCAGACTTGTGTTTCATTAAGTAGATATACCCATATCTGCTCAAATCATCTGTGAAGGTCAGAAAATAATGATACCCGCCGCGAGCCTCAACACTCATTGGACCGCATACATCGGTATGTATTATTTCCAGTAAGTCAGTGGCTCACTCCATTGTTCCGGAGAATGGAGTCTTAGTCATCTTGCCCATGAGGCATGTTTCACAAGCATCAAATGATTCATAATCAAGTGATTCCAAAAGTCCATCCGCATGGAGTTTCTTCATGCGCTTTACACCAATATGACCTAAACGACAGCGCCACTAGTATATATGTTGCACTATCATTATCAACTTTGCATGCTTTGCCATCAATATTATGAATATGTGTATCACTACGATCGAGATTCAATAAACCATTCACCTTGGGTGTATGACCACAGAAGGTTTTATTCATGTAAACATAATAACAATTATTCTTTGGCTTAAATGAATAACCGTATTGCAATAAACATGATCCAATCATATTCATGCTCAACGCAAACACCAAATAACATTTATTTTAGGTTCAACACTAATCCCGAAGGTAAAAGGAGTGTGCGATGGTGATCTTATCAACCTTGGAATCATTTCCAACACACATCGTCACCTTGCCCTTAACTAGTCTCTGTTCATTTTGCAACTCCTGTTTCGAGTTACTAATCTTAGAAATTGAACCTGTATCAAATACCCTGGGGTTACTATGAACACTAGTAAACTACACATCAATAATATGTATATCAAATATACTTTTGTTCACTTTGCCATCCTTCTTATCCGCCAAGTATTTAGGGTAGTTCTGCTTCCAGTGACCATTCCCTTTGCAGTAGAAGCACTCAGTTTCAGGCTTAGGTCTAGCTTTGGGCTTCTTCACGGGAGTGGCAACTTGCTTGCCATTCTTTTTGAAGTTCCCTTTCTTTCCCTTGCCCTTTTACTTTAAACTAGTGGTCTTGTTAACCATCAACACTTGATGCTTTTTCTTGATTTCTGCGTTCGCTAATTTCAGCATTTGCGAAGAGCATGGGAATCGTTTTCGTCATCCCTCACATATTATAGTTCATCACGAAGTTCTAATAACTTGGTGATAGTGACTAGAGAACTCTGTCAATCACTTTCTTATATGGAAGATTAACTCCCACTTGATTCAAGCAATTGTAGTACCCAGACATTCTTAGCATATGCTCACTAGCTGAGCTATTCTCCTCCATCTTGCAGGCAAAGTAATTTGTCAGAGGTCTCATACGTCTTAACACGGGCATGAGTCTGAAATACCATTTTCAACTCTTGGAACATCTCATATACTCCATATCGTTCAAAACATTTTTGAAGTCCCGGTTCTAAGCCGTAAAGCATGGTGCACTAGACTATCAAGTAGTCATCGTACTGAGTTTGTCAAACGTTCATAATGTCTGCATCTGCTCCTGCAATAGTTCTGTCACCTAGTGGTGCATCAAGGACATAATTCTTCTATGAAGCGATGAGGATAATCCTCAGATCACGGACCTAGTACGCATCATTTCTACTATCATCTTTCAACTTAGTTTTCTCCAGGAACAAATCATAAATAAAACGGGGAAGCTATACGCGAGCAATTGATCTACAACATAGATATGCAAATACTATCAGGACTAAGTTCATGATAAATTTAAGTTCAATTAATCATATTACCTAAGAACTCCCACTTAGATAGACATCCCGCGAGTCATCTAAATGATCACGTGATCCATATCAATTAAACCATGCCTGATCATCACGTGAGACCATCTCTATGTTGATCATATCTACTATATGATTCACATTTGACCTTTCGGTCTCAATGTTCCGAGGCCATGCACTGGTGCGCGTCGGTCCTAAACAAACGGTTTTAACCCCTTTCCGCGATGGCATTTGGAACCGTCGGCAAGTGAGTGTGGGCGATAGGGGGTTCCTTCCCACACGACCCAGAAACCGTCGGGGATATGCCATCCTCGCAAGCAGGCTCGGCAAAATGAGAACGTGTGCGACCGGCGAGGGCTCAAATACGGAAATACATACAATATAGCTAAAAAAATACAATTATACGGCAAAATTGTTTCCGGTCGCAAGTACATCCCACATAGTCAGTCCATGCTAAACGTTTCTTTCGTATGTACATCCCACACAGTCGCCCCAAGGAAAACGTTTCCGTTCACAGGTACATCACACACAATTTTTCCTGTTAAATCGTCTGCGTTATTGAATGTATCACACATGGTCCGTAGAAGAAACTGTGTGGCAAAGGTTGTCCATCACACACACTTTTTATGTTGTAAACGTTTGTGCAAGGTGGCCTAACGCAAACAGTTTTCAAGAGAAAGCCGTGTGTGTAGTGGAGATTGATCGCACACGTAGTGGATCCTAGAAACGTTTCTGATCTCCACGTATATCACACACGTTTCGCTTTCACAAACCGTGTGCAGTGTAATCCCTAATTAATCCATAATTAATCCAATTAATCCCTAATTTAAAAATCACATGTTTTGAATTTGAAAGTAGGCAATCACTTATTTCATATCCAACCATGTTTATTACAAATATAGGTTCAACCATGAATCCATAATTCGATGCACAAGTACATATACTGAAGAACTACAGAAGCACCAAGTAAAGAATGATGAACCATAGTTGTACTAAAGGCTGTAAAGAGAGAGGCGAAAGACATTCTGGTTGCTGGAGAAGGTGAAGCGGAATGCCCATATTGTGCCCTCCTCCATGCGTAAGGCGCGCACGAATCTAGGCCAACCCCTTGTGATGGCTGCCCGTCCATCCTTCACTGTCTTCATTAGGACTTCTCGATGCTCATTGTAGTCTGGATGAAATACTTTAACCTTCATTGTGTGTCCACCAATCATGTACTTTGCGAGGTCATCTTGAGTGAACTGCTTCGGGAACCACTGGGAACGAAAAAGATTCATACATTGTTGTCTAACAACTCATTATGGGCAGTAAAAAGAGAAGGCTACAGAGTTTGTAGTTACCATCCCACAACTCACTGTTGTGTTGGATAGAGCATAAACAAATAGTTTGCTTGCCACCATTCTGTAGGATCTAGAAGTAGATGTGTCTAGAGGGGGGTGATTAGACACTTAATGCTCAAGTTGCAATTTTTTAAGCTTTTTCGGTTTAAGTGGAGTTTAGGCACAATTTCAACACACACAATACATATCAAGCAAGCATGCAAAGAGTATATGAGCAGCGGAATGTAAAGCATGCAACTTGCAAGAATGTAAAGAGAAGGGTTTGGAGAATTCAAACGCAATTGGAGACACGGATGTTTTTCCCGTGGTTCGGATAGGTGGTGCTATCCTACATCCACGTTGATGGAGACTTCAACCCACAAAGGGTAACGGTTGCGTGAGTCCACACAGGGCTCCACCCAAGGGTAACGGTTGCGCGAGTCCACACAGGGCTCCACCCACGAAGGGTCCACGAAGAAGCAACCACCCATAAAGGGTCCACGAAGAAGCAACCTTGTCTATCCCACCATGGCCATCGCCCACACAGGACTTGCCTCACTAGCAGTAGATCTTCACAAAGTAGGCGATCCCCTTGCCCTTACAAACTCCTTGGTTCAACTCCACAATCTTGTCGGAGGCTCCCAAGTGACACCTATCCAATCTAGGAGACACCACTCTCCAAGAAGTAACAAATGGTGTGTAGGTAATGAACTCCTTGCTCTTGTGCTTCAAATGATAGTCTCCCCAACACTCAACTCTCTCTCATAGGATTTGGATTTGGTGGAAAGAAGATTTGAGTGGAAAGCAACTTGGGAAGGCTAGAGATCAAGATTCATATGGTAGGAATAGAATGTCTTGGTCTCAACACATGAGTAGGTGGTTCTCTCTCAGAACATATGAGTTGGAATGGTGTATGTGTTCTGATGGCTCTCTCTATGAATGAAGAGGAGGTGGAGGGGTATATATAGCCTCCACACAAAATCCAACCGTTACACAGTTTTCCAATCTCGGTGGGACCGAATCAACAAACTAGGTTGGACTGAAAATGTAAACCTAGTGACCATTAGATATTTTCGGTGGGACTGACATGCAACTCGGTACGACCGATATGGTTAGGGTTTGGGCATAACGTAATCTCGGTGAGACCGATTACACAAACTCGGTGAGACCGAATTTGGTAATTAGCTAACCAGAGAGTTGGTCAGGCAAACTCGGTGGGACCGATTTGCTCTTTCGGTGAGACCGAAAAGTTACAAAGGGGAAACACTGAATTTACATTGCAATCTCGGTGGGACCGATTCGCTCTTTCGGTGAGATTGAAAAGTTACGAAAGGGAAACATAAATTTTGCAACCCCATCTCGGTGAGACCGAGATCCCTATCGGTAGGACCGAATTGCTAGGGTTTGGCAGTGGCTTATGACAAATGAAAACTCGGTGGCGCCGGATAGGAAGAATCAGTAGGACCGAGTTTGGCTTAGGGTTTAGGTCATATGTGGATATGGGAAAGTAGTTGAGGGTTTTGGAGCATATCACTAAGCACATGAAGCAAGAGGCTCATTAAGCAACACCTCATCCCTCCTTGATAGTATTGGCTTTTCCTATGGACTCAATGTGATCTTGGATCACTAAAATGTAAAATGAGAAGTCTTGAGCTTGAAGCTTTAGCCTATCCTTTGTCCTTAGCATCTTGAAGGAGTTCCCACAACTTTTAGTCCATGCCACTCCATTGTTGAACTTATCTGAAACATGCTAGATAGAAACATTAGTCCAACGAGAGATATGTTGTCATCAATTACCAAAACCACCTAGGGAGCACTTGTGCTTTCACATTCGTATATTTTTGCTAATAATTCTTATCAGTTTCCTCACTTGATACTTGTTCATCAATATCTCATTGCCCCATACGCAAAAAGGGACGATGTGTGGATCATTGCCAAGGGCATATGTACCTACAAGCAACAAGTCAATATTAGAATCTAACTAGTGTCCATGCCTGGATCTATATGCACTACATTATGGAACGACGGGGGAGTACAAGCCGAGGGATAAAGCTAACCTCGGCGGAAAATAGTGGCCACTCCCGTTGTTGTCCTGCATAAGTAGTGGAAATCATGATAAGTACAACAACCTTAACATCAAACAAATATAGCAAAGGTAAACAACATCATCTCCAAATGATAGCTTGAATGTGTTGGTTTCAGCATGCTGTTAAAGCAGATATAAAATGGAAGGCAATGTTACCGACAGCAGGCTTAACATCCATCAAATATTGCAGTTTGAACTGGTATTGTTGAAATGAATAGGATGTAGGTAACGCTTAAACATCACACTGGATAAATGTGTAAAACTGAAATAAAGCGCATGTGTTAACTACACCAGGAATAACTGGAACCAAATATAGCCGTTCAAACTGGTATTGATGTAGTCGAGCGGCACAGTTCCGACTTGCACATAATGAACACCACATTGTGAATGACTAAAATAAACAAGGCATAAATGACCAGTATAACAACCAAATATAGCCATTGAAAACTGGACAAAGTCTCACTGCAACCAACCTAACAAGAAAATACAGATAAATAGGGCATATGCTTGAAAACTGGACAAATGCTCACTGCAACCAACCTAACAAGCAGATAAATATAAACAAGGCATCTGGTTAATAACTGGACAAATGCTAAAAAAGTAACCTAACAACCAAATACAGATAAATAAGGCATCTGCTTGATAACTGGACAAATGCTAAAAAAAGCAACCTAACAACCAATACAGATAAACAAGGCATCTGCTTGATAACTGGAGAAATGCTAAAAAAAGCAACCTAACAACCAAATACAGATAAACAAGGCATCTCCTTGATAACTGGACAAATACTCACTGCAACCAAACTAAGAACCAAATACAGATAAACAAGGCATCTGCTCGATAACTGAAAAATGCTCACTCCAACCAACCTAACAACCAAATACAGATAAACAAGGCATCTACTCACTATAAACAACAAAATATAGCCATTCGTGAAACTAAAGTGGACAATTCATACTTAAACATCACATAGACCTATTGAACAATACATTTTTGCATAACTGAAATAATTAAACATGACACAGTTAAAGCACCACACGGCAAATGCTACTATAACAAAGGATACGGGTTGGCAAGCTATAAACGGTAAAATTTGCTGATAGAATGTTGCCTCACATTTCATGGATGGGATCCTTCCAGTTGGAAGAGCACAAACCCATGGTGCACTCTCTAATGTCACAGATGGGCTGTTTCACCTTGGAAGAACCTTTGTGGGCGCCCTCCTCGAGGTTGTGGTTGTGGTCGATGAGATCTGACTTGGCAATTGAGGATCCCAAGCCGCCGCCGTAGAACGTGTCCTTTAGAAGTGACAAAATGGGCTCGATGGCGTATAAAGCTTGCAAATCCTCGACCGCTTGGCGGAGGAGATCAACGGTAGGGTCGTCGAAGAGATCGACGACGGTTGAACCAGAGGGGTTCGGGATGGACCACTTAACCTATGACATGGCCCGCGTGAAGCCGTCGGTATGGACGAGCTTGATGTCATAGCCAGCTTTCCCGAGATACAGTAATACGCTAGCCCACTAAGATGAAGCCTTCGGAATGGCAACGTAGTCAACGTCTTCGCCGGCTTCCACGGTGATGTGTTGCTCTGGGATCGACATGTCAGGGCGAACGGCGGCCACCTCGCCAACGTCTGCCAGAGAGGCCATGATAAACCTCTTCTTGGCGAAACACTCGTCGGGCTCCCCGGGATACGTGGTCGAGCTTAGGCTGCGACATTCTGGAGCAGGGGATGTGGATCTGGCGGGGAGGGACACCGCATGCCTCATCTAAAAACTCAGGGGAGTGGGGAACAGTATGGGAATCGCTGGGTAATCTAAACTTTATTATCTAAGCTGGAGGAATGGGCATACCGGAAGGGGTTGGCGACGGCGCCAGCGGCAACCGCGAACTAGGGTTCGAGGGGAGGAGGGGGGCGGGTGGGGGATTGTGGAGGGGGGGGGTGGTGTTTGAGTATACACCGCGGCTACTGAATTTTTTTAGTAATGGTGGGTGGAGATGGTGCTGGACGAGGGAGGGCGACGGTTCAAATGCCTCGGCTACTTGATACGTCCATTTTGCATCATGCTTTTATATCGATATTTATTGCATTATGGGCTGTTATTACACATTATGTCACAGTACTTATGCCTCTTCTCTCTTATTTTACAAGGTTTACATAAAGAGGGAGAATGCCGGCAGCTGGGATTCTGGGCTAGAAAAGGAGCAAATATTAGAGACCTATTCTGCACAGCTCCAAAAGTCCTGAAACTTCACGGAAGACATTTTTAGAATAAATAAAAAATACTCAGCGGAAGAAATTCACCAGGGGGCCACACACTGCCCACGAGGGTGGGGGCGCGCCCCCTACCTCGTGGGCCCCCTGGTGGCCCTCCGGTGGCCATCTTCTGCTATATGAAGTCTCTCGATGGGAAAAAAATCATAAGCCATCTTCTCAGACGAAACTCCGCCACCACGAGACGGAACCTTGGCGGAACCAATCTAGGGCTCTGGCGGAGCTGTTTGCCGGGGAAACTTCCCTCCGGGAGGGGGAAATCATCGCCATCGTCATCAATAACGCTCCTCTCATCGAGAGAGGGCAATCTCCATCAACATCTTCATTAGCACCATCTCCTCTCAAAACCCTAATTCATCTCTTGTATCCAATTCTTGTCTCCAAGTCCGGGATTGGTGCTAGTAGGTTGCTAGTAGTGTTAATTACTCCTTGTAGTTGATGCTAGTTGGTTTAATTGGTGGAAGATCATATGTTCAGATCCTATATGCATATTAATACCCCTCTGATTATGAACATGTTTATGCTTTGTGAGTAGTTACTTTTGTTCCTCAGGACATGGGAGAAGTCTTGCTATTAGTAGTCATGTGAATTTGGTATTCGTTCGATATTTTGATGAGATGTATGTTGTCTCTCCACTAGTGGTGTTATGTGAACGTCGACTACATGACACTTCACCATTGTTTGGGCCTAGAGGAAGGCATTGGGGAGTAATAAGATGATGATGGGTTGCTAGAGTGACAGAAGCTTAAACCCTAGTTTATGCGTTGCTTCGTAAGGGGCTGATTTGGATCCATATGCTTCATGCTATGGTTAGGTTTACCTTAATACTTTTGTTGTAGTTGCGGATGCTTGCAATAGAGGTTAATCATAAGTAGGATTCTTGTCCAAATAAGGGCAGTACCCAAGCACTGGTCCACCCACATACCAAATTATCAAAGTACCGAACGCGAATCATATGAGCGTGATGAAAACTAGCTTGACGATATTCCCATGTGTCCTCGGGAGCGCTTTTCTCTATATAAGAGTTTGTCCAGGCTTGTCCTTTGCTACAAAAAGGATTGGGCCACCTTGCTACACCTTATTTACTTTTGTTACTTGTTGCTCGTTACAAATTATCTTATCACAAAACTATCTGTTACCACTTATTTCAGTACTTGCAGAGAATACCTTGCTTGAAACCGCTTATCATTTCCTTCTGCTCCTCGTTGGGTTCGACACTCTTACTTATCGGAAGGACTACGATAGATCCCCTATACTTGTGGGTCATCAAGACTCTTTTCTGGCGCCGTTGCCTGGGAGTGAAGCGCCTTTGGTAGGTGGAATTTGGTAAGGAAAAATTTATATAGTGTGCTGAAATTTACTGTCACTTGTCACTATGGAAAGTAATCCTCTGAGGGGCTTGTTCGGGGTATCTTCACCCCGACCAGTAGAGCAAAGAGTTGCTCCTCCATCTACTGAACCTACTGAAAATGAAAATGTCTGCTTTGAAATTCCTTCGGGTATGATAGAAAAACTGCTAGCTAATCCTTTTTTAGGAGATGGAACAAAACATCCTGATGAGCATCTAATATATGTGGATGAAGTTTGTGGATTATTTAAGCTTGCAGGTGTACCCGGAGATGTTGTTAAGAAGAAGGTCTTCCATTTATCTTTGAAGGGAGATGCATCGACATGGTATAGGCTATGTGATGATATGGGGTCTTGGAATTACAAACGATTGAAATTGGAATTTCATCAGAAGTTTTATCCTATGCATCTTGTTCATCGTGATCACAATTACATATATAATTTTTGGCCTTGCGAAGGAGAAAGCATCGCTCAAGCTTGGGGAAGGCTTAAATCAATGTTATATTCATGCCCCAATCATGAGCTCTCAAGAGAAATGATTATTCAAAAATTTTATGCTCGGCTTTCTGATAGCAATCGCACCATGCTTGATACTTCTTGTGCTGGCTCTTTTATGATGAAGACTATTGAATTCAAATGGGATTTATTGGAAAGAATTAAACGCAACTTTGAATATTGGGACCTCGACAAAGGTAAGGAGTCAGGTATGACACCTAGTTTTGATTGTGTTAAATCTTTTATGGATACCGATGTTTTCCGTAAATTTAGCAATAAATATGGACTTGACTCTGAGATAGTAGCTTCTTTCTGTGAATCTTTTGCCACTTATGTTGATCTCCCCAAGGAGAAGTGGTTTAAATATCATCCTCCCATAGAAGTAAAAGTAGCTGCACCTATTAAAGTTGAAGAAAAGATTGTCACTTATAATGATCCTATTGTTCCTACTGCATATGGTTGAGAAACCACCTTTCCCTGTTATGATAAAGGATCATGCTAAAGCTTCAACTATGGTTCGTAAAAGAAATATTAAAACATATACACCTCCCGAGCAAGTTAAAGTTGAACCTAATATTGCTATTGTTAAAGATCTCTTGTCTGATAATATTGATGGACATGTTATTTATTTCTGTGATGAAACTGCTACAATTGCTAAACCCTGTGCTAAATATAAACCTAGACCTATCGTAGGCATGCCTGTTATTTCTGTTAAAATAGGAGATCATTGTTATCATGGCTTATGTGATATGGGTGCTAGTGCTAGCGCAATACCTCATTCCTTATACAAAGAAATTATGCATGATATTGCACCTGCTGAAATAGAAGATATTGATGTCACAATTAAACTTGCCAATAGAGATACTATTTCACCAATGTGGATTGTTAGAGATGTTGAAGTCTTGTGTGGGAAAACTAAATATCCTGCTGATTTTCTTGTTCTTGGTTCCCCACAAGATAGATTTTGTCCCATTGTATTTGGTAGACCCTTCTTAAACACAGTTAATGCTACCATAGATTGCAAAAGGGATGTTGTTACTATCGGTTTAGATGATATAACTCATGAATTTAATTTCTCTAAATTTAGTAGACAACACCATGAAGAATAATTACCTAGTAAGGATGAAATTATTGGTCTTGCTTCTATTGCCGTACCTCCTAGTGATCCTTTAGAACATTATTTGCTAGACCATGATAATGATATGTTTATGAATGAAAGAAGGGAAATAGATGAAGTATTCTTTAAACATGAACCTATTCTGAAAAACAATTTACCTGTTGAAATCTTAGGGGATCCTCCTCCACCCAAGGGTGATCCCGTGTTGGAGCTTAAACCGTTGCCTGATACTCTTAAATATGCTTATCTTGATGAGAAAAATATATATCCTGTTATTATTAGTGCTAACCTTTCAGAGCATGAGGAAGAGAGATTATTGAAAACTCTGAAGAAGCACTGTGCTGCTATTGGGTATACTCTTGATGATCTTAAGGGCATTAGTCCCACTCTATGCCAACATAAAATTAATTTGGAAGAAGATGCTAAACCAGTTCATGATCATCAACGCCGGCTGAATCCTAAAATGAAACAAGTGGTAAGAAAAGAAATACTAAAGCTCCTTGTGGCAGGTATAATCTATCCCATTACTGATAGTCAGTGGGTACGTCCTGTCCATTGTGTCCCTAAGGAGGGAGGTATTACTGTTGTTCCTAATGATAAAGATGAATTGATTCCTCAAAGAATTATTACATGTTATAGGATGGTAATTGATTTTCGCAAATTAAATAAGGCAACTAAAAAGGATCATTACCCCTTACCTTTTATCGATCAAATGCTAGAAAGATTATCCAAACATACACATTTTTGCTTTCTAGATGGTTATTCTGGTTTCTCTCAAATACCTGTGTCAGCCAAAGATCAATCAAAGACTACTTTTACATGCCCTTTTGGTACTTTTGCTTATAGACGTATGCCTTTTGGTTTATGTAATGCACCTGCTACCTTTCAAAGATGCATGATGTCTATATTCTCTGACTTTTGTGAATAGATTTGTGAGGTTTTCATGGACGATTTCTCCGTCTATGGATCTTCTTTTGATGATTGCTTGAGCAACCTTGATCGAGTTTTGCAGAGATGTGAAGAAACTAATCTTGTCTTGAATTGGGAAAGTGCCACTTTATGGTTAATGAAGGTATTGTCTTGGGGCACAAAGTTTCTGAAAGAGGTATTGAAGTTGATAAAGCCAAGGTTGATGCTATTGAAAAGATGCCATGTCCCAAGGACATCAAAGGTATAAGAAGTTTCCTTGGTCATGCCGGATTTTATAGGAGGTTCATTAAGGACTTCTCAAAAATTTCTCGGCCTCTGACTAATTTATTACAAAAAGATATACCATTTGTTTTTGATGGTGATTGTGTAGAAGCATTTGAAATTCTTAAGAAAGCATTGATCTCTGCACCTATTGTCCAGCCACCTGATTGGAATTTACCCTTTGAAATTATGTGTGATGCTAGTGATTATGCTGTAGGTGCTGTTCTAGGGCAAAGAGTTGATAAGAAATTAAATGTTATTCAATATGCTAGTAAAACCCTAGACAATGCTCAAAGAAATTATGCTACTACTGAAAAAGAATTCTTAGCAGTTGAATTTGCTTGTGATAAGTTCAGACCTTGTATTGTTGATTCTAAAGTAACTATTCACATTGATCATGCTGCTATTAAATATCTCATGGACAAGAAAGATGCTAAACCTAGACTTATTAGATGGGTTCCCTTATTACAAGAATTTGACTTACATATTGTTGATAGAAAGGGAGCTCAGAACCCCGTTGCAGACAACTTGTCTAGGTTAGAAAATGTGCTTGATGACCCACTTCCTATTGATGATAGCTTTCCTAATGAGCAATTAAATGTCATAAATGCTTCTCATACTGCTCCATGGTATGCTGATATGCTAATTACATTGTTGCTAAGTTTATACCACCTAGTTTCACATACCAGCAAAAGAAAAAGTTCTTCTATGATTTGAGGCATTACTTTTGGGATGATCCACATCTTTATAAAGAAGGAGTAGATGGTGTTATTAGACGTTGTGTACCTGAGCATGAACAGGAACAGATCCTACACAAGTGTCACTCTGAAGCTTATGGAGGACACCATGCTGGAGATAGAACTACACATAAGGTATTGCAATCTGGTTTTTATTTGCCTACTCTCTTCAAGGATGCCCATAAGTTTGTCTTATCTTGTGATGAATGTCAAAGAATTGGCAATATTAGTAGATGTCAAGAAATGCCTATGAACTATTCACTCGTTATTGAACCATTTGATGTTTGGGGATTTGACTATATTGGACCCTTTCCTTCCTCTAATGGATATACACATATTTTAGTTGCCGTTGATTACGTTACTAAGTGGTTAGAAGCTATTCCAACTAGTAGTGCTGATCATAACACTTCTATTAAAATGCTTAAAGAAGTTATTTTTCCAAGATTTGGAGTCCCTAGATATTTAATGACTGATGGTGGTTCACATTTTATTCATGGTGCTTTCCGTAAAATGCTTGCTAAATATGATGTTAATCATAGAATTGCATCTCCTTATCACCCATAGTCTAGTGGTCAAGTAGAATTGAGTAATAGAGAGCTCAAATTTATTTTGCAAAAGACTGTTAATAGATCTAGAAAAAATTGGTCCAAGAAACTTGATGATGCATTATGGGCCTATAGAACCGCATATAAAAATCCTATGGGTATTTCTCCATATAAAATGGTTTATGGAAAAGCATGTCACTTACCTCTCGAACTAGAACACAAAGCATATTGGGCTATTAAAGAACTCAATTGTGATTTTAAACTTGCCGGTGAGAAGAGGTTATTTGATATTAGCTCACTTGATGAATGGAGAACCCAAGCCTATGAAAATGCCAAGTTGTTTAAAGAAAAAGTTAAAAGATGGCATGACAAAAGAATACAAAGCGTGAGTTTAATGTAGGTGAGTATGTATTACAATACAACTCTCGTTTAAGATTTTTTGCAGGAAAACTTCTCTCTAAATGGGAAGGTCCTTACGTTATCGAGGAGGTCTATCATTCCGGTGCCATAAAAATCAACAACTTCGAAGGCACAAATCCGAAGGTGGTAAATGGTCAAAGAATCAAACATTATATCTCAGGTAATCCCATAAATTTTGAAACCAATATTATTCAAACCGTAACCCCGGAGGAATACATAAGGGACACTTTCCGGAACGTTTCAGACTCCGAAAAGGAATAGATATGTGGAACGGTAAGTAAACCGACTCCAAAACAGTTTTGAAGGCAATATTTCTACGTTTTGGAATAAATAGAAAAATAAGTAGCAGTCCGGGAAGGACACGAGGGCTCCACGAGGGTGGAGGGCGCGCCCTACCCTACTAGGCGCGCCCCCTACCTCGTGGGCACCTCGTGTGCTCTCCGGACTCCGTTTTCGTACACGACACGTATTTTGGTCAGTAAAAATTCATTATATAATCTCCCGGAGATTTTGACTCTCGTATCACGCAAAAATCTCCTGTTTTTGTTTCGAGCTGTTTTTCTGACAGATCCAGGTCCTCATGTCGTCTTCAAGCGCCCCAAGGACCAGTTCTTCAAGACGGTCATCAACCCCTACCTCGTAGAAGTTCTGCAACACCCTCAAACCATTGAGATGCGTGAGGGGTTGTTGCACATCCGCGATGCTGAGGTACCAAGGAAGACCGGAAGCACGGAGGCAAGGCTCGAGGCATTGGAGCAAGAAGTTTTCAAGTGTCAGGAGTGTCAGGACCCCGATTCCAAGTCACATCGATCTAGCCGGTAACACCTCATATCACATTGTGGCCTCACGCCCGGTATCCCCACGGGTGTCGCCTTACCATGTATAACACCCTCGATGCGACTATATCTCCCACGTGTCGAGGCACGACTTAGAGGCATAATCGCATTGAAGGCATATGTCGCAAGTTAGGCAATCTTCACAACATCCCATGTAATAAGATAATAAAAGGGAAGATAACATAGTTGGCTTACACTCGCCACGTCAATCAAGTACATAAATAACATTACATCAACCAAACACTCATGGCACGACTACGGCGCCAAAATAAAAGAGAACCCAACATGCGACACGGTCCCGATCACCCCCAACTGGGCACCACTACTGATCATCAGGAAAGGAAACATAGTAACATTGAGAGTCCTCGTCGTACTCCCACTTGAGCTCAAGCGCGTCTCCTGGAGCGGAATCATTAGGCCCTGCATTTGGTGTAATAGTAATCTGTGAGCCACAGGGACTCAGCAATCTCGCACCCTCGCGATCAAGACTATTTAAGCTTAATAGGTATGGCAAGGTAAAATATGTGGAGCTGCAGCAAGCGACTAGCAAGTATGGTGGCTAACTTATTCGCAAAAGAGAGCGAGAAGAGGAGGCAAAGCGCGAGCGATAAACTAGAGAGCAACCTGCGCAAACATTACTCCAACACCGTGTCCACTTCCCGAACTCCGCCGAGAAGAGGACATCACGGTAACACACTCAGTTGATTCATTTTAATTAAGTTAAGGTTCAAGTTATCTACAACCGGACATTAACAAATTCCCATCTGCCCATAACCGCGGGCACGGCTTTCGAAGTTCAAATCCCTGCAGGGGAGTCCAAACTTAGCCCATGACAAGCTCTCATGGTCAACGAAGGAATAGACCTCCTCCCAAGACGTTCTGATCAGACTCGGTATCTCGGTTCTTCAAGACATTTCGACAGGTTAAAACAAGACCAGCAACACCGCCCGAATGTGCCGACAAATCCCGATAGGAGCTGCACATATCTCGTTCTCAGGGCACACTCAGATGAGCTCTCCATACAACTAAAACCAAACCTCGTGTTTCCCCGAGGGGGCGCTGCATAGGACTCTAGTTTGGACCAACACTTAGAGGAGCACTGGCCCGGGGGGGGGGGGCTAAAATAAGATGACCCTCGGGCTCCGGAAACCCAAGGGAAAAGAGCCTAGGTGGAAAATGGTAAAACCAAGGTTGGGCATTGCTGGAAAAGCTTTAATCAAGGCGAACTATCAAGGGGTTCCCATTATAACCTAACCGCGTAAGGAACGCAAAATCTGGGAACATAACACCGATATGACGGAAACTAGGGCGGCAAGAGTGGAACAAAACACTAGGCGAGAGGCCAAGCCTTCCACCCTTTACCAAGTATATAGGTGCATTAAGATAACATGGCAATATAATGATATCCCAACAAGTAAATAAATGTTCCAACAAGGAACAGCCTTCAATCTTCACCTGCAACTAGCAACGCTATAAGAGGGGCTGAGCAAAGCGGTAACATAGTCAATCAACGGTTTGCTAGGACAATGGTGGGTTAGAGGTTTGACATGGCAATTTGGGAGGCCTGAAAGCAAGTGGTAGGCATTGTAGCATTGGCATAGCAAAAGAGCGAGCAAACTAGCATAGCAAAGATAGTAGTGATTTCGAGGGTATGATCATCTTGCCTACACAGTTGTCAGAGTTGACTAGATCCTCGAAAGCAAACTCAACGGGCTCCTGTTAGCGATCTCGTCTCCCGGCTCTACCCAAACAAGACAAACAAGCAACAAAGACACAATCAACCACGTGCAAGGGTCAAACAAAATGATGCAAAGATGGTATGCTATGCGGGATGCGATGCGGGATGCAAAATGCAAGATATGACAGGAAATGCAAGATCCTGGCCTCAACTTGGAAATCCAAGTGTGCCACTGGAAAGATGTGATGAAATCGCTTGAAAACTATATAAAGAACGCCGGAATCAGAGTTACGGTTTGGAAATGGCAAGCGATTCAAAAATGACACCGGTCTGCGATTCACAGCAAGTAGCCAACTAAATGCAACGAGATGAACATGCTACAGCACCCAAACATGACAATAAAATACATGGCAGGTATGCATTCAAGATGCTTAACAAAAGTCTAGCACTGAGCTACGGCCAATTCATCCATTAACAGGTTCAAACAAGCATGGCAAAAATGCATATGACAAACAGCTCTCAGACTTAGTGAAATTAACACTTGTCTGGAATTTCAGATCAGGTAGCACTCTTCGGAGCAACAAAACTACATACTACTCAAAGAGCTTAACAAAAGTCCCTTAGTGACCTTGAGCCACAATGGAACAGAAAATACAATTGCAAGCATGTGAACATAGCAAAAACATAATCAGTTTTCAGACAGTGAAAACTGGCACATGCTGAAATATTACTCAAGTAGGCATGTTTACGAGCTCGATGCACTCACTACGGTGCAAGTCATGATAAGCTAAGCATACACCCATTAGGAACACACAAAATTCAAGCTAGACATGGCAATAACAATAGCATAGCATGCACGGATCAACTACAACATCATCGGCAAAATTGCAAACAAGGTGACAATCTGCCCAAATTCACAAAGTAGCAAAAGTAGAGCTCGATTGACTCAAGCTAGGGTGCTCCATAATTGCAAGCGAAGACATGGATGGATAGAGCACTACAATATTAACAAAACATCCTTACTGATCATCCTCAAAAGAGGCACGGATCACTAGAAAACAACATGAACATATGGCATCATGAGATAAACAGATCAAGGACTTAGTGGAATTGCTAAGTTCCTGAAAACAGAATTAACAAGTGCACCACTTTGCATGCTTGCACTAGTCACCACACACATCACAAAAATACATGGGTTGCACCTCTGGAAAGATGACAAAACCTTTAACAAAACATATGTAGAACTCATGGGCATATCATGCACACAATAATCATGGCAAAAATGACAAAAAGCTAAACGGAGTAACAGATCTGACAATTATCTCAAGTAGCCCTCTTCTAACAGCATTTCGGGCATCAAGATGAACTCAAATGAAAATGATGCAATGGAATGAAATTATTTACTCTCTGAGGTGAACGTTTTGATATGCTATATGCAAAAATCGGAGCTACGGATGCAAAGTTACGAGGCGATGAACATGAGCACTTGGATCTGCAATTTAGGGACTTGGAGGAAAAATCACCCTATGGTTTACTGTTCACGGATCTGAATCGCACGCCTCCCGAGGTGGCTCCGGCGATGTCAGTTCGCTCCGGCGAGGTGGGTTCTTCGGCGGGAGAGGAAGGAGAGGCGAGGCCGGGGTGGTGCAGGGCGCGGCCGGACGGTGGAGTGGGCGGCGCGGGCGAGTGTGGCGGTGGCCGCGGCGGGCGGTGGCGAGCTCGGCTGCCGGAGTCGAAGCGGGGCGGCGGCGGTGGAGGACCTCGCCGGCGCGGGCGGCGCGGCGTTGGAGGCGGAGGCCGGCGTGGCGAACGGCGGACGCGAGCGGCGCGACTCTCGGGCGGCGGCGCGAGGCACGGCCCGGGTGCGGCCCGGGGGCGGGCCGGCGATGGGCCCCGCGGGCCTGGCGGATCCGGCGAAGTGGGCGCAGGCGGCGGCGAATGAGGAGGCGACACGTGGCGGCAGCGCTCGGGTCGGACACGTCCGGCCCGGCAGTTTTCGTCCGGCGGCGCGAGGGGATGGGAAGGTTAGGGTTTTACCCGTGATTTTGAATGGGGGAGACATTTATAGGCATAGGGGGAACTAGGAGAGTCCAAATGTGGTGCGGTTTTCGGCCACGCGATCGTGATCGAACGCTCTAGATGATGGAGAAGGCTTAGGTGGAATTTGGGCCAAATTGGAGGGGTGTTGGGCTGCAACACACACGAGGCCTTTTCGGTCGCTCGGTTAACCGTTGGAGTATCAAACGAAGTCCAAATGATATGAAACTTGACAGACGGTCTACCGGTAGTAAACCAAGGCCGCTTGGCAAGTCTCGGTACAATCCGGAAATGTTTAATCCCCACACACGAAAGAAAGGTAGAAATGACCATCGAAGGAGAACGAAGCGCCAGAATGCAAAACAGACAACGGGGAAAATGCTCGAATGCATGAGATGAACACGTATGCAAACGCAATGCACATGATGACATGATATGAGATGCATGACAACAAAAACAACACACGGAGACAAAAACCCGAACCTGGGAAAATAAAATAACTTAACGCCGGAAACGGCAACAGTTGGAGTACAAATTGGGAAAGTTACATCCGGGGTGTTACAACACTCCACCACTACGAAAGAATCTCGGCCCGAGATCTAGGACTGAAAGAACACCGGGTATTCAGAACGGAGGTGATCCTCGCGTTCCCAGGTAGCTTCACGGTCGGAATGGTGTTACCACTTGACTTTGAGAAATTTGATTGATTTGTTGCGAGTCTTGCGTTCAGTCTCTTCAAGAATAGCAACTGGGTGCTCACGATAGGAGAGATCTTCTTGGAGCTCAATGTCCTCGAAGTTGACGGTGCGGTCAGGAGTCTTGAAGCACTTTCGAAGCTGAGAGACATGGACCACGTCATGAACATTTGGAAAGTTTGAAGGAAGCCGAGTTGATAGGCGAGGTCGCCTCTCTTGCTGACAATCTTGAAAGGTCCCACGTATCTAGGGGCAAGATTCCCTTTGATACCGAAGCGACGAGTACCTTTCATAGGAGAGACGCGGAGGTAAACATGATCTCCTATCTCGAAAGCCAAATCACAGTGCTTACTGTCATAGTAACTCTTCTGGCGGGATTGGGCTGCTTTGAGGTTATCACGAATGACTTTACACATTTCTTCTGCCTCTGTGATTAAGTCATTACCCAAAAGCTGATGTTCACCAGTTTCAGACCAGTTGAGAGGGGTACGGCACTTCCTGCCATACAAAATTTCAAATGGGGCCTTGCCCGAACTTGCTTGAAAACTGTTCTTGTAGGAGAATTCAACATAAGGAAGACAATCCTCCCACTTCATGCCGAAGGAGATCACACAAGCTCTGAGCATATCTTCAAGAATCTGGTTGAGACGCTCGACTTGACCACTAGTTTGAGGATGGAAAGCTGTGCTGAAGCAGATGTTAGTGCCCATGGCCTTCTGAAAAGAATCCCAAAACTTTGAGGTAAAGATGCTGCCACGGTCTGAAGAGATCACTTGAGGAATACCGTGCAGAGAGACAATTCGAGAGGTATAGAGTTCCGCCAATTGAGCTGCAGTGATCGACTCTTTGATAGGCAGAAAGTGAGCCGCTTTAGTGAGTTTGTCGATGACAACGAATATAACATCATTGCCACGCTTGGACTTTGGAAACCCAGTCACGAAGTCCATTTCAATGTGGTCAAACTTCCATTCTGGAATGGCAAGAGGTTGGAGGAGACCAGCTGGCCTTTGGTGTTCTTCCTTCACTCTTCTGCAGACATCACATTCATTCACGAATTGAGCAATCTCGCGCTTCATTCGAGTCCACCAATAAGCTTGCTTAAGGTCCTGATACATCTTCGTGCTCCCAGGGTGGATGGAGAGGAGAGAATTGTGAGCCTCGTTCATGATCACTTTACGAAGTTCACCTTTGGGTACAACAATACGATCCTCGAAGAAGAGAGTGTCCTTGTCATCAAGGCGGTAGCACTTGTACTTGGGCTGACTCTTGGCAATCCCAATCTTCACCTTTTTCACCATAGCATCAAGAAGCTGGGCTTGGCGAATCTAGTCTTCCAAGGTAGGAGAGACTTGAAGGTTGGCGAGGAAACCTTGAGGAACAACTTGCAGATTAAGTTTCGGAAAGCTTCACAAAGCTCGGGTTGGTAGGGCTTGAGAATCAGACTGTTGCAATAAGCTTTTCTGCTCAATGCGTCAGCAATCACATTGGCCTTGCCTGGAGTATACTCGATACTCAGATTATACTGTTGAATCATTTCGACCCATCGAGTTTGCCTGAGGTTGAGATTAGGCTGAGTGAAAATGTACTTGAGACTCTTGTGATCAGTGAAAATGTCCACTTTTCTTCCCAATAGAAGATGTCTCCAATTCAAAAGAGCATGCACAACTTCCGCCAACTCGAGATCATGAGTGGGGTAGTTCTTCTCATTAGGCTTCAACTGGCGAGAGGTATAAGCAACAACTTTCTTCTCTTGCATCAAAACTGCGCCAAGACCTTGGAGAGGGCATCACAAAAGACCTCGTACGGCTTGGATTCATCAGGCGGAGTCAGAACTGGAGCAGTGATCAATTTCTCTTTCAAAGTGTTGAAAGCAATGTCACACTCCGGACACCAAACGTACTTGACGTGCTTCTGGAGAAGATTAGAGAGAGGCTTCGCGATCTTAGAAAAGTTTTCAATGAATCTTAGGCAATAGCTTGCGAGACCGAGGAAGCTACGGAGTTGCTTCACGTTCTGAGGAGGTTCCCAATTCACAATTGCAAACACCTTCTCAGGATTCACGGCAATGCCCTTGGCAGAGATGATATGACCAAGATAAAGAACCTCATCGAGCCAAAATTCACACTTGGAGAACTTGGCGTAGAACTGATGTTCCCTCAACTTATCGAGTACCAAATGCAAGTGCTTGGCATGATCTTCCTTGTTCTTCGAGAAAACTAGAATGTCGTCAAGATAGACCAAAACAAAGTCATTGGTGTAGGCATTGAAGATGAAGTTCATCATGCGAGAGAACGCCGGAGGAGCGTTGATGAGGCCAAAAGACATGACAGTGTATTCATATGAACCATAGCTTGTCCTAAAAGCCGTCTTGGGAATATCTTGCTCACGGATTCGAATCTGATGATAACCCATACGGAGATCAAGCTTGGAGAATACTTGAGCACCTTTGAGTTGTTTGAACAGCTCATTGATGTTGGGAAGTGGGTATTTGTTCTTGATGGTCTTCTTGTTCAATGGACGGTAATCAACACAAAGTCGGTCCATTCCATCCTTCTTCTTCACATAAAGAACACCACAACCCCACGGAGAAGAACTAGGCCGGATGAGACCCATTTTCTCTTGAATATCGAGTTACTTCTTCAGCTCCTTCAACTCTTCAGGTTCGAGCTTGTAAGGCTGCTTGCACACAGGTTCCGTGCCAGGCTCAAGATCAATAATGAATTCAACTGGCCGGTGTGGAGGCATTCCTGGAAGCTCTTCTGGAAAGACATCTTGATATTCGCAAACGACTGGAATCTGAGAGATAGTATCCAATTCACCCTTCTCATTGAGGGAAAACAGACGGATTGTATCATCACGAGCAGCAAAGACAATTACATCCTCAGACGAATGAGTCAATTGAATCTGCCTGGCAGCACAATCAAGATGTGCCTTGTGCTTAGAAAGCCAATCCACTCCGAGAATAAGATCAATATCCGAGTTACCAAGAACCACCGGAGAAGAGAGAAACTTGTAGTCGCCCAAGGTGATAGTAACATCCGGGACGCAGAAATTAGCTGTCATTTGCTTGCCCGGTGACACGATTTGCAAAGAATTTTGCAGATACTGATAATCGCACTCATACTTTGATGCAAAAGGTTTGGAAATGAAGCAATGCGATGCGCCAGTGTCAAAAAGAACTTTTGCAGGAACATCGTTAACAGGAAGGTTACCCATAATGACATCTGATGAATCCTCTGCCTGAGCTGCATTTAACAAATTGACCTTGGTGGACTTGGGGTTATGCTTGACCACAGCTGTACTTGCCGATATGACAGGAGGAGGAGGAAGACGCCTCTGGTTGAAACACTTGTTGGCATAGTGACCCTTCTGTTGGCACTTGTTGCACGTGACCTCTGAAAGAGGACGGTGATACGGAGCACTCGATCTTGGAGCTTGAGACGAAGTCTTGTTCTGAAAGCCAGGGTTGGGTGGGTGGGAAGAACCACTGCCACCTTTGCTCTTCTGCTGATACGGCTGACGGAACGGAGGAGGAGGAAGCCAATACTTCTGCTGCTTGGCCACTTGAGTAGAGGAAGGAGTAACATCTCTGACTCGCTTCTTGGAAGCATCACACCTCAACTGAGCAGCCTCTTGCTTCAATGCCATGTTGTAGAACTCATCGTATCTCAAGGGTTCAAAGAGAACAAGAGCTAGCTGGATTTCTTCTCTGAGACCACCCCTGAACTGATATATCATGCTCTTCTCCTCATGGACGTCCTGCTTGGCAAAGCGGGCGAGCTTCTGAAACAACTTGTTGTAATCGTAGACAGACAAAGAGCCTTGCTTCAGGTTGGAGAATTCCTCACGCTTGCTTTCAACCACGCTCTGAGGAATATGATGAGCTTGAAAATCTCGACGGAAATCATCCCAAGTGATAACACGTCCACCTCTGGAATCCTTGTACTGCTGGAACCATTCTGCAGCTTGATCTTTGAGTTGGAAGGAAGCGAACTTGACAAAGTCCTCAGGCCTGACGTTACTAGACTCGAAATGCTTGCACAGATCCACTAGCCAATCGTCAGCATCGGTTGCCTCAACACAATTGCTGAAAGTCTTTGGCCCATTAGCAAGGAACTGGTTGAGTGTAGCAAAGTTATTCTGATTGTTTCCTTGATTGCTCTCTTGAAGAATTTGCATGATCAACTGTGTATTTGCATTGGTTGCGGCCATCACAGCTTGCCATGCCTCCGGAGGAGGTGGAGGTGGTGGCGGATCAGGATTCGGAGTCGTGCGCGTTGGAGGAGCCATCCTGAAGAGGTTGACATCCATTAGCACATGGATAGACAAATATTGAAGCTGAATCGAACGGAATGAAATTGCAACATATAGTCTTCACATCCGAACAAAATGAACGAATGCATTCCTCTTGAAATGGTCACATATCCATAAATTGAGAAGCCACTTAGAATTAAGGTATAGAAATAAATCAACAAGGTATGGATCAAGAATGAATAATCGGTAAGAAATCCCAATCTCAAACCAATATCCGTGGAAGAAGAACTAGAGCTACAAGAATTCCCACCTATGAAACTCCCGAACCTTTCCGGTTATGCAATCAGGTGTTGGGGATACACAGGAAGCATAATATCTCACCCAAATCTCGCAAATCCTATATCCAGCTGTATCCATCCTTCAACACATAACCAAGAAACCTTCGGAAACCATCTACCTCAACCTTCGAAAAGCATCCGTTATACAAGGTATGGCGATACTCCCGAAATCCCGCCCCAATACTGGGTGGCGTCGAGGTTATCTCACCAACGAACTGCATAAAAGAGATTTTCGATGTCGGCGTACTAAACTCAAGTATTCCAGAATTGCAACGATAAAATTATGATGACAACACCTCAGATCTCAACTCCCCGGGACACTTCCACTAAACCCCTGATAGGAGGCACCAAGACAATGTTCTCATCATAAAACCATCGGAACGATTCCAAGATACCCGCGTGATCCTAAATTTTTTTAGTGAAATTTGAGAAGAGAAGAGTCAAAACTCTACGTCAGGATTCCTTACCAGAGCGATGAGGAGACTGGGAAGTAAAAAGAATTCCTAAAGTCTCCGATATATAATTCCTAAATGACTCAAAACATTTTTCTAGACACAACTCGGCTGCTAAAAACGATCAAGCAATGGGGCCCCGAAGGTCGGGGAAGGCTCTGATTACCAACTTATAACACCCTCGAAGCGACTATATCTCCCACGTGTCGAGGCACGACTTAGAGGCATAGTCGGATTGAAGGCATATGTCGCAAGTTAGGCAATCTTCACAACATCCCATGTAATAAGATAATAAAAGGGAAGATAACATAGTTGGCTTACACTCGCCATGTCAATCAAGTACATAAATAACATTACATCAACCAAACACTCATGGCCCGACTACGACACCAAAATAAAAGAGAACCCAACATGCGACATGGTCCCGATCACCCCCAACTGGGCACCACTACTGATCATCAGGAAAGGAAACATAGTAACGTTGAGAGTCCTCGTCGTACTCCCACTTGAGCTCAAGCGCGTCTCCTGGAGCGGAATCATCAGGCCCTGCATCTAGTGTAATAGTAATCTGTGAGCCACAGGGACTCAGCAATCTCGCACCCTCGTGATCAAGACTATTTAAGCTTAATAGGTATGGCAAGGTAAAATATGTGGAGCTGCAGCAAGCGACTAGCAAGTATGGTGGCTAACTTATTTGCAAAAGAGAGCGAGAAGAGGAGGCAAAGCGCGAGCGAGAAACTAGAGAGCAACCTGCGCAAACATTACTCCAACACCGTGTCCACTTCCCGGACTCCTCCGAGAAGAGGCCATCACGGTAACACACTCAGTTGATTCATTTTAATTAAGTTAAGGTTCAAGTTATCTACAACCGGACATTAACAAATCCCCATCTGCCCATAACCGCGGGCACGACTTTCAAAAGTTCAAATCCCTGCAGGGGAGTCCCAACTTAGCCCATGACAAGCTCTCACGGTCAACGAAGGAATAGACCTCCTCCCGAGATGTTCCGATCAGACTCGGTACCTCGGTTCTTCAAGACACTTCGACAGGTTAAAACAAGTCCAGCAACACCGCCCGAATATGTCGACAAATCCCGATAGGAGCTGCACATATCTCGTTCTCAGGGCACACTCAGATGAGCTCTCCATACAACTAAAACCAAACCTCGAGTTTCCCCGAGGGGGCGCTGCACAGGACTCTAGTTTGGACCAACACTCAGAGGAGCACTGGCCCAGGGGGGGGGGCTAAAATAAGATGACCCTCGGGCTCCGGAAAGCCAAGGGAAAGAGGCTAGGTGGCAAATGGTAAAACCAAGGTTGGGCATTGCTGGAAAAGCTTTAATCAAGGCGAACTATCAACGGGTTCCCATTATAACCCAATCGCGTAAGGAACACAAAATCCGGGAACATAACACCGATATGACAGAAACTAGGGCGGCAAGAGTGGAACAAAACACTAGGTGAGAGGCCGAGCCTTCCACCCTTTACCAAGTATATAGGTGCATTAAGATAACATGGCAATATAATGATATTCCAACAAGTAAATAAATGTTCCAACAAGGAACGGCCTTCAATCTTCACCTGCAACTAGCAACGCTATAATAGGGGCTGAGCAAAGCGGTAACATAGTCAATCAACGGTTTGCTAGGACAATGGTGGGTTAGAGGTTTGACATGGCAATTTGGGAGGCTTGAAAGCAAGTGGTAGGCATCGTAGCATTGGCATAGCAAAAGAGTGAGCAAACTAGCATAGCAAAGATAGTAGTGATTTCGAGGGTATGATCATCTTGCCTGCACAGTTGTCAGAGTTGACTGGATCCTCGAAAGCAAACTCAACGGGCTCCTCGTTAGCAAACTCGTCTCCCGGCTCTACCCAAACAAGACAAACAAGCAACAAAGACACAATCAACCATGTGCAAGGGTCAAACAAAATGATGCAAAGATGGTATGCTATGCGGGATGCAAAATGCAAGATATGACAGGAAATGCAAGATCCTGGCCTCAACTTGGAAATCCAAGTGTGCCACTGGAAAGATGAGATGAAATCGCTTTAAAACGATATAAAGAACGCCGGAATCGGAGTTACGGTTTGGAAATGGCAAGCGATTCAAAAATGACACCGGTCTGCGATTTACAGCAAGTAGCCAACTAAATGCAATGAGATGAACATGCTACAACACCCAAACATGACAAGAAAATACATCGCAGGGATGCATTCAAGATGCTTAACAAAAGTCTAGCACTAAGCTACGGCCAATTCATCCATTAACAGGTTCAAACAAGCATGGAAAAAATGCATATGACAAACAGCTCTCAGACTTGGTGAAATTAACACTTGTCTGGAATTTCAGATCAGGTAGCACACTTTGGAGCAAGAAAACTATATGCTACGGGAACTTAACATGGCAGAGTAAAGCATGGCATGGAGCTACTCAAAGAGCTTAACAAAAGTCCCTTAGTGACCTTGAGCCACAATGGATCAGAAAATACAATTGCAAGCATGTGAACATAGCAAAAATATAATCAGTTTTCAGACTTAGTGAAAACTAGCACATGCTGAAACATAACTCAAGTAGGCATGTTTACGAGCTCGATGCACTCACTACGGTGCAAGTCATGATAAGCTAAGCATACAACCATTAAGAACACACAAAATGCAAGCTAGACATGGCAAGAACAATATCATAGCATGCACGGATCAACTACAACATTATCGGCAAAATTGCAAACAAGTTGACAATCTGCCCAGATTCACAAAGTAGCAAAAGTAGAGCTCGATTGACTCAAGCTAGGGTGCTCCATAATTGCAAGCAAATACATGGATGGATAGAGCACTACAATATTAACAAAACATCCTTACTGGTCATCCTCAAAAGAGGCAAGGATCACTAGGAAACAACATGAACATATGGCATCATGAGATAAACAGATCAAGGACTTGGTGGAAGTGCTAAGTCCCTGAAAACAGAATTAACAAGTGCACCACTTTGCAAGCTTGCACTAATCACCACACACATCACAAAAATACATGGGTTGCACCTCTGGAAAGATGACAAAACCCTTAACAAAACATATGTAGAACTCACGGGCATATCATGCACACAATAATCATGGCAAAAATGACAAAAAGCTAAACGGAGTAACAGATCTGACAATTATCTCAAGTAGCCCTCTTCTAACAGCATTTCGGGCATCAAGATGAACTCAAATGAAAATGATGCAATAGAATGAAATGATGTACTCTCTGAGGTGAACATTTTGATATGCTATATGCAAAAATCGGAGCTAGGGATGCAAAGTTACGAGGCCATGAACATGAGCACTTGGATATGCAATTTAGGGACTTGGAGGAAAAATCACCCTATGGTTTACTGTTCACGGATCTGAATCGCACGCCTCCCGAGGTGGCTCCGGCGATGTCAGTTCGCTCCGGCGAGGTGGGTTCTTCGGCGGGAGAGGAAGGAGAGGCGAGGCCGGGGTGGTGCAGGGCGCGGCCGGACGGCGGAGTGGGCGGCGCGGCCGGTGGCGTCATCGGGCGGCGCGGGCAAGTGCGGCGGTGGCCGCGGCGGGCGGTGGCGAGCTCAGCCGCCGGAGTCGGAGCGGGGCGGCGGCGGTGGAGGACCTCGCCGGCACGGGCGGTGCGGCGTTGGAGGCGGAGGCCGGCGCGGCGAACGGCGGACGCGGGCGGCGCGACTCTTGGGCGGCGGCGCGAGGCACGGCCCGGGTGCGGCCCGGGGGCGGGCCGGCGATGGGCTCCGCGGGCCTGGCGGATCCGGCGAAGTGGGTGCAGGCGGCGGCGAATGAGGAGGCGACACGTGGCGGCGGCGGTTGGGTCGGACACGTCCGGCCCGGCAGTTTTCGTCCCGCGGCGCGAGGGGATGGGAAGGTTAGGGTTTTACCCGTGATTTCGAATGGGGGAGACATTTATAGGCATAGGGGGAGCTAGGAGAGTCCAAATGAGGTGCAGTTTTCGGCCACGCGATCGTGATCGAACGCTCTAGATGATGGAGAAGGCTTAGGTGGGTTTTGGGCCAAATTGGAGGGGTGTTGGGCTGCAACACACACGAGGCCTTTTCGGTCCCTCGGTTAACCGTTGAAGTATGAAACGAAGTCCAAATGATACGAAACTTGACAGGCGGTCTACCGGTAGTAAACCAAGGCCGCTTGGCAAGTCTCGGTCCAATCCGGAAATGTTTAATCCCCACACACGAAAGAAAGGTAGAAATGACCATCGAAGGAGAACGAAGCGCCGGAATGCAAAACGGACAACGGGGAAAATGCTCGAATGCATGAGATGAACACGTATGCAAATGCAATGCACATGATGACATGATATGAGATGCATGACAACAAAAAGAACACACGGAGACAAAAACCCGAACCCGAGAAAATAAAATAACTTAACACCGGAAACGGCAAGAGTTGGAGTACAAATTGGGAAAGTTACATCCGGGGTGTTACACCATGGCCCGGGACCGTTTGCGCCTTTTGGCTCACGTATATGATAGTGTTGCTTGCATCCATATGACAGATAACCCGGGCCGCCATGGCTAGTCGTGAACCCAAAGCAGCACAGACCTATGGAGACAGGCATACATGAATCACATCGAGCATGTCGGTCATCAGTGAGTGAATCCGGGCTGTAGCACTGGGCTAACAGGACTCCGGGGAACCCGGGCTGTAGTAGGCTAGGCAGGATTCCGGAAGTCACCGCGTGACATTTCCCCGAAGGGACAAACATAGGAACGAAGTGAAACACATGCCGGCCAGTCAAGTGTCCTGAGCAGTAGTACTGGGCTAGCAGGACTCCGGTGAACCGGGCTGTAGCGGACTACTATGGCTCGAGGAGCACCAGACTACATTTCCCCATAAGAAAGGCTGCCAAGGATAAACAACTAGATTGTTGGATCCCACACATACCAAGCATTTCAATCATACACACAATATGCTCGATATGTGTAAATACAACATGGCATCACAACAAAACTCTACAACTCAAGTATTTTATTTAAAGGCTCCAGGGATCCATACATAACATGTTCATACAGGTAGGGGTCACATGACCCGACACTCAAGTCATACAAGCATACAAGCACATGCGGAAGCAAATAGTCTGAGTACAGACACTAGAAAGAAAGAAGGCTTCTCGAAGCCTGTCTATCTACATAGGCCCCTCCATGGCCAGGATCACCACCTAGGTGGCAAGTCACTCATCGGCGTCGAGATCTACATAAAACCCATCGGAGGGGGCGGTGTTGTCGTCTAAAAACAGTAATTAAGCAAACATGAGTACAAAGGTACTCAGCAAGTCTTACATCAGAACCTACTATACATGCTCATTCTCAAGAAGGTGGTGGAGTTATTGCAGCAAGCCAGCTTTGACTCTTGGCTAAGCTATCCTACGAGACACCACTAGTAAAATAGTTTTCGGACACGAGTCCACTAATCACCAACACAATCTCCACCGGGGATCCTCCCTCGTCATCCTACGAGAGAGCCATCCTCGGTACTCACACTTATCTTGAGC
This sequence comes from Triticum dicoccoides, assembly GCF_002162155.2. NCBI lineage: Eukaryota > Viridiplantae > Streptophyta > Magnoliopsida > Poales > Poaceae > Triticum > Triticum dicoccoides. The sequence continues at coordinate 426,550,372 of NC_041390.1, forward strand.
TTTTTAGTAGTAACCATTAACTTGTCTATGAACTGTATAGGCAACCAAGTAGTCCTTTACCGCGGACGCGGCTATTCGAATAGATGATGTTAACCCTGCAGGGGTGTACTTCTTCATACACGCTCTCATCACTTACCGCCGTTTACATGACATGTACTCGGCAACCTTCAAGCGGAAGCCCAACGATGGTGTCGGCCACGGCCTACCTACACACTCAAGTCTCTAGTCCAGGTTTATCGCCTATCCAGGTTCCATCCGCAGGGAGTCCGGCCGAGGTTTCCACATACGGCCCCGAACAATGTGAACAGGGTCCCGAGACGCCAAACGGGCGCCTGGCATACCCGGCCACAGTGTATCTACCGCAACATAGCCCACCCCTAGGGTCAGCGCTACGCACGGCCGCCAACACATAACCTACAAACACCAGAAACTATTTGCAACTCCTGGACAGAGTACTAGGGTGATTAAGAAGCCGAGAGGGTCAATTAAGTATCCCAATGCATGGTAGTAGCTGATTCTTAAAATCACACATACAGATCTCAGTTCTTAGGGACGGCCTCAATGAAACAACCCACCATGTACTCCTACATGGCCTCTCATCGATACCTTTACCAAATCATGTTCAACACATTCCTCGCATTAACGACATAATCATTTCACTCTAGTCCATCACCCAGATGAACCAGACCTGACACAACTCTAAGCATAGCAGGCATAGTAAGGTAGGAAACACATACATGGCTCAATCAACTCCTACACATGCTAGTGGGTTTCATCTAGTTACTGTGGCAATGACAGGTCATGCAGAGGATAAGGGTTCAACTACCGCAACACACATCAGTTTGAAATGTTGTTGTCTTAATGCAGTAAAGGAGAGCAGAGGCAAGAACATGGGATTGTATCGATATGATCAAATGGGCTGCTTGCCTAATGGAGTGGTAGTAGGGTACTGCCCTTCAGTTGGATACTCGGAGATATCCTCGGAGGCAGAACCTACCACGAAGGACACATAGAACATAATCAACACATGACAATATGCAACAATATGATGCATGCTAGGACATGGCAAAATGATGTGTCCTGCCTAATGCAATGTGAAACAAGTTGAAATGGGTCCATTTGAACCAAAGATTCAAATGGAAGTTAAAGTTCCTATGCATAATAAGTGTGTTAGCTTGTTTCACCTAAACAGCAAGGTTAAAGTGGTTTCTCATGCATGAAACCATTACAGATGGATAGATTGAATTTTTCTGATCATTTTTCATATATAATTTGTTTGATTTGGACCTATGGTTGATTTTCTATGATTTTTAGAAGTTTTGGCTATTTTCTGGAATTTCCTATATAAGATTAAATCCAGAAAATGAATAATTGCGTCAGCACTGCGTCATGCTGGCGTCAGCAGTCAACAACGCCTGGTCCTGGTCAAACCTGACTAGTGGGGCCCACTGGTCAGTGACTCTGTGCACTAACTAAGCTAGTTAGTCCTAATTAATTGGGCAGGGCCCACTAGTCAGTGACTACTAACTAAACTAACCTAGTTAATTAGCACTAACCAGACTAATTAGTCGGCCGGGGCCCACATGTCAGTGAGAGAGAGGGGGAGGTCAACCCGTGTCAACGGGGTCAACCTCGCCAGTCAGCGGTCAAAGCCTACCGGCGTTTAGCCGCCGGCGAGGCCAGACGCGGCGGCGCGCTGCAGGATTTGCCCACAGGGCACCATTTGGCGCGCGGAGAGCACCTACGTGGAGCTGGGACTCGCCCGCATCCAACCACGGTGGTGGTTTGGCCGGGGAGTGGCCGGAGCATCGCCGGCGACGAGCTCAACGGAAGCCGAGGCTCGGGTGTGCTCGTGCTCATGGCTGCAGTGGCCTAGGCGATGCGGCGAAAGCACCTACAGCATCTACGCCGCGCGAGGAGTGTGACGGGCACAAGCCCGTGACCAAATGGTCACCGGAGCATCGCCGGCGATGTGGTCAGGCGGCGACGCGTTCGGGCACAAGAGGCGCGGCGTCTACGGTGTTCTAGGGGCGAAACGAAAAGCACGGGAGGTTCAGCAGCTCACAGGGAAGCCGCAGGGAGGGTCAGTGTGCTTGGGGAAGCTCGGGTGTGGCGGATCGACGATGACGATCGATGGCGGACGAAGGTTGAAGACGACGGTGGCGGGGACGATGTAGGGGCTCCGGTGTCGTGCAGCTCGGCTGGTCGACGTAGTCGACGACGGCGAACCGTTCAGACATGGTGAGAGGGCGCGGGGACGGCGTTGGACACTGCTGCGACGAGCGGCAGCGATGGTGACGTCTCGGGCGACATCGGGGAGGGCGAGAGAGGGAACCAGAGAGAGAGCGAGTGTGTCTGGGAGCTCGGGAAGAGAGAGAGGGTTCGTCCCAGGGCTACAGGTCGACGAGGGGAGCAGCTGGGCGGCGGGCAGCTGCGTGGCAAGCATGCTGTGCTCGCCGTTGAGCACCTACCTGCGTGTGCTGGCGAGAGCAAGCTGCTGGCTGGCACAGCAGGTGGGCTGGGCTGCTAGGTGGGCCGGCCAGGTGGGCTCAGGTAAGTGCTCTGCACTATTTTCTGTTTCTCTTTTATTTATTTTCTGTACTGTGTTTTGAAATAGAATAAATACTATTTCATTTCCAAAAACTCTGGAAATATTCAGAGGCACATTTGAGAATATACTCAACTGCCTAAAAATGCTTCCATGATTATTTGAGCACTTTAAAATATTTATAAGATTTAAAATGCCCAAATTCAAATACTTATGACTTGGTTCAAAAATCCAGAATGGCCCCATAAATTGTAGAACCATTTTTGGCAGAGGTTTAAACCAGAACCAAAAATGGTGGGCTTTTATGAAGGGCATTTTGGGTTCATTGAAATTCCAATTGTTGGAATTTAGCATTTTCAGGGGGTGTTGGGGTTGATTAGCCCCCATTTCAAGTTTAAAAGAAATTTAAACATGATGCACAAGTTCAACCAATCCTAATGCATAACAAGAAAGGAGGGATGTGACAACTCACCCCACTCAAAAGAATCGCGTCCCGAGATTTAGGACTCGTCGAGAAGGAGGGGTACTCAAGTCGAAGATGATCCTCCCTTTCCCAAGTAGCCTCTTTCTCGGAATGGTGTGACCATTGAACCTTGAGAAACTTGATGTTGCGGCGTCGAGTGGTACGCTCGGCTTGATCGAGAATACAAACAGGGTACTCTCGGTATGTAAGGTTATCTTGGAGATCAAGCGTTTCATGGTCCACTCCACTGATAGGATCCGAGAAGCAATGTCTGAGTTGAGATACGTGGAAGACATCATGAACTCTAGACAGTTGCGGAGGTAGTTCCAATTGGTAGGCAACTTATCCTCGTTTGGCAAGAATGCGAAAGGGTCCAATGTAACAAGGAGCCAACTTTCCTTTGATACCGAATCGATGGGTTCCCTTCAAAGGAGTAACCTGAAGGTAGGCCTTCTCGTCGACCTCATAGGTCATTGTCTTATGATGGCGATCATATTGACTCTTCTCACGAGATTGGGCGGTTTTCAATTTCTCATGAATAATGCAAACTTGATCTTCTGCCTCCTGGATCATGTCCGGACCAAAGAGTTGTCTTTCTCCGGTCTCTGACCAGTTCAGGGGTGTTCGACATTTTCGTCCATATAGAACTTCGAAAGGAGCTTTGCCCAAACTAGCTTGGTAGCTATTGTTGTAGGCAAATTCGGCAAATGGAAGGCATTTCTCCCAATACATTCCGAATGAGATGACAGAAGCTCGTAGCATGTCTTCCAGAATTTGGTTGAGACGTTCTACTTGACCACTTGATTGAGGGTGGAATGCGGTGCTGAAGGAGAGATGAGTTCCCAAAGCATTTTGGAAACTTTCGCAAAATCGAGAGGTGAAGAGACTTCCACGGTCTGAATTGATTTCCAAAGGAACACCATGGAGAGACACTACCCGAGAAATATAAAAATCTGCTAGCTGGCTAGCGGTGATTGTCGGTGTCAAAACCGGCGGATCTCGCGTAGGGGGTCCCGAACTGTGCGTCTAGGCCGGATGGTAACAGGAGGCAAGGGACACAAAGTTTTACCCAGGTTCGGGCCCTCTCGATGGAGGTAAAACCCTACGTCCTGGTTGATTAATATTGATGATATGGGTAGTACAAGAGTAGATCTACCACGAGATCGAAGAGGCTAAACCCTAGAAGCTAGCCTATGGTATGATTGTTGTTGTGTATGTTGTCCTACGGACTAAAACCCTCCGGTTTATATAGACACCGGAGAGGGTTAGGGTTACACAAAGTCGGTTACAATGGTAGGAGATCTACATATCCGTATCGCCAAGCTTGCCTTCCACGCCAAGGAAAGCCCCTTCCGGACACGGGACGAAGTCTTCAATCTTGTATCTTCATAGTCCAGGAGTCCGGCTGAAGGTATAGTCCGGACATCCGGACACCCCCTAATCCAGGACTCCCTCAGTAGCCCCTGAACCAGGCTTCAATGACGACGAGTCCGGCGCGCAGATTGTCTTCGGCATTGCAAGGCGGGTTCCTCCTCCAAGTACTTCATAGAAGATTTTGAACACAAAGATAGTGTCTGGCTCTACAAAATAAGTTTCCACATATTGCCATAGAGAGAATAATATTTACACAAATCTAATCTGCTGACGTATTCCGTAGTGTGAAACACCACGGCCAAGCCTTTATCCGAGTCGTTTCATTATCACCTCAGCGCGTCATGCGAGGCGGTTTCCTTGGCACGTCTTGTTAAAGCAGAGATCGTGTCCCCTTATTTCGGGATTCTCATCAATACGGGCGTGGGTAACCCAACCGCGCCATTGATTACGGCGCTTGGAGATAAGCGAGTTTTACCAGGCTGGTGGGGACACGTAGTTGCATCCACCCATATAAGGGGATAAGGATCCACCTTTTCACCTACGCCTTCTTCCTCCCTTGCTTATCCATTCTCGCGCACTCGAGCTCCAGTGCCCAAGTCCGCACTCCCCACCTCAACCTTCTCCAGCCATGTCCGGAGCGGGAGGCAAGTGGATGGTCTCCTCCGTCACGGAGGGACACATCAAAAAACTGAGGAAGGCCGGATACTTGTCTAACGACATTGCGTACCGGCTTCCCGAAAAGGGGCAGCTCATCCCCACCCCTAGGCCCCATGAGAGGGTGGTGTTCCTCCCCCATTTCCTCCACGGACTGGGCTTCCCTCTTCACCCATTTGTCCGGGGGCTCATGTTCTACTATGGCCTGGATTTCCACGATCTGGCCCCGAACTTTCTCCTCAACATCTCGGCATTTATCGTCATGTGCGAGGCTTTCCTCCGCATCCGCCCCCATTTCGGACTATGGCTCAAGACTTTCAAAGTCAAGCCGAAGGTGGTGCACGACAACCAGGCAGAGTGCGGAGGCGCCATGGTGGGCAAGATGGCCAACGTCTTATGGCTCGAGGGCTCCTTTGTGGAGACCCTGAAGGGGTGACAATCGGGGTGGTTTTACATCACCGAGCCGTGCGACCCTGAATGGGTCGCAGCCCCCGAGTTTCGATCTGGAACCCCAACGCGGCTCACCTCCTGGAAGGAGACGGGCCTATCGTGGGGTAAAAAAGGAGAGCTGACCGGACTCCAAACATGCGTCCAAACCCTGGTGGACAAGAAGCTCAAACTTGTCAACGTAGTCCAGGTTATGCTCATCTGCCTGATCCTCCTGTGTCAACAACGGGCTTTCAACCTATGGGAGTTCTACCCGGCACGGCACCAAACTCTCAGCAGGCTCTTCGACACGATGTACGAAGATGCCTAGAAGGTGCTTTTCAAGGGCGCCGAGGCCCCCACATCTGCTACCGAGGATCGCGGATTCAGTACGCAGCGTCACGCTCATGCGGTAAGCTGTTTTCTTCCTTTTGTAGGGTATCAGTTTTTCATAGTTTGACTCCATGCGGGATCTAAGCTCCCTTACCTTTGACAGGATTGGCAGGTGATGTCCGGACAGATCAACTGTCCGGCTCCTTTGCCCGAAGCCCCAGCGGACGCTCGCTTGGCGAAGCTGCTGGTTCTGGCACCCTATGTGGTGCCGGAGAAGAAGGCCGCGAAAAAGGCCACGGGGACTCGAAAGAGTGCCCGGCGCCAGGAGGTGTCGGATCCATCATCCGACGGTTCCGAGGCGCATTCCTCCCGTGAAGACGAGGAGGAAGAAGAACAGATCTCTCCCCCTCCAGCGGGAGGAGAGAAGAAAAGGAAGGCCGCCCTCTCTGGGGAGGCCGGAGGTTCCAAGAAGGGGAAACCCTTCCTCCGGACTACTCCACCGACGCTGACGAGGGCGGAGAGGAGTGGCCGCCCAGGGCCAAGCCCCTGGCAAAATCGTAAGTATCCACATACCAGAGTAATTCGTAGTATTCGTTTATTGCACAACTTTCCCTTATGTCGAATATGTTTATGCAGCCCACCCAAAGACCGGCTCGACGCGTCGTCGAGCGGCTCACTTGACTCGTCGGATGTGAACTCGCTTCTGACGGCTTCCTCCCCCTGCCCTACGGATGACACCGAAGTGTTGTCCCAACAGGTTCCAAGCCGGGAGGAGGTGGTCCTGGAGGCGCCGCAAGGCGACCTCCCAGACTCCAGGAGTAAAGGGGATGAAACCCCACAGGGCTCCAAGTCCGGCTCTAGGCTGGACACCGATCCGGAACCTTCAAAGGTTCTAGAGTCTGGCAGGGGACCTCCTTCCAAGAGGAGCAAGCCCACCATGCCAGTGACCCCCGTCCAACCGGAGGCGCCGGACAATCTGTTGGAGGCGCTCCAAGGCGCCTCCATCGACGAGGAGCACCGCACCATTATGAGTGCGGTGGTCCAGAAGGTTCAGTCCGCCAAGAGTGGACTGATTGAAGCTTGTACTAGCCTTCTAACAGGCTTTGAGGTAAGTAAAGAATGTGTAAATAATATTACCGCATAGACAGTAGCCCCTGATGCTTTGTTTGGCGTTCGGGAAGAAAAGCCGAATAGAGGATCAAATAAAATTCACAGGAGTCTAACAAAAAGGAGTCAATATGCGTATGCAGGCTTCTCTGCTTGCGTCCGCCGCACTGACTGCGGAAGTGGACACGCTAAAGCAGAACCTCGAGCGGTCCGAGCAAATGCTCGGGCGTGCCAAGAAGCAGCTCGAGGACAATGAAGGTAAGAAATACCTTGTTTAAATATATATATAAAAAAGGTGCAATTGCAAAAAATGACAGGATTATCGTGGCTATTGTAGGGGCCACGTCTGAGGTGGCGACCCTTAAGCAAGTGCTGGTCGAGGACGAGAAGAGGGCAGACACGGAGCGCACCGAGCGGGAGAAGTGTGAGGCCGAGGTTGGCAAGGTACGGCAAGAGCTCCAGGCTCTCATGGAAAAACATGAGAGTTTGGAGCTTGACTCAAAGACGCGAGCGTCTGAGCTCGCGGTGGCTATTGAAAATGCCAAGTCTGCCAAGGCCGAATCCCAAAAGACCCTCCAGGAGTTGGATGAGATGAAGAAGATAGCGGCGGGTAAGGCATTCTCTATGCAAAGCAAACACATAAATGTGAGTTACTTGTTACTTACCCGAATCCGGAGCTCTCCAGGAGCGTTCGCAGATCTTCCTCGGAGTGTGTGCGATGCCGTCGCATTCTATCGAGGCGAGGAGGGCAACTCGATAGAGAAGGTATTCTGGTCTCAGTATGCTGAGGCCGGACACCCCGTGCCCCTGAGCGACCAGCTGAAGCAACTGGTCGAGCTCCACAAGGCAGCCGAACAGGCCATGAAGGGCCTCATAGTTCGGTTGTGGCCTGGAGGGGCTCTGCCTGGGAGCTATTTCGGGCTGGTGCGGCATCTGGTGGAGGCCTATCCAAGGCTCGAAATCATCAAGCGCTCCGTCTGCATTGAAGGTGCCCGTAGGGCCCTTGCCCGTGCTAAGGTGCTATAACGCCCTCGATGCGTCTATATCTCCTACGTGTCGAAGCACGACTTAGAGGCATAACCGCATTGAAAGCAATGTCGCAAGTAAGGCAATCTTCACAACATCCCATGTAATATAAATGATAAAAGGGGAAGGTACATAGTTGGCTTACACTCGCCACGTCAAACAAAGTACATAAATAGCATTACATCATCCAATCACTCATGGCCCGACTGCGGTGCCCAAAATAAAAGATCAACCCAACATGCGACACGGTTCCGATCGCCCCAACTGGGCACCACTACTGATCATCTGGGAAAGACACATAGTAACGGCGCGAGTCCTCGTCGAACTCCCACTTGAGCTCAAGCGCGTCATCTAGAACGGAGTCATCAGGCCCTGCATCTGGTTTGGAAGTAATCTGTGAGCCATAGGGACTCAGCAATCTCGCACCCTCGCGATCAAGACTATTTAAGCTTATAGGTAAGGCAAGGTAAATATGTGGAGCTGCAGCAAGCGACTAGGATATATGGTGGCTAACCTGTTCGCCAAAGAGAGCGAGAAGAGAAGGCAAAGCGCGAACGAAGAACTAGAGAACAACCTGCGCAAACATTACTCCAACATCGTGTTTACTTCCCAGACTCCGTCGAGAAGAGACCATCACGTTAACACACACAATTGATTCATTTTAAATAAGTTAAGGTTCAAGTTATCTACAACCGGACATTAACAAATTCCCATCTGCCCATAACCGTGGGCACGGCTTTTGAAAGTTCAAATCCCTACAGGGGAGTCCCAACTTAGCCCATGACAAGCTCTCACGGTCAACGAAGCATATACCTTCTCCCGAGACATTCCGATCAGACTCGGTATCCCGGTTCTACAAGACAACCCGACAAGTTAAAACCAATCCAGCAACACCGCCCGAATGTGCCGACAAATCCCGATAGGAGCTGCACATATCTCATTCTCAGGGCACACTCGGATAAGCAATCCGTACAACTAAAACCAGCCCTCGAGTTTCCCCGAGGTGGCGCTGCAAGGGGCTCTAGGTTGGACCAACACTCAGAGGAGCACT
>NC_041390.1:426559703-426569344 GCF_002162155.2 Triticum dicoccoides
CCCTTGGGCTCCGGAAACCCAAGGGAAAAAGAGGCTAGGTGGCAAATGGTAAAACCAAGGTTGGGCATTGCTGGAGGAGTTTTATTCAAGGCGAACTGTCAAGGGGTTCCCATTATCACCCAACCGCGTAAGGAACGCAAAATCCGGGAACATAACACCGATGTGATGGAAACTAGGGTGGCAAGAGTGGAACAAAACACTAGGCAAAAGGACGAGCCTTCCATCCTTTACCAAGTATATAGATGCATTAAGATAACGAGATAATATAGTGATATCCCAACAAGTAAATAATGTTCCAACAAGGAACGGTCTCCAATCTTCACCTGCAACTAGCAACGCTATAAGAGGGGCTAAGCAAAGCGGTAACATAGCCAATCAACGGTTTGCTAGGACATGGTGGGTTAGAGGTTTGACATGGCAATTTGGGAGGCATGGTAAGCAAGTGGTAGGCATCATAGCATAGGCATAGCAAAAGAGCGAGCATCTAGCAAAGCAAAGATAGAAGTGATTTCGAGGGTATGATCATCTTGCCTGCAAAGTTGTCAGAGTTGACTGGATCCTCGAAAGCAAACTCAACGGGCTCCTCGTTAGCGATCTCGTCTCCCGGCTCTACCCAAACAAGACAAACAAGCAACAAGAACACAATCAACCACGTGCAAAGCTCAAACAACATGATGCAACATGGTGTGCCATGCGGGATGCGATATGTGATGCATATGCAAGATTTGACAAGGAATGAATGAACTGGCCTCAACTTTGAAATCCAAGTGTGCCACTGGAAAAGTGAGGTGATTTCGGTTGAAATCGATATAAAGATCGCCGGAATCGGATGCACGGTTTGGAAATGGCAAGCAATTCAAATATGGCACCGGTCTGCGATATACAATAAGTAGCCATCTAAATGCAACAAGACAAACATGCTAGAGCACTCAAACATGGCAACAAAATACATGGCAGGGATCCATTATGATGCTTAACAAAAGATGAACAATGAGCTACAGCCAATTCATCCATTAACAGGTTCAAACAAGCATGGCAAAAGTGCAATTGGTAAACAGATTGCAGACTTAGTGAAATTAACACTTGTCTGGAATTTCAGATCAGGTAGCACACTTTGGAGCAAGAAAAATATATGCTACAGGAACTTAACATGGCAAAGTAAAGCATGTCATGGAGCTACTCAAAGAGCTTAACAAAAGTCCCTTAGTGACCTTCAGCCACAAGGGATCAGAAAATACAATTGCAAGCATGTGAACATGGCAAAAATATAATCAGATCACAGACTTTGTGAAAAACTGGAGCATGCAAATCAGGTATCAAGTAGGCATGTTTACGAGCTCGATGCACTCACTACAGAGCAAGGCATGACAATCTAAGCATACACCCATCAAGAATACACATTATACACGCTAGACATGGCAAGAACAACAACATAGCATGAATGGATCAACTATAACATCCTCGGCAAAATCGCTAACAAGTTGACAATCTGCCCAGATTCACGAAATAGCAAAAGTAGAGCTCGATTGACTCAAGCTAGGTTGCTCCATAATTGCAAACAAAGACATGAATGGATAGAGCGCTACAAGATTAACAAATCACCCTTACTGATCATCCTCAAAAGAGGCACGGATCACTAGGGAACAACATGAACATATGGCATATTGATAAAAACAGTCCAAGGACTTAGTGGAAATGCTAAGTCCCCGAAATCAGCATTAACGAATGCACCACTTTGCAAGCTTGTGATAGTCACCACACACATCACAAAAATACATGGATTGCACCTCTGGAAAGATGGAAAAACATATGACAAAACACATGTAGAGCTCATGGGCATATCATGCACACAATAATCATGGCAAAAATGACAAATAGCTAATTCGAGCAGCAGATCTGACAATTAACTCAAATAGCACTCTTCCAACAGCATTTCAGGCATCAAGATGAACTCAAATGAAAATGATGCAATGAGACAAAATGATGTGCTCTCTGAGGCGAACATTTGATATGCTAAACGCGCAAAACGGATCTACGGATGCAAAGTTACGGCACGATGAACATGGCAATAAAATTAGGGTTTCGGGAGGAGAAGCAACCGTCTCAGATCTAGATCCGGATCTAGGCACTGTTCATGCGCGGATTACGAAGTTGGCCGGCCAGACTTGGAGCTCGCCGGAGTGGGCGTGGAGAGGAGCGGGCCGGCCTGGTTCTGGCCGGATCCGTCGAGGCGGCGGAGGGCGGCGGGGCCGATGTTGCCGCGGGCGGCGCCGACGAAGAGGGGCGCCGGCCAGCGAGGAGGCGACGTCATGGTGAAGCCCGGCAATGGCAGCGCGGTGGCGGAGGTGAGCGGCGATGGCCGGGGTCGGGGAAGAGGCGTCGGGTGGCGGCGGACGAAGGCCGGGCAGTGGGGCACGGCTACTGGGCCGCGGGGGCCCCGCATGGGCTTCGCGGGCCGGTGGCGGAAGGCGGTGGCTGGGGCCACGTGGCGGCCTGGGATTCGTCGGGCGGCGGCGGCGCGCTTTGTCCGGCCGGACCGGACGTGTTCGGCATGGCGCGAGGCGAGTTTTTTAGGGTTTGGGGAAGAAGGACCCATGGATTTCGGAGGGGGGCTATTTATAGGCATAGAGGGAGCTAGGAGTGTCCAAAAGAGGTGCGGTTTTCGGCCGCGCGATCGTGATCGAACGCTCTAGATGATGGAGAGGGTTTTGGTGGGTTTTTGGCCAAATTGGTGGGGTGTTGGGCTGCAACACACACACGAAGCCTTCTCGGTCCCTCGGTTAACCGTTGGAGCATCAAACGAAGTCCAAATGGTACGAAACTTGACAGGCGGTCTACCGGTAGTAAACCAAGGCCGCTTGGCAAGTCTCGGTCCAATCCGGAAATGTCTAATCCCCACACACGAAAGAAAGGTAGAAATGACCACCGGAGGAGAACGGAGCGCCGGAATGCAAAACGGACAACAGGGAAAATGCTCAGATGCATGAGACGAACACGTATGCAAATGCAATGCACATGATGACATGATATGAGATGCATGAAAACAACAACAACACACGGAGACAAAAACCCGAACCCGAGGAAAATAAAATAACTTAACGCCGGAAACGGCAATATTTGGATTACATATTAGGTAAATTACATCCGGGGTGTTACAACACTCCACCACTACGAAAGGATCTCGTCCTGAGATCTAGGACTGAAAGAACGCCGAGTACTCAGAACGGAGGTGATCCTCGCGTTCCCAGGTGGCTTCACGGTCGGAATGGTGTGACCACTTGACTTTGAGGAATTTGATTGACTTATTGCGAGTCTTGCGTTGAGTCTCTTCAAGAATAGCAATGGGGTGCTCACGATAAGAGAGATCTTCTTGGAGCTCAATGTCTTCGAAGTTGACGGTGCGTTCAGGAGTCTTGAAGCACTTGCGGAGCTGAGAGACATGGAACACGTCATGCACATTTGCAAAGTTTGAAGGAAGCTCAAGTTGGTAGGCGAGATCGCCTCTCTTGCTGACGATCTTGAAAGGTCCCACGTATCTAGGGGCAAGCTTCCCTTTGATACCGAAGCCACGAGTACCTTTCATTAGAGAGACACGGAGGTAAACATGATCTCCGATCTCGAAAGCCAAATCACGGTGCTTACTATCATAGTAGCTCTTCTATCGCGATTGCGCTGCTTTGAGGTTATCTCGAATGACTTTGCACATCTCCTCTGCCTCTGTGATTAAGTCATTTCCCAAAAGTTGACGTTCACCGGTTTCAGACCAGTTGAGAGGGGTACGACACTTCCTGCCATACAGAATTTCGAATGGGGCCTTGCCCGAACTTGCTTGAAAACTGTTGTTGTAGGAGAATTCAGCATATGGAAGACAATCTTCCCACTTCATGCCGAAGGAGATCACACAAGCCCTGAGCATATCTTCAAGAATCTGATTGACACGCTCGACTTGACCGCTAGTTTAAGATGGAAAGCTGTGCTAAAGCGGATGTTGGTGCCCATGGCCTTCTGAAAAGAATCCCAAAACTTGGAGGTAAAGATGCTGCCACGGTCTGAAGAGATCACCTGTGGAATACCGTGCAGCGAGACAATCCGAGAGGTATAGAGCTCCGCCAATTGAGCTGTAGTGATAGACTCTTTGATAGGCAGAAAGTGAGCCACTTTAGTGAGTTTGTCGATGACAACGAATATAGCATCATTGCCACGCTTGGACTTTGGAAACCTAGTCACGAAGTCCATCTAAATGTGGTCAAACTTCCATTCTGGAATGGCAAGAGGTTGGAGGAGACCAGCTGGCCTTTGGTGTTCTGCCTTCACTCTTCTGCAGACATCACACTCATTCACGAACTGAGCAATCTCGCGCTTCATTCGAGTCCACCAATAAGCCTGCTTGAGGTCCTGATACATCTTCGTGCTCCCAGGGTGGATGGAGAGGAGTGAATTGTGAGCCTCGTTCATGATAACCTTACGAAGATCACCTTTCGGCACAACAATACGATCCTCGAAGAAGAGAGTATCCTTGTCATCAAAGCGGTAGCACTTGTACTTGGGTCGGATCCAATGGTGATGAAAGTTCGGTTCGGTTCCGGGGCAGCTTTCGGACGCACGCGAGGAGGGCCGTGGGCTGACAAGAGAGGTTAGGTTGGACCTGACGGTAGGTAGTGGGCTATGTAGACGGTCTAGAGAGGAAAGAGAGGGAAAGCCCGGCAATAGTTTTCGAAGACCGAAAACGTCCGACGTTAGACTGGCTATACTGCCGCTATAGTTAACGGTTGGGCTATCAAACAGACTCCGAACGCGATGAAATTTGACAGGCGGTCTTCCTACACTAAAATAAGACCGCACGCCAACTTGCAATCCATTCCGAGAACATCTTCCATCCACTTATAAAATAATATTTCGGACGTGCCGCAGGCGCGTGCAAGTGTGACTGGGCTCAGAACGGACAACGGACGAAACTGGGGGAACCCGGACGGATGCAAGTTTTGAAAACATGATGATGCAATGCACATGATGACATGGTAAGATGCAACATGCAAGCAAATGACATGGCAACGACAACGAATAACTGGACGACACCTGGCACATCGGTCTCGGGGCGCTACAACACTCCACCACTACGAGAGGATCTCGTCCCGAGATCTAGAATGGCACCGGAGGGACAACGGAAGAGAAAGAGAAGAGGTAAATCTAAGTTGTTCCTTTGACAAACGAGTGAAACCAAAGAACCTTGAAAAGGTTAAGCCATTTCGAGAAAAGAATACAACGGAGATAAATAAAGTTGAAAACACTCCATTAGCAAAGAGGAACAAGGAAGAACAACTTTGGGCAGCACTCAGGTAGAGAAGGGATGCAAGGCTTGATAAGGCAAAAAAGAACTTGAGCAAAAAGGACAAAACACTCCGGTTAAATGGATAAGCAAAAGAAAGAAGCATGATCTTGACGAAACAAAATGATGGGTTGAAAAGAGCAACATCACAATGCCTCCGGAAGAGAGAAATACAAGATAGATCATTCAGATAAAAGAATGTAGAAGACAATGCCAACTTCTGCTACAAAAGAGCTTGAAAAGGTATCCTTAGGAGAAGGGTCGAACGGAATTGTTGGAAAACCAGCAACGAAAAGGATAAGCTTGACATGGTCTTATGGAATACATCTCAAATTATGAGGTGACAACCTGCCACTCACGGGAAAAAGAAATTGGATTGGTAAGAACAAGGAGACGAGAAGCTATTTCATCGGGAGGATAAAAGAAGAACTTGGATCATAGATAAATACCATAAGAGCGACAACCCTTAAAGGAAAAACTTTATGTGAAATATATCCCAAGATAACTCTAATGAAGAGATTGATGGATTTAAAATACCTCATCTTGATAACTTGTGAAACACGAAGCCCGAAGGGAAATTATCAAGAATGACATAACACCACCTCAAAAGATATGCGTGAAAGAATTGCACTCCGGATTGCAAAATGAAGAAAACTTGAGCTCCTCTGAAAAGAATCTAGATGAACACTTTGAGAAGGAATTAAATCATTGGTGACCCATCATATAGAACCTTCATGAAGAACTCCGGTAGTAAAAGAATGATCAAGCGAGAGGAAAGAAAAATTGAAAACACAAGGTGAAGACTTACAATGATTAGATGGATCTTCACGATGAAACAAATTGAGAGAGCTTGGAACTCCGGAAAAGAAAAGATGAAACAATTGAAATCAGGAATTTGATGAGCCTCCGGAATAGGGAATTAATCACTTGGGTGAATCAAGAATAAGAATTATGTTATGCACATCCTTCACCAATTAAATTGATGACAATCAATGACTTGGGCATATTACTTATTCTCGTAGAAAGAATTAAGATAGATATAGAGTCAACTTGGAAAGGTCTTCAACGAGCCACCGGTAGGATTGAAAACAACGAATAAATTGATATGATAACAAATGATGAGAAATCTTGAACGAACCACCGTAAGAATTGAAAACAATTGAAGAAAAGATAAAGAAACACTGGGAAGAATTATGAAATGAACGAGGATACTTGAGAGAATTTAGATACATGAGAACGAATAGATCCTGAACTGATTAGAGAATATTTGAATGATTCCTCGTTAGGTTGGAGAATGAATACTTCTGAGATGATGGCCTCCGGAGTAAAGAAATGGAAACATATCATGAAATTCTCCAGATAGGTGAAAATTATTCTCACAATCGAAAGCAATTATGAGAGGATGGCAAAAGGCTAGAACCATGAATCTTGAGAGAATGGAGCAAGATATGGAGGAAAAGTCTTCTTCGGTCTTTAAAACCTGAGAATGACGACGAGAAACACCAACAAAAATTGTAGAGGCACTTCAGAATGATGAATAGAAAGGTTGATCCAACGATGAAAAGAATTTGAAAGATCTTGGAGAAAAAAACATTTGACTGATGACAGTTCATTTCTACGTCAAACTTGGAAAATAATTTGAGAGTAACGTCGGGAAAATAAGAAGAGTCAGGTAAGATCCTGGGAAAAGACCTGTGGGTTAGGACCCACTGAAAAATACATCGTTGAAATGATTGCTTGAAAAGAGAGATTCCACCGGTTGAATTAAATGGCTTGAATGAGGTGACATCCTCGAAAGATCATGAACGAAAGCAGAGTGGAAACGCGAATCTTCGAGATATCTTGAGCACTCCAGAACAATTGAATAGCAAGCGGGGAATGATTATGAGGTGCACCGACATGTGAATAGCATTAGAAACAAAGAAAAGAATATGATCAACACTAAAAGCTCGAATTGAATCCACCGGAGAAGGAAAATCACGAAGAATGATGAACTAGAAGATCCGTTAGAATCTTCATAGAATCACCGGATAAGAATATTGAAAGAAAAGGAAGAATAGACTTCACAACCATAAGATGGATACTTGATTAATAAATCTGAGTCCTTGAAGAAAAAGGGTGGGAGGGTGGGAAAAACAAAGGCAACTTGGGATGGATGAAACGAACAACGTTGAGAAAGCTGAGATTGCATCTTGCGGATGTTGAAAATGAATGGATCCGCTTGAAGAGAAAAACACACCGGTTAAAAGGATTGACATGACAATCTCGATTATCATGAAGGATTAGTATTCACATCGGGGTATGAGAACACCGCTTAGGAAAAGGTATGGAATCAACATTTGACTTCGAAGCAACTCGAATACCACAACTCAAAACAAAACAAAGGATTGGCTTGCGGAATAAGCCGGAACAAACATATGATAGAGATTTCATCCGAAGTTTTCATGGTGGGGCCTACACGGGCTCGATCATACAGCACCATCATGTACAAGGCAGTGCACATGACATACAAAGAGTCCCCGAGTCGGCATAGCCAAGGACTCTTTAAGACACAACGAGACCACTTTAAAACCAACCGTGGATAGGCGGACCACTAGACGTCGAACCCCAATTTCATATCATACATCTATCGGAAAGATATCCTAAGAGCTACTTGAATTCCCACTTCTAAACTCCCGAAATTTTCTGGTTATGCAATCAGGTGTTGGGGATACAGGGGAAGCATAATATCTCACCCAAAACTAGCAAATCCTACATCCAGCTGTATCCATCCTTCAACACATAACCAAGAAACCTTCGGAAATCGTCTACCTCAACCTTCGAAAAGCATCCGTTATACAAGTTATGGCAATACTCCCGAACTCCCGCCCCAGTACTGGGTGGCGTCGAGGTTATCTCACCAACAACTGCATAAAAGAGATTTCTGATGTCGGCGAAACTAAACTCAGGTATTCTAGAACTGCAACGATAAAATTGTGACGACAACACCTCGGAGCTCAACTCCCCGGGACATTGCCACAACCCCTAAATGACAGGAGGCACCAAGAACAATGTTCTCGTCACAAATCAATCGGAATGATTCCAAGATACCCGCGTGATCCTAAATTTTTTTAGTGAAATTTGAGAAGAGAAGAGTCAAAACTCTACATCAGGATGCCTCACCAGGGCGACGAAGGGACTGAGGAGTAAAAAGAATTCCTAACTCTCCAATATATATAATTCCTAAATGACTCAAAACATTTTTCTAGACACAACAACGCCAACGATTCGATCAAGTATGGGGCTCCTAAGGTCGGGGAAGGCTCTGATTACCAACTTGCAACGCCCTCGATGCGGGTATATCTCCCACGTGTCGAAGCACGACTTAGAGGCATAACTGCATTGAAAGCAATGTCGCAAGTGAGGTAATCTTCACACAACCCATGTAATACATAAGGGAAAGAGATACATAGTTGGCTTACAATCGCCACTTCACACAATACATGAATAAAGCATTACATCAATCAGATACAATCAAGGTCCGACTACGGAACCAAAATAAAAGAAGACTACCCCAAATGCTACACAGATCCCCGATCGTCCCGACTGGGCTCCACTACTGATCAAGTGGAAAGAAACAACACAAAGGACAAGATCTTCATCGAGCTCCTCCTGAGCTTGGTTGCGTCACTTGCTCGGTAACATCGGCACCTGCAAACTGGTTTTGGCAGTATCTGTGAGTCACGGGGACTCAGAAATCTCACACCCTCGCGATCAAGACTATTTAAGCTTATAGGTAAGGTAAAGGGTATGATGTGGAGCTGCAGCAAGCGACTAGCATATTTGGTGGCTGACATATTTGCAAAAGAGAGCGAGAAGAGAAGGCAAAAGCACGGTCGATGAACTATGATCAAGAAGTGATCCTAGAACAACCTACGTCAAGCATAACTCCAACACCATGTTCACTTCCTGGACTCCCCCGAGAAGAGACCATCACGATTACACATGCAGTTGATGTATTTTAATTAAGATCAACTTCAGGTTTTCTACAACCGGACATTAACAAATTCCCATCTGCCCATAACTGCGGGCATGGCTTTCGAGAGTTCAAATCCCTGCAGGGGTGTCCCAACTTAGCCCATCACAAGATCTCACGGTCAACGAAGGATATTCCTTCTAGCGGGAAGACCCGATCAGACTCGGAATCCCGGTTACAAGACATTTCAACAATGGTAAAACAAGACCAGCAAAGCCACCCAGATGTGCCGACAAATCCCGATAGGAGCTGCACATATCTCGTTCTCAGGGCACAACGGATGAGCCAGACGTCGGGTAA
>NC_041390.1:426569537-426588626 GCF_002162155.2 Triticum dicoccoides
CTGACTCAAGGGAAAGAAAAGTCTAGGTGGTAAATGGTAAAACCAATGTTGGGCCTTGTTGGAGGAGTTCTATTCAAGGCGAACTGTCAAGGGGTTCCCATTTTAACCCAACCGGGTAAGGAACACAAAATCCGGAAACATAACACTGATATGATGGAAACTAGGGCGGCAAGAGTGGAACAAAACACCAGGCATACGGCCGAGCCTTCCACCCTTTACCAAGTACATAGATGCATTAAGTAAATAAGAGATATTGTGATATCCCAACAAGAATATCCATGTTCCAAACATGGAACAAGCTTCAATCTTCACCTGCAACTAACAACGCTATAAGAGGGGCTGAGCAAAGCGGTAACATAGCCAAACAATGGTTTGCTAGGACAAGGTGGGTTAGAGGCTTGGTTTAACAATATGGGAGGCATGATAAGCAAGTGGTAGGTATCGCCGCATAGGCATAGCAAAAGAGAGAGCATCTAGCAAGCAAAGATAGAAGTGATTTCGAGGGTATGGTCATCTTGCCTGAAATCCTGCAAGGAAGAAGAACGAGTCCATGAAGAAGACAAACGGACGTAGACGAACGGGTCCTCACAAACGCGACGTTACCGGAACCAACCCGAAGAAGCAACACCAGAAAGAAGCACACAACATAGTAAACAACCAACACATAAGCATGTCACGACGCGCAAACAAGTATGATGCATGTCCGGTTTAATGAGGCATGGCATGGCAAAGTGCACAAACAACCCTACAAATTAAGTGGAGCTCAATATGCAACGAGTTGCATATTGACGGAACACCACGTGACTTAGTTAGTTCACTCTCGTTTATGTACCCAACAAGATTAAATGTTGTTAGCATGGCAAGAGGTGAAGCATAATGAAACTATCTATCTAGGCAAGTTTAAAAGAGGCCGGACGCAACGAACAACAATTCCGGTAAATCCCCATATGCAAATATTAGGTTTGCTACTGTTCTGCCCTAAACACAATTTTAGAGTTGTTAAACATGCAAAGTAAAGCCATCATGATAATCTAGGCATTTTTCTACCCCATTTACATATAAAGATTATTTAAAACCGAGCTACGGTTATTTAGTTATGAAATAAATCATTTTAACATGGCATAGGGGCAAATTTAACCAAACATCATTTTAAACATTTCAAACATGGATGAAAGTTGCATATTATTAAACTAGACAAAATTCTAAGCAACTTTCATATATAATTTATTTAGATCCGATGCACGTTTGTGAAGTTATTAAATGCATGAAGAACATGGGCTTTTCTGTAAAACAATAATTCGCTGGATAAATAGATAAAACGACAGGCAGAAGAAAAAAACAAGTCTGGGCTGAACTGAAGTGAACTGGGCTAGGAGAGCTGCTCACGTCCGGCCTGAGGAGGCGCGGCTGGGCCGACAAGGAAACGGGCCGGCTCACTGGCGCTGGGCCTTAGCAAGAGGCATTGGATCTAGTCCACGAGCGAGGCAGAGGGGAGCGCTGACGATGCTCGCGCGATCAACGAAGCAGAGGAACACGCAGGGCTTGGCACGTGATTCGTCTTCCTCGCATGCTCGCACGTAGAAGCAGGAGGAGGCCGGGGATGGACTTGGCGGCGCTGGGACAATGCGAGATGGGAAGGAGAGGGCACACGGCGGCTCCTGTCGCCGGCGGGCAGGGCGCGGAACTTGGTGAAGCAGAGGCAGCGGCGAGGAGAAGGATTCCGGCAAGGGTGATGGTCCTCCTGTGGACGCATCCGAGAGAGAGGGAGACGTGTGAGAGATAGAAAGTGAAGGGGAAGGAAGAAACAGGGGCGCAGGCGCGGCTTGGCTCACCGGAGCTTCGCCATAGACGTGCAGGCACGGCGGCGCTGCTTGAGGAGGTGCAGGTGACGGGGATGGTTCGTGGCGACGGCAGGACGTGAAGGAGGGCGGCAACTTGGCGCCGCAGATGATGATGGGGAGGCACGAAGGAGGAGGTCATGGGGTCGAGGACGACGGATCCGTCCGTCCACATGGTTGATCTGGCGCGAAACAGGAGCTGCTGGTGCCCGAAGCCTCTTGGACGCCATGGCGGCCTCCCTGGGAGGTCTCTGCGTGGTCCAAAACGACATGAGGAGCGAAGGGAAAAGAGAAAAATGGAAAGGGCATGG
The DNA here is from genome assembly GCF_002162155.2 of Triticum dicoccoides. NCBI lineage: Eukaryota > Viridiplantae > Streptophyta > Magnoliopsida > Poales > Poaceae > Triticum > Triticum dicoccoides. The sequence goes on from NC_041390.1 coordinate 426,571,687, forward strand.
GGCGGCGCTATCCCTGGTGGTGGTTGCCGGCAGTGGCGCTGGTCGTCGGGCGAGGAAGGAGGCCACGGAGGAGCTTCGGTGGCCGGCTGGTGCACGGGTTATTGGGGCCTCTGGCGCTCGGGGCTGCAGGAGGTGGACGAGGGAATCAGGGGAGGCGCTAGTTGGAGGGGGAAGATCGACATGATTTTTGGATCAAGGACGCACAAACTGATTGGATGGGGATCGATCCTGAGGTGGGAGATGCAGTGTGGCGGCAGCGGCAGGGACAAACCCCCTAGATTTTAGGGGTTTGTCCAGATTTAGACTAGCAGTCTTTTATATATGGAAAGAGGGGGGAAGTTTAGGGTAGATTCGGACCCCTCGATCGAAATCGGGCGGTTGAGAAAAATAGACTGGTTGAGTGCAAAACTAAACCGAAGGTAATTGGGGAACTAGGTGTAGCGCGATTTGGGTCCCTCCGATCAAAATCGGACGGGCCGAGATAACTAGGTTGGGAAGTCCAATAAACAAAACGGAGATGTTTTGTAGACGTTCGGGGATGATCTGGATCCGATGGTGACGAAAGTCCGGTTCGGTTCCGGGGCAGCTTTTGGACGCGCGCGAGGAGGGCCGCGGGCTGACAAGAGAGGTTAGGTTGGACCTGATGGTAGGCAGTGGGCTGTGTAGACGGTCTAGAGAGGAAAGAGAGGGAAAGCCCGGCAATAGTTTTCGGAGACCGAAAACGTCCGACGTTAGACCGGCTATACTGCCGCTATAGTTAACAGTTGGGCTATCAAACAGACTCCGAACGCGATGAAATTTGACAGACGGTCTTCCTACACTAAAATAAGACCGCACGCCAACTTTCAACCCATTCCGAGAACATCTTATGGCCACTTATAAAATAATATTTCGGACGTGCCGCGGGCACGTGCAAGTGTGACTGGGATCAGAACGGACAATGGACGAAACCGGGGGAACCCAGACGGATGCAAGTTTTGAAAACATGATGATGCAATGCACATGATGACATGGTAAGATGCAACACGCAAGCAAATGACATGGCAACAACAGCGAATAACTTGACGACACCTGGCACATCGGTCTCGGGGCGCTACATTGTCTTCCTTATGAGTGGCGGTCGGGGACGAGCGATGGTCTTTTCCTACCAATCTATCCCCTAGGAGCATGTGTGTAGTACTTTGTTTTGATAACTAATAGATTTTGCAATAAGTATGTGAGTTCTTTATGACTAATGTTGAGTCCATGGATTATATGCACTCTCACCCTTCCACCATTGCTAGCCTCTCTAGTACCATGCAACTTTCGCCGGTACCATACACCCACCATATACCTTCCTCAAAATAGCCACCATACCTACCTATTATGGCATTTCCATAGCCATTCCGAGATATATTGCCATGCAGCTTACCACCGTTCCGTTTATTATGACGCGTTACATAATTGTCATATTGCTTTGCATGATCATGTAGTTGACATCATATTTGTGGCAAAGCCACGTTCATAATTCTTTCATACAGGTCACTCTTGATTCATTACACATCCCGGTACACCATCGGAGGCATTCACATAGAGTCATATTATGTTCTAGTATCGAGTTGTAATTTTTGAGTTGTAAGTAAATAAAAGTGTGTTGATCATCATTATAAGAGCATTGTCCCAAGTGAGGAAAGGATGATGGAGACTATGATTCCCCCACAAGTCGGGATGAGACTGCGGACGAAAAAAAGAGAAAGGCCGTAAAAAAAGGCCAAAAAATGAGAGAAAAAGAGAGAAGGGACAATGCTACTATCCTTTTACCACACTTGTGCTTCAAAGTAGCACCATGATCTTCATGATAGAGAGTCTCCTATGTTGTCACTTTCATATACTAGTGGGAATTTTACATTATAGAACTTGTCTTGTATATTCCAATGATGAGCTTCCTCAAAATGCCCTAGGTCTTCATGAGCAAGCAAGTTGGATGCACACCCACTTAGTTTCTTTTTGAGCTTTCATACACTTATAGCTCTAGTGCATCCGTTGCATGGCAATCCATACTCACTCACATTGATATCTATTGATGGGCATCTCCATAGCCCGTTGATACGATGTGAGACTATCTTCTCCTTTTGTGTTCTCCACAACCACCATTCTATTCCACCTACAGTGCTATGTCCATGGCTCACGCTCATATATTGTGTGAAGATTGAAAAAGTTTGAGAACACCAAAAGAATGAAACAATTGCTTGGCTTGTCATCGGGGTTGTGCATGATTTAAATACTTTGTGTGGTGAAGATAGAGCATAGCCAGACTATATGATTTTGTAGGGATAACTTTCTTTGGATTTGTTATTTTGAGAAGACATGATTGCTTTGTTAGTATGATTGAAGTATTATTATTTTTATGTCAATATTAAAATTTTGTCTTGAATCTATCGGATCTGAACATTCATGCCACAATAAAGAAAATTACATTGAGAATTATGCTAGGTAGCATTCCACATAAAAAATCCTGTTTTTATCATTTACCTACTCGAGGACGAGCAGGAATTAAGCTTGGGGATGCTTGATATGTCTCCAACGTATCTATAATTTTTGATTGTTCCATGCTATTATATTATCTGTTTAGGATGTTTAATGGGCTTTAATTTACCTTTTTATATTATTTTTGGGACTAGCCTACTGATGACCCAGAAGTGTAGGGGATCTATCGTAGCCTTTTCGATAAGTAAGAGTGTTGAACCCAACGAGGAGCAGAAGGAAATGATAAGCGGTTTTCAGCAAGGTATTCTCTGCAAGAACTGAAATTAGCGGTAACAGATAGTTTTGTGATAAGGTAATTTGTAACGACTAACAAGCAATAAAAGTAAATAAGGTGCAGAATGATGGCCCAATCCTTTTTTTAGCAAAGGACAAGCCTGGACAAACTCTTATATAAAGAAAAGTGCTCCCGAGGACACATGGGAATTATCGTCAAGCTAGTTTTCATCACGTTCATATGATTCACGTTCGGTACTTTGATAATTTGATATGTGGGTGGACCGGTGCTTGGGTACCGCCCTTCCTTGGACAAGCATCCCACTTATGATTAACCCCTATTGCAAGCATCCGCAACTACAACAGAAGTATTAAGGTAAACCTAACCATAGCATGAAACATATAGATCCAAATCAGCCCCTTACGAGGCAACACATAAACTAGGGTTTAAGCTTCTGCCACTCTAGCAACCCATAATCTAATTATTACTTCCCAATGCCTTCCTCTAGGCCCAAACAATGGTGAAGTGTCATGTAGTCGATGTTGACATGACACCACTAGAGGAAAGACAACATACATCTCATCAAAATATCGAACGAATACCAAATTCACATGACTACTTATAGCAAGACTTCTCCCATGTCCTCAGGAACAAACGTAACTACTCACAAATCATATTCATGTTCATAATCAGAGGGGTATTAATATGCATAATGGATATGAACATATGATCTTCCACCAAGTAAACCAACTAGCATCAACTACAAGGAGTAATCAACACTACTAGCAACCCACATGTACCAATCTGAGGTTTTGAGACAAAGATTGGATACAAGAGATGAACTAGGGGTTGAGATGAGATGGTGCTGGTGAAGATGTTGATGGAGATTGACCCCCTCCCCATGAGAGGATCGATGGTGATGACGATGGTGATGATTTCCCCCTCCCAGGGGGAAGTTTCCCCGGCAGAACAGCTCCACCGGAGCCCTAGATTGGTTCCCCCAAGGTTCCGCCTCGTAGCGGCGGAGTTTCTTCACGAAAGCTTGCTTATGATTTTTTTCTCCACAAAAGACCTCATATAGAAGAAGATGGTCATCAGAGGGCAGCCCAGGGGCCTGATACGTCTCCATTGTATCTATAATTTTTGATTGCTCCATGCTATATTATCTACTGTTTTAGACATTATTGGGCTTTATTTTCCACTTTTATATTATTTTTGGGACTAGCCTATTAACCGGAGGCCCAGCCCAGAATTGTTGTTTTTTGCCTGTTTTAGGGTTTCGAAGAAAAGGAATATCAAACGGAGTCCAAACAGAATGAAACCTTCGGAAACGTGATTTTCTCATCAGATAAGATCCACGAGACTTGGACCCTCCATCAAGAAAGCCACGAGGTGCTCACGAGAGTAGGGGGCGCCCCCTGCCTCATGGGCCCCTCGAAGCTCCACTGACATACTTCTTCCTCCTATATATATCCACGTACCCCCAAATGATCGGGGACGGAGCCAAAAACCTAATTCCACCGCCGCAACTTTCTGTATCCACGAAATCCCATCTTGGGGCATGATTTAGAGCTCCGTCGGAGGAGGCATCGATCACGGAGGGCTTCTACATCATCATCCAAGCCCCTCCGATGAAGTGTGAGTAGTTTACTTCATACCTACGGGTCCATAGCTAGTAGCTAGAATGGCTTCTTTCTCTCTTTTTATATCTCAATACAATGTTCTCCCCCTCTCTCGTGGAGATCTATTCGATGTAATCTTCTTTTTGCGGTGTGTTTGTTGAGACCGATGAATTGTGGGTTTATGATCAAGTCTATCTATGAATAATATTTGAATCTTCTCTGAATTCTTTTATGTATGATTGGTTATCTTTGCAAGTCTCTTTGAATTATCAGTTTGGTTTGGCCAACTAGATTGGTTGTTCTTGCCATGGGAGAAGTGCTTAGCTTTGGGTCCAATCTTGCGGTGTCCTTTCCCAGTGACAGAAGGGGTAGCAAGGCACGTATTGTATTGTGGCCATCGAGGATAAAAAGATGGGGTTTTTATCATATTGCATGAAACTATCCCTCTACATCATGTCATCTTGCTTAAGGCATTACTCTGTTTTTAACTTAATACTCTAGATGCATGCTGGATAGCGGTCGATGAGTGGAGTAATAGTAGTAGATGCAGAATCGTTTAGGTCTACTTGTCTCGGACGTGATGCCTATATACATGTTCATACCTAGATATTCTCATAACTATGCTCAATTCTGTCAATTGCTCAACAGTAATTTCTTCACCCACCGTAGAATACTTATGCTCTTGAGAGTAGCCACTAGTGAAACCTATGGCCCCCTGGTCTCTTTCTCATCATATCAATCTCCATCACTTTACTATCGCTTTTCTTTTACTTTGCTTTTACTTTATTTACTTTGCGTCTCTATACCAAAAATACCAAAAATATTATTTATCATCTCCATCAGATCTCACTTTCGTAAGTGACCGTGAAGGGATTGACAACCCTAAGTGCGTTGGTTGCGTTGAGCTATTGTTTTTGTGTAGGTACGAGGGACTCGAGCGTAGCCTCCTACTGGATTGATACCTGCTTGGTTCTCAAAAACTAAGGGAAATACTTATGCTACTTTGCTACATCATCCCTTCCTCTTCAGGGAAATCCAACACAGTGCTCAAGAGGTAGCAGGGCCCACGAGGCAGGGGGCGGGCCCCCACCCTCGTGGACGGTGGGTGTCCCCCTCTGGTACTTCTTTCACCCAATACTTTTTATATATTCTGAAACGTGCTCCCGTGAAGTTTCAGGACTTTTGGAGTTGTGCAGAATAGGTCTCTAATATTTTCTCCTTTTCCAGCCCAGAATTCCAGCTGCCGGCATTTCCCCTCTTCATGTAAACCTTGCAAAATAAGAGAGAATAGGCATAAGTATCGTGACATAATGTGTAATAACATCCCATAATGCAATAAATATTGATATGAAAGCATGATGCAAAATGGACGTATCAACTCCCCCAAGCTTAGACCTCGCTTGTCCTCAAGCGAAAGCCGATATCGAAAAATATGTCCACATGTTTAGAGATAGAGGTGTCGATAAAATAAAATACGGACTTGAGGGCATCATGATCATTATTATAACAGCAACATATATATATATTGTCATATGAGCTCTTATGCTAAAGTAACAATTCAATCACAATTTCAAGTATGAATCAGAAACTTCATTGAGAACCAACAAACTATAATCTCAGTCATTGAGGCAATTGCAATTTATCATAACATCAGAAAGAGTCAATAAGAGCTTTTCGGCAAGTCACATACTCAACCATCATTTAGTCTTTCACGATTGCTTACACTCACGCGATATTCATGGTTATGAAGTTTTAATCAGACACAGAGAAAGATAGGGGCTTATAGTTTTGCCTCCCAACCTTTTACCTCAAGGGTAATGTCAACAATAATAGTTCATGAAAACTCACATCCAATTCGCTATACATATCAGGATCTTTCCAACACATTGTGCTTGCCAAAGGATAAAATGTAAAAAGGAAAGGCGAAGATCACCGTGACTCTTGCATGAAGTATAGGACACGAATAAAAAGATAGGCCCTTCGTAGAGGGAAGCAGAGGTTGTCATATTTTATGGTTGGATGCACAAAGTCTTAATGCAAAAGAACGTCTCTTTATATTGCCACTTGTGATATGGACCTCTATTATGCAGTCCGTCGCTTTTATTTCTTCCACATCACAAGATCGTATAAAGCTTATTTTCTCCACAGTAATAAATCGTACATATTTAGAGAGCAATTTTTTATTTCTTGCAACGATGACAACTTCCTTGAAGGATCTTACTCAATCCATAGGTAGGTATGGTGGACTCTCATGGGAAAACTAGGTTTAAGGATATTTGGAAGCACAAGTAGTATCTCTACTTGGTGCAAAGAATTTGGATAGCATGAGAGGGAAAAGCAAGCTCAACATGTTGGATGATCCATGACAATATAATTTATTTCAGATGTAAGAAAACATAACCCATTATGTTGTCTTCCTTGTCCAACATCAACTCTTTAGCATGTCATATTTTAATGAGTGCTCACAATCATAAAATATGTCAAAGATAGTTTATTTATATGTGAAAACCTCTCTTTCTTTATTACTTCCTATTAATTGCAATGATGACCAAAACTATGTTTGTCAACTCTCAACAACTTTTATTCATCATACTCTTTATATGTGAAGTCATTACTCTCCATAAGATCCGTATGATCTCTTTATTTCTTTTTATTCTTTCTCTTTTATTTTATCCCCTCAAGTACATAGCAAGATAATCAAGCCCTTGACTCAACACTAATCTTTATTATATATAGCTCACAGACTCGATTACATTGAAGGATCATAAAGCAAAACTCAAAACTAGATCATGCTAAAACTTTATTATACTGGATCAAGATATTACCAAAAAGGATCGAACTAAGAAAAACGGTAAAGATAAAAGTGATGGTGATACGATACTGGGGCACTCCCCCAAGCTTCGCAGTTGCCAAAGGGAGTGCCCATACCCATGTGTTTATGCCTCCTTCCACAGAGGTGGTGATGTGATATTCTTGGCGATGATGCCCCTCAGGATACGATTCTCTTCCTCGAGCTTATTGACTTGCTGCTTGAGGTCCATTATTTCCTTATGGAGTTTGCCCATGATGGCTAAAGCTCCTTTCACAAAAGGATGTTGCATAGCTGCGGGAGAACAAGTAACACTCTTTTTCATATTTTCATAAGAAAGAAATCTTACGTTGGAAGGGATGACCGAGTTTGGAATAGCTGAGCTCTGTAGTTCCCCCATCGTGAATCCAGCTCGGAAACGAGAAGTAACATCTTGATACTCCTCCATGGCATCTATCCTTTTCAAGTTGGCCTCGAGATCTGCTACAGAAACAACTCGAAACAAAAACAGAGTATATTTGCATGGTACGGTGGTCAAAACCTTCGGGGATTATGTAATGAATTTTTACCGACCAAAAGAAGTATCATGCAAGAAAACGGAGTCCGGAGAGCACACGAGGTGCCCACGAGGCAGGGGGCGCGCCCAGGGGGTAGGGCACGCCCTCCACCCTCGTGGAAGCCTCGTGTCCTTCCCGGACTGCTTCTTATTTTCCTATTTTCTTTAATATTTCAAAACGGAGAAAAAATTGCTATTAGAACTATTTTGGAGTCGGTTTACTTACCGTACCACATACCTATTCCTTTTCGGAGTCTGAAACGTTCTGGAAAGTGTACCTTATATACTCCTCCGGGGTTACGGTGTCAATAACATTAGTTTCAACATTTATAGGATTACCTGAGATATAATGTTTGATTCTTTGACCGTTCACCACCCTCGGATTTGTGCCTTCAAAGTTGTTGATTTTTATGACACCGAAACGATAGACCTCCTCGATGACATAAGGACCTTCCCATTTAGAGAGGAGTTTTCCTGCAAAAAATCTTAAACGAGAGTTGTATAATAATACATAATCACCTACATTAAACTCATGTTTTTGTATCCTTTTATCATGCCATCTTTTAACCTTTTCTTTAAACAGTTGGCATTCTCATAAGCCTGGGCTCTACATTCATCAAGTGAGATAATGTCAAAAAGCCACTTCTCACCGGCAAGTTTGAAATCATAATTGAGCTCTTTAATGGCCCAATATGCCTTATGTTCTAGTTCAATAGGTAAGTGACATGCTTTACCATAAACCATTTTATACGGAGACATACCCATAGCATTTTTGTATGCATTTCTATAAGCCCATAATGCATCATCAAGTTTCTTGGACCAATTCTTTCTAGATCTATTAACAGTCTTTTGCAAAATTAATTTAAGCTCTCTATTACTCAATTCTACTTGACCACTAGACCGTGGATGATATGGAGACGCAATTCTATGATTAATATCATACTTAGCAAGCATTTTATGAAAGGCACCATGAATAAAATGTGAACCACCATCAGTCATTAAATATCTAGGGACTCCAAACCTCGAAAAAATAACTTCTTTAAGCATCTTAATAGAGGTGTTATGATCAACACTACTAGTTGGAATATCTTCTACCCACTTAGTAATGTAATCAACAGCAACTAAAATATGTGTATACCCATTAGAGGAAGGAAACAATCCCATATAGTAAAAGCCCCAAACATCAAATGGTTTGATAAAAAGTGAATAATTCATAGGCATTTCTTGACATCTACAAATATTACCAATTCTTTGACATTCATCACAAGACAATACAAACTTACGGGCATCTTTTAAGAGAGTAGGCCAATAAAAACCGGATTGCAATACCTTATGTGCAGTTCTATCTCTAGCGTGGTGTCCTCCATAAGCCTCAGAGTGACACTTGCATACGATCTGTTCCTGTTCATGCTCAGGTACACAACGTCTAATAACACCATCTACTCCTTCTTTATAAAGGTGTGGGTCATCCCAAAAGTACTGTCTTAAATCATAGAAGAACTTTTTCTTTTGCCGGTATGTGAAACTAGGTGGTAAAGGTTTAGCAACAATATAATTAGCATAATCAGCATACCATGGAGCAGTACAAGAAGCATTTATGACAGCTAGTTGTTCATCAGGAAAGCTATCATTGATAGGTAGCGGGTCATCAAGAACATTCTCTAACCTGGACAAGTTGTCTGCAACGGGTTCTCAGCTCCCTTTCAAGCAATAATATGCAAATCAAATTCTTGAAGCAAGAGAACCCATCTGAATAAGTCTAGGTTTAGTATCTTTCTTTTCCATAAGATATTTAATAGCAGCATGATCAGTGTGAAAAGTTACTTTAGAATCAGCAATATAAGGTCTGAACTTATCACAAGCAAATACAACTACTAAAAATTCTTTTTCAGTAGTAGCATAATTTCTCTGGGCACTATCCAGAGTCTTACTAACATAGTGTATAACATTTAATTTCTTATCAACCCTTTTTCCTAAAACAGCCCCTACAACATAATCACTAACATCACACATAATTTCAAATGGTAAATTCCAATCAGGAGGCTGAACAATAGGTGCAGAAATCAAAGCTTTCTTAAGTATTTAAAATGCTTCTACACAATCATCATCAAAGACAAATGGAACATCTTTTTGTAAGAGATTAGTCAGAGGCCTAGAAATTTTAGACAAGTCCTTAATGAACCTCCTATAAAAACCGGCATGACCAAGAAAACTTTTATACATTTAATGTCCTTAGGACACGATATCTTTTCAATAGAATCAACTTTAGCTTTATCAACTTCAATAGCTCTTTCAGAAATTTTATGCCCCAAGACAATGACTTCATTAACCATAAAGTGGCACTTGTCCCAATTCAAGACAAGATTAGTTTCTTCACATCTCTGCAAAACTCGATCAAGGTTGCTTAAGAAATCATCAAAAGAAGTTCCATATGCAGAAAAATCATCCATGAATACCTCAACAATCTTTTCACAAAAGTCAGAGAATATAGCTTTCATACATCTTTGAAAGGTAGCAGGTGCATTGCATAAACCAAAAGGCATACGTCTATAAGCAAAGGTACCGAAAGGGCAAGTAAAAGTTGTATTTTCTTGATCCTCTTTTGACACAGGAATTTGAGAGAAACCAGAATAACCATCTAGAAAGCAAAAATGTGTATGTTTGGATAATCTTTCTAACATTTGATCAATAAAAGGTAAAGGGTAATTATCCTTTTTAGTAGCTTTATTTAATTTGCAGAAATCAATTACCATTTTATAACCTGTAAAAATTCATTGTGGAATCAATTCATCTTTATCATTAGGAACAACAGTAATACCTCCCTTCTTAGGGACACAGTGGACATGACTTACCCACCGACTATCACCAACAGGATAAATTATACCTGCCTCCAGAAGCTTTAGTATCAGGATAAGCATATTTAAGAGTATTAGGCAATAATAACAAGATATATCTTCTTTTCATCAAGATAAGCATATTTAAAAGTATCAGGCAGTGGTTTCAGCTCAAACACGGGGTCACCCTTGGCTGGAGGAGGATCCCCTAGGATTTCAACAGGCAAGTTGTGTTTCAGAATAGGTCCCTGTTTAAAGAATACTTCATCTATTTCCATTCTTTCATTCATAAACATATCATTTTCATGGTCTAGCAAATATTGTTCTAAAGGATCACTAGGAGGCACGACAATAGAAGCAAGACCAATAATTTCATCTTTACTAGGAAATTCTTTATCATGGGGTTGTCTACAAAATTTAGCAAAATTAAATTCATGAGACATATCCCCTAAACCAACAGAAACAATATCCTTATTGCAATCTATCTTAGCATTAACAGTATTCAAGAAGGGTCTGCCAAATATAATGGGGCAAAAGTTATCTTGTGGGGAACCAAGAACAAGAAAATCAGCAGGATATTTAACTTTCCCACACAAGACTTCAACATCTCTAACAATCTCCACTGGTGAAATAGTGTCTTTATTGGCAAGCTTAATTATAACATCAATTTCCTCTATCTCAGCAGGTGCAATATCATGCATAATTATTTATATAAGGAATGAGGTATTGCACTTGCACTAGCAACCATATCACATAAGCCATGATAGCAATGATCTCCTATTTTAATAGAAATAACAGGCATGCCTACAATAGGTCTATGTTTATTTTTAGTATCGGGTCTAGCAATTCTAGCAGCTTCATCACAGAAGTAAATAACATGCCCATCAATATTATCGGCCAAGAGATATTTAATCATAGCAACACTAGCTTCAACTTTGATTTGCTCAAAGGGTTTAGGTGTTCTAGTATTACTCTTACGAACCACAGTTGAAGCTTTAGCATGATCCTTTATTCTAGCAGGGAAAGGTGGTTTCTCAATAAAAGCAGTAGGAACAACTGGATCATTATAAGCGATAGTCTTTTCTTCAACTTTAATAGGTGCAACTACTTTTACTTCAATGGGAGGATTATATTTAAACCACTTCTCCTTAGGGAATTCAACATGAGTAGCAAAGGATTCACAGAAAGAAGCTACTATCTCAGAGTCAAGTCCATATTTAGTGCTAAATTCACGGAAAGCATCGGTATCCATAAAAGATTTAACACAATCAAACTTAGGTATTATACCTGACTCCTTACCTTCATCGATATCCCAATCTTCAGAGTTGCGTTTAATTCTTTCCAATAAATCCCGTTTGAATTCAATAGTCTTCATCATAAAAGAACCAGTACAAGAAGTATCGAGCATGGAGCGATTATCGAGAGAAAGCCGAGCATAATTTTTTAATAATAATTTCTCTTGAGAGCTCATGATTGGGGCATGAATATAACATTGACTTAAGCCTCCCCAAAGCTTGAGCGATGCTTTCTCCTTCTCGAGGCCAAAAATTATATACATAATTACGATCATGATGAACAAGATGCATAGGATAAAACTTCTGATGAAATTCCAATTTCAATCGGTTGTAGTTCCATGATCCCATATCATTACATAGCCTAAACCATGTCAATGCCTTTCCCTTCAAAGACAAAGGGAAGAACTTCTTCTTGATAACATCCTCGAGCATACCTGCAAGCTTAAATAATCCACAAACTTCATCCACATAGATTAGGTGCAAATAAGGATGTAATGTTCCATCACCTGTGAAAGGATTAGCTAGCAGTTTCTCTATCATACCCGAAGGAATTTCAAAGTAAACATTTTCAGTAGGTTAAGTAGGTTGAGGAGTAACTCTTTGCTCTACTCGTCGGGGTGAAGATACCCCGAACAAGCCCTCAAAGGATTATGTTCCATAGTAACAAGTGATAGTAAATTTAAGCACACTATATAAATTTTTCCTTGCAAAATTTCACCTACCAAAGGCGCTTCAATCCCAGGCAATGGCGCCAGAAAAGAGTCTTGATGACCCACAAGTGTAGGGGATCTATCGTAGCCTTTTCGATAAATAAGAGTGTCGAACCCAACGAGGAGCAGAAGGAAATGATAAGCGGTTTTCAGCAAGGTATTCTCTGCAAGCACTAAAATTATCGGTAACAGATAGTTTTGTGATAAGGTAATTTGTAAGGAGTAACAAGTAATAAAAGTAAATAAGGTGCAGCAAGATGGCCCAATCCTTTTTCTTGCAACTGCGAAACTCCAAAACAAGGAAAAAATAGAAACTGGCACTGGGCTCTGGGTTAATAAGTTAGTCCCAAGATAATATAAAATAGCATATTAATGCATATAAAACATCCGAAATAGATAATATAATAGTATGGAACAATCAGAAATTGTATATGCATTGTTGACGTATCATAGGTTAGTAAGCAGAAATGTGTGGGAAGACCAATAACAACAGAGACGATTCCTGTTAACAAGCCGTGTGTGTTGTGAGAAACGATGGTTGGTATACAATTGTGATCCATTGAAGAAATCATCACCGACGGGTTCCATCGTTTAGTCTGTGTGCGATGTGATTTGCTCTGTCTGCACAACATCTATGCTCTGTCTATAGAACATCAACATATATACTTATAAGAACAACATTGCATAACCAAATAAGCATACAATTATGCTACTTCTCAAGCTTGCGTTGATTTTTCCCTTGAAGAGGAAACGATGATGCAACAAAGTAGAGATAAGTATTTCCCTCAGTTAAGAACAAAGGTATCATTCCAGTAGGAGGTACAAGCAAGTCCCCAATAGAAACACATACACAAACTAATAAACACTTGCACACAACGCGAAAAAGGGGTTGTCAATCCCATCACGGTCACTAGCAAGAGTGAGATCTGAAAGAGATAGATATAAAATATAAGTAAAATGCAAGATTAAGTAAATATAAATAAATTGCAGCAAGGTATTTTGGGTTTTTTGATTTTATAGACCTGAAAATATATGATGAGAAATAGACCCCGGGGCCATAGTTTGGACAAGAGGCTGGGTGGACAAATTACTATTGAGCAATTGATAGAAAAGCGCAAATTCATGACGATATGTAAGGCATTGATCATGAATATAGGCATCACGTCAGTGACAAGCAGACCGACTCCTGCCTGCATATACTACTATTACTCCACACATCGACCGCTATCCAGCATGCATCTAGTGTATTAAGCTAACAAGAACAGAGTAATGCCTTAAGCAAGATGACAAGATGTAGCGGGATAGATTCAATCAATGTGGTAAAAACTCCATCTTTTTATCCTTAGTGGCAACAATACAAATACGTGCCTCGCTACCCCTACTGTCACTAGGTGAGGACACCACAAGATTGAACCCATCACAAAGCACCTTTCCCATTGCAATAAAAACCAATCTAGTTAACCAAACCAAATGGATAGATCGGATAGAAATAGTAAGCTATCTTAATCATGCATAAAAGAGTTCAAAGAAGACTCAAAATAATATTCATAGATAATCTGATCATAAATCCACAATTCATCGGATCTCAACAAACGCGCCGCAAAACAAGATTATACTGGTGCGCGTCGGTCCTAAACAAACGGGTTTTAACCCCTTTCCACGATGGCATTTGGAACCATTGCCAAGTGAGTGTGGGCGATAGGGGGGTCCTTCCCACACAACCCAGAAACCGTCGAGGATAGGGTACCTTGATGCATACAGTTGTCCCTATATAACCATTTCTGATATCTCGAATATCCCAAACGCTTCATCCTTGCTACTTGTTTGTGCTCGCATTGCCATCGCAGTAGGAGTTTTATGGTTTTGCCGAATACCAGGTAGATTCTAGGCACAGGAGTTTTCCAGTCAGATTCTAGGCACGGGAGTTTTACGATGTCAGGCACATCACAAAGAGTTCATGATTATAAACCGTGTTCGATAGGTAGACAATCACACACATTTAGTTTTCCTACACTGTATGTGATAGTGTCTTACATCACACACGCTTTTGGAAACGACAACTGTGTGCATGCTTGCACATGTTTCCTCTCTGTGAACCGTCTCGGATTATCATGTATATTGAAAATGTTTGTGTTTTACCAACCGTGTGTGCCGTCATGACCCGCACAACATAATTTTGCCCTAATTTTAATTGCTTCTATTTAAAATTGTACCTAATTTAAACTTGAAAGTAGACTATAGCTTTATTCATATCCATCAGGTTCAAACAACCAATGCATTATTCGGTTCACAGTACATGTGTTTAAGAATTACATAAGCACCAAATAAAGAATGATGTACCAGGGTTCTATACTTGTACTATTACAGATGGTAAAGAAAGAGGCGACAGACATTCCAGTTGCTGAACAAGGTGAAGTGGAATGGCCCTATTGTGCTCTCCTGAATGAAGAAGGCATGCAGGACTCTAGTCCAACCCCTTATGATGGTTGGCTGCCAATCATGTAGTTTGAGAGGTAATCTTGAGTAAACTGCTTCAGGATCTACTACAAAAGAAAAAAGATTTAGATATTGTCATCTAACACAACTCATTACGGGCAGTAAAAAGAAGGCTACAAGGTTCTTATTACCATCCTGCAGTTCACTGTTGTCTTGCATAAAATGTAAACAAATAGTTTGATTGAAATCTTTTGACCCTTTTTAATAACAATCTTTATCAGTTTCCTCACTTGATGCTAGTTCATGAATATTTCATTGCCCCATATGCAGAATGGGTCGAAGTGTGGATCTTTGGCAATGATATATGTACCTAAAAGCACCAAGTTAACATTGGAAGCTAAACAACAATTGAAAAATGATGTAGTAAAACACTCCATCCATCCCATTATATAAGATTTTATTACATGTATATCCTAACATCATCAGAACATTAATGTAACACTCTTCCGTGTTGCTATGTAGCCTGGGATTGCATATTTATTCATTCAGTACAATGCATGTTGCTTAACAACAATTGAAAAACAAAAATGCATGTTAACTGCAATATCCTTAACAGCAACCAAATATCATAATTCATAGTGGTATTTTTGAAACTGTTATTGATGAAATTGAACTGCACGGCAAATAGTTGCACATATGGAGCATCACATTCTCAAGAACTAAAATAAACAAGTCATAAGGACATCTCTATGCGATCCTTAAAAAGTTAAAGGACTAAAACCCTTAGTGGATATATATATACTCCAACAATTTTTGGCCTTTTCTAGCCGATCCCCTAAACTTAAGGTTGTAAACTTCAATTTGATCAGGTCCAAAGCAGGTTCAACTGAAAGTAGCATGCATTCAAACATAAACATAGATAGTTTTGCATAAACGAACATAAAACATAAATTTAAACTAAGCTAAACTAATTTTGGTCAAAGAAGAGGTCGAGCCAATCCTTCCTCGTCATATACGGTGTGCCACAAGCCGGGTCCGGGCCAGTACCATCGTCGGGTCGTTGGGGAAGGCACTCCTCCACTCGTCGACGTCGATCTCCTCATACTCGAGGCCCACCTCGACGCCCTCCATGCTGCCGTCGCCGTCGCCTTCGACCTCGTCATCAGAGGAGAGCGCGATAACCTCGCTGCCTTCCATGCCGCCGTCCTTGCCACCTTCGACCTCTTTATCGGAGGAGAACACGATAACCTCGCCACCCTTCGCGCCGGCAAAGATTACCCGCTCCGCCTCCATGAGCTCCGGGTGCTGCCGGTGGAGCTCTGGCATGTAGGCCTCGTCGGCGGCCTTGGCCTCGAGGCACTCCCACGCCTCACGGTCCTCCCATGCCATAGCTGAGATCAGCACCCTGGCTCCGGTGGAACAAGGTCGACCGAAAGTGTGCCGAAGGGGAAATTATGCCTAGCCATCGCGCCATGGTAGAGGACCTGCTAGTGGTCGTACTCCATGGCCGCGAGATGGGGTGTGTGGAAGCTATCGAGCCACCGGTGGGTGTGGGTCTCTCGATCTGTAATCTCGGTGACCCACGTCCCCCACCGCCGCTACCGGACCCCGAGGTAGGACTTCGTCGGCTGCCGCGTCCGAGGGAGGATGGGGAAGTCCTCGAACTGGCGTAGGGGCGCGACGACGAGCGAACTGGGGGACCGGCGACGGCGAATCAGGCCCGTAGAGGACGATGGGGACACCTCGGCGGCCACCTCGTTGGCGTCGGGTGAAAAGGCCACGATAAACCTCCTTTTGGCCATTGGCTCCTCGAGCTCCCCAGCACACATGCAGAGGTTGAGGATGGTGGCGCTGGCGATGGCGGTGACCTACCAATGGTTTCGAGGGTTCTGTGTGTCTGTGTGAGCAGAGGTTTTGGGGTGTGTGTAGAGGGGAGCG